>NW_024527822.1:0-346938 GCF_017590135.1 Pyrgilauda ruficollis
CCGAAAGGAAATGAAATTTCCTTTCATTTCAGGACATGGCGTCCTGAAGATGAAGCATGAACCTATGCCAGGGGAGATTTTAATCCATATAAATTAAAAAAGATCTGCTGGATTTAAACTGGTCTTTGGAAAGGAGAAGAAGCCATGAGCTCCTGGCAGGAGATGGAGGGTCTTCCAGTTCTGGCCATTGAAGACACAGGCTAATAAAATAATTTAAGTCAATTAAATGATGAATTCCTAGAATTTAATGGAGAACCCCAGCTCTTCCTTTCAACAGGAGGGAGTAAAGGAACTCTGGGAGAAGAATGATGGTCTGAAGTCTGACTGCAGCCAGGCTGTGGAGAAATGCAAACACTTGGATGTGCAACAGACGTGTTCTTTGTCCTTGTTTTTTGTTTCTTCTTTTTTTTGGTTTGTTTGGTTTTATTTATTTATTTATTTATTTATTTATTCATTATTATTATTACTATTAATATCCCCCCCTTTCCCAAATTTGAGAGTCATTCTAATCTTTATCAAGGACAAGTAAATATCAGTGATGTTAGTAACGACACACAGACACTGAGAGAAGAGGAGCTTCCAGCTGTCCAGGAGAAGTCTTGCTCAAGGATGTAACCCAGGGGATTTTCTTCTAGCACACGTTACAGTGGATGGAGTGAAGGGGGGTTACAGCTCCCACTGTAAATGTTTGGTAAATAAAGCCCTTGGAAAAGTGGGTAATGATCACACTCCTGGAAGTTTCTTCATTCTTTCTACCCCTGCTTATTCATCTCCTTTGTCCACCCAGTCCCTTCTGGATGAAGTTTTGGGAGAAGTGATCAGCAAAATTCCTTTTCTGGGCTCTCCTGACTGGAAAAGAACATTATTGAGGATGTGGCTCCATCTACTGCCATAAAGGGAAATGTCAGTCCTCCATAACCATCTGTCTTGGGCCCTTCTGCAGGTGCATTAAACAAAGTGAACTCAGCATAAAAATGTCCCACTCAGCCTTTTTTTCTAATAAAAATAACCTAAATCAATAGGAGGCAAATTGTCATTTCTCAGCATTCAAAGTTCCAATGAAAACAATTCTTTTAACATAGAAAATAACAATTTGCAGACTTTTTTTACCAAAGGCATTTCACCTGCAATAACTATCCAAAATTGAAGAAAGCTCTGAAAAATTTGGCCTGAAACACTGTGGCTTAACCTTGTGCTTGCCACGGTCAGTGGGATGGGTTTGCTTTTTGTGGGTCAGTTTTCCTCTGGGTTCTGTCAGTGAAAGTGCAAGGACTCAGTGTAAGATACTGGTTTGGTTCTCCTTGTGGTGAATATGGAGAAGAGGATAATTCCAGAGGGCAGTTCATCCTCCTCTTGGATACCTGGCTCTCAGGATTTCATGGCTTTATTTTTAAATTTTTATTATTTTCTCCAAATCTGAGAATTATTCTGATATTTGTCAAGGACCAATTAATTTTTCTGATTTTTATCAAGGACTAGTTAAAAGCAGTGATTTCATTAATGACACAAAGACAGTGAGAGCAGAGGAGATCCCAGTCCAGGAGTCCAGGAGGAGCCTTGCTCAAGGATATAACCCAGGGGTTTTGCTTTTAACATGAAAACAGATTCTTGGATGGCTTAAAACAATTAGCTGCTGTTTATTTGCCTGATCTCCCATTCCCCAGCTCAGTTTTTGCACTAGAAAAGGTGTTTCTATACCCAGACAGTGGTTTCACATCACAGCAGAAGAGCTTCTAGGAGATGTAAAGCTTTCAAAAAGGGTTATGTGGGAGTAGGACAAAGCAGTACATGATGTAAGAAGTCCTTCTGGCAATAACAGGCACCTAAAATATTAAAAATCTAAGCCTTTATCCTGCATTCTCTGAAATATTCAGAAAAAGGTGACCATGGGTTTCAGGTTCCTGAGGGACACATGCCACAGCCCCGTTTGGATTCAGCTGTGGCCACTGGTAATGCTTGTATTGATTTCAACAAAAGCAGGAGCCAGTCTGGTTTTGCAGAATCCAGGGACAGTGCACTGGTCACCAGAGACAATGGCAGCCTTTCTATTGGCCTCACTGGGCTCAGGCTGGGGGCTGTGAAAGCTGGTCTTGTGTGGCACAGAAAGGGAATGGCTTTGGGACTGTATAGCTCCAGGGATTAGTGATAAACAAAGAGCCTTTAACTTCTAGGTCAGTGCTCTGAAGCCCTGCCAGGCTTCTGGCCAGTGAATGCTGCTGCCCTTTGTACAGAGGCAGCTGATGAATGAGTTTGACAGTTCCTGGCATGGCCCTGAACAGAAAATGTCCATAGCACTGCAAGGCCAGCCTTCTGTTCCTTCCTTTAGGAATGGAGGGGACTCGTGAGGTGCAACACTTTGCTGCTGGCAGTGTTCCCAGGTGTGTGGTACCTGCTGACAGGGAGCACAGAAGTGCTTGGCCTTTGGAGAAAGATGCCTCCTCTCATCTGTCTGACCACTGATGTGGCCTGGACAATGTATTCCTGCTCAGCCTCTGGTGATAAAGAGAATAAATGAGCAGCTGTAAGGACCTGAATTCCTGACCAATCCATGTTGACAGCTGTGTCTCCTCCTGGACAATCCCTGTTGCTGTCTGTCTCCACCCCAGCAGGCAGAACCTGAGCTGTGTGTGCATCCTTGCAGATCTAGGTGTGCCCTGGACTCCTGAGCTGATGCTCTTTGAGGTGATATTCACTTTTCCCTGCTCAGACACATTGTGAACTTCCCTGATTTAGCTCTATTTCATAGAACCATCAGATAATTCTATTGGGTTTGTGGCCTGCTCATCCTCCTCACTGGGAAGGGCTGGACACAGTGGTAGGACATGATGTACAGTTGTGGTGTTGAGAGGAATCACATCCAGGCTGTTTGCCTGGAATTGCTTTTTGGCACTTGAAAGTTCACATGAGTACTTTTCCCACTTATTTTCCATCCCACCCAGTATTGACCCTTGCTGGTATCATCTATCTGTCTCAAAAACAGTCCAGAGTTTTGGACTAGTGAGCTGTGTGTGAGTCTGCCTGTGAGTGACTTTCCCCACCACATCCCCATGCATACCTTATTTATTTTTAAAGTATAGGATGTCACAGAAATAGGGACAGAAAGGAGGATGCTCATGTGACAGCAGAAAGACTTTTCCAGGAAGGGCATTTTTCTCCAAACAAATGATCCTGAAGATAAATCAGCACAAAGAAATAGATTGGTTACTACAAAGATCAAGGTAATTGCAGGGAAGGGGTGGCTAAGTGGGGATCTAAAGAAGGATGAGGATTTGATCACAGGATTCATTACCCACCCACTGAACTGGTGAACATCTGACCCATCCTGCAATTTTCTATTGCTTGATTTATTTACCTCTGACCCCTCAGCTATCAGTGTTGTCAAACTGCAGGCAAATCTCAGAGCCCAGACTGAAAAATGTCAGGCTGAAAATTTACAGGCACTCCTGGGGAAGGATTGGCTTTTGGCAATGTGTGTCTATGCCTTGGAGGAGGAAACCTGGAGTGGAGACCTCTAGGAATGGCTTCAAATCAGTTTGAGGGGTCTGAGGGGAGAAGGTTGGTTTGGTTCAGGGTTGGAAATATCAATGACAGCTTGTGGGTTTTCCCTGTGTCACTGAAACCCAGATGAGTGACAGTTTGGATAACACCAGGATGGCAACACCTCCACAGGAGCTTCCAGGATGATCCTTGTGGGTCCCTTCCAACTCAGGATATTCAGAATATTCCAAGATCCAGTGGCATGGCTGTGTGAGGGGGAAACCATCTGGATTTTGATGGGGAAAAAAACCCCAAAAAACACCTGCGAAAATGTTAAAGCCACATCTGTACAAATCACAGCCCCTGGTCCTGTCACAGCACCATGAAGATGGGAAAGACACAGATCCAAATTTAAATCACAAATCTACTCTGGACTGGGAAGCCAAGAAATGAGGGGTGGGACAGGGCACTCAAGAGTCCAAAACCACAGAGCAGCTCTCTCCCTCCTCATGGAAAGAACATCTGCATTATGTTCTTAATGTGTGGGAAAGTCTCCCCAGCAAGGAAAGAAATCTCCCTTTAGCCTCGTTTCCTTTGGAAAGAGACTTCTCAGTGCTGTGGCTCCCACCAAGAACCACTGAACCACTTGGCTGGTTCCAGTCTCAGAAGGGAGGGAGATATCTCCCAGGAACTGACATGCCCATGGATTTTGCAAGCGTGGGGCTGGGTGGAAGAAGAATCTTTATGAGAGCCTCTAATGAAGGGGACACAAAGTCACCGGGCACAAAAGGCCCTGTGCAGGAAGAATGAACAGAAATTTGATTCATAAATGTCTCAGTCACATGCCTGCAAGGCTGAGCCAAGACAGGAAGGCTTCTGATGTTGTGAGGAATTGGTTTCCTCATTTTCATTAAAATTTGCTAGTCTGGCACATCTTTTTCAGAGTGAGCCTCACATAATCACGTGTCTCTGGGAGCAGTGAGTTGCCATCTGCTCCATCTCCCTGGTAGCTGATGCTTCTTTTCCTTGAGCTCTTTTTGGTGTTGGCTCAGTCTGGTCCAGTGGCTCAAGTCTCACCCACATCAGTCAGAGCTTTTCATTAGAGAGGAGCAAAGAGCTAGGAATTTTCCTTGCATCCACAGTGGACTGAGAAGTCTTTCCCAAATGCTGACTGGGGTGGGAACACTGCAGACACAGCAGCTCTGAATTTGGTTACAGTATAATCCTGGAGAGTGCATTTTTTTGCTGCTAGTTTTTGCTCAGCTTGTGTTGCATTTGCCATCTGGCACTTTCTGCCTGGGCTAATGAGGATTTTCACAGAATCAGAGCAACATTTAGTTTGGAAGAGATCTCTAATGTCATCGAATCCAACCATTAATGCAGCACTGCCAAGTCTGACACTAATCCATGTCCCTAAGTGCTACATCTACACATCTTTTAAATCCTTCAGGGGTGCTGACTCCACCACGGCCCTGAGCAACCCATTCCAATGCTTGGCAAGCCTTTCAGTGAAGGAATTTTTTCTAATATCCAGTCTTAACCTCTTCTGGTGTAATTTGAGGCACTGGGTTTAGATGTACTTCATTTGGGTTATTGATTCCACCAGATTTGTGGGGGGGAAGCCCTAATTCCTACATGAGCATGCTCAGGCATTTCTAATAACTCTCATTTTACACATCCCAAGAATCAGAAGCAGTGTAAGGTTACCAGCAAGACTGGCAGTAGGTGGATGGCAGCACCATCTTGTGTTCACTTCTGGAGAAGGGACAGAGGCTTTTCTCTTCACTGAACAGGCTACAGATTCTCAATCTCTTTGGCAGCTTTCCTGAGAAAAATAATAACTCTTGGCAAACTCTGGATCAACACAAGACAGAGGCATAAAGTCTAGGCCAGGCTCCATCTCCATCCCACCCAGGGTCTCTAGGTAGTACTTTTATTTTTTTTGCACATCATAGTTGATTAAAGGTGTGTGCCATTCATATCCCAGGAGGTGCTTCAGCTTTGTGCTCACTCTTATCATAAATGGTCTGGCAAATCCCTACAACCACCCTTTAAAACCAGACATCTGATTATTTTTCCCACCCTGTAAAATTTCAGTGCGTGGAGACTTTGCATTATCTACTCTGATGGGCTATATCTGGACTTAATTATAACGTGATTAAATCCAACCAGCAATTCCCTCCCAGGAAAAGCTCTTGAAACTTATAGAGACAGTTTTGGCCTCTTTTCAAAAAGCAGGGCACTGCCAGATTAAATCTTGCCCAGTCAACCTACATGTACAAAAATTTGCTCACAGCAACATTTGTATTTGTCATTCTATGTAATTCCTACCATGCTGTCACCTCAGTGGCCAGTTTTTGACCTGCACTAGACATTTGCAAGAGAAACCAGGTGACTTTTGGCCAGATTTGAAGCAGTGACAGATTTGCTGCTGGTTGCAAAATACATGTGTGTCATAACTGCTCTTTGGGAAAACTGTGAGATCAGAGACCGTGGTTCTGAAGGAGGGATGAGATTGATCATCATTTACTCATTTATGTGACCTGCTTTGAGGGATAATTAGGAATTCCCACTGTGGACCAGGTCTCCCTGGACACAAGCACACCAGTACAGGTATATACCCCATGTATAATTATGCAGATAAAACTGGTCAGGGGTGCTGGAGATATTATTGGCCACTGCCAATGTTTGTGAAATATTAGAACATTCCCTGGCACAAATTTGGCTTATTTCTACTAAGTAACCTCCAAACCATTCCCACATTTGGCAATTAGTCCAGTCCAGGGACCATTCCCAGCTGGCAGTTTGCTCACAACCTTGCTCTGGCTGCTGGGTCAGTGCCACAGAGTCAAGCCATGATGTTCAAGGTGACCCCAGTACATGGGAGCATCCCCTGGTTCATTTATTTCGCTCATTATTGAGAACAGTTTTAACCCCAGTGCACTGGAAGGATGGGAAGTTTTATGATCCAGATGGAAAAAAGGAGAGGAGAGGTTGATACAGGGGCAGGATAAATGCAAAAAAAACCACCATGAGTAGGAAGAAGGTTTTGCACTGGCACTTCCTGCCGTGCTGCCCACCAAGCCACATCAGCGTGGGAAAAGATAATACAGATGGAGAACTTTTGGAAAAGTCTTCCCTTTACTTTCCAGGCACAGGGTTTGGGTGCTGTGTTTCATGACACAAGCACCTCAAGGAGAGGGTTAAAGAGTTTGGAAAGATACAAGCTGTGATATAAATTGTCATATTTCCCAGCCATGCAGCTTTTGTACAGGCAGCACACAGGAGGTTCTGAGAGAAAAAAGTCAATTTTTGCCCTCCCTGAGTGCATCATCATGGAATCCTAGGATCATTTGGGCTAAACAAGACCTCATAGAGTCCACCCATTTAATCATAAAACATTTCAGGGGGTTGTGAGTGCCCTGTTCTGTTGCCCTGAGCAGGGGTGGCAGCTTTTGCTCCCTCTGAGCTCAGAGGGGGCCTGGGATGGTGCACAATTCCCACCCTGTGGAACTAAGACCAACTTTGCTCATCCATCCTGAGGCTTCTCTGCAGGGAATTGTGTGAGGCTTGGGAATTATTGGTGAGGCCTCTCAGCAGCAGGAAATGAGCTGTGATTGCCAGCTGATTTTATTGTTACCAACAAATGGCTGTCAGATAAAAATGACTTCCTTTCATACCCGACCTCAACTGGATACAGCAGCTGTACAAGTGAAGTGGGTGTATAGAGCAAACTCAGACAACTTCAGGAATCATGGTTCCAGGCATAAAAATGCCCCAGATTTAATGCATCATAGCAATTACTGTCAAATCAGTGCAGTGGATATTCACTCTAATTTCTAGACACGCTCGCAGCTGATAGATATTCTTCTGCATTTACCTTCTATGCATATTTTAGCAAATGAGTTTGCTGGCAGAAAACTCCACTCAAACAGCTAATTAAAGCAACTCATTTGGAGAGCAGATTTCAAATTTACAAGAATCAAACAGGCATGCTGGAAATGTGCTTTAAGTGCAGCACTCACCCAGGTGGGCACAATAAAAATTCTGTGAGTGACCTTGATGGGGCTCACAGTCTCTCAAGGATGGGCACAAATCAGCAGTCTTGGTCACCCAGAGCTACAAAATATCTTCTTTAATTCCTTGTTTTCTCAGGAAAAATCTTTGCTAAAAAGCTCCAGCAGAAGGTCATGGTCTTAGAGCTATTTTCAACTCAATGGCATCTGATCCCAATTAATGTGGCCCACACTTAGACTGAGTTTGTGACAGGGAAGTGTTGCTTGTGGAAGAATTACAAATAATTCAAGGGAATTGAGCAATGCCTGACCATCAGCTGGGTTTCAGGCCTGAAGGAAATCCCCATCTGCTGATTCCAAAAACAAGGGAAAAGGGGAAAAGATGCAATTTTAAATTACTGGCCATTACTGGCTCTGTGTAGCTCGTGCTGTCCTCCACTTTAGACCAGTTTGGAAAGGATCAGCTTCTTTCAGAGAAGCTCTTCTCTTCCCCCTTCAAGATCTGTGAACCTTTGAGGTTCTGATGGCTCAAAAGTAGAAATGTGGAGTAATCTGGCAGTACAAAGATGGTTCTTGACTTGCCACATTTTAATCACATCTGTCTGGTTGTGTCCATAGCAAGAAATTGCACAAGACCTGGACTGCAATGGTTCAATTAATAGAATTATTAAAAAAAAAACCAAAAAACCCGAAACTCTTTCTGGCTGAGGTTCTTCCAGACACCTTCCACCATCCACAACTTAGCATGGGTCAAAGGGCAATTCAAAAGTCAATTTTGATGAGACCTTTCTTGAAGGTGAAAGATTTGCACTTGATGGAGATGGTCAGATTGTTGTCTGGGACCTCAGGGCCACGGAAAGAGCCCTGACTATGGTGATTTTCCTTGTAGGCACTCTCCTTTTTCTGCTTATTAATTTTGTTTTCAGTAGATCCAGAAGGTGAATGGAGTACAACGAAGAAAGATAAGCAAAGAAGAAATCAGAGAACAGGGTTGTTAAGTCTTATTTAACTAGGAAAGGAAGAGGAAAATGAAAACTCAAATATTTTCTTTACTGAAATTGGTTTCAATGCAGTGTCCAGGGTGGTATTTTTAGGGGTGCACATGAAGTCTGCTTCTCAAGTCTGGGTTATGTCCTAAATTCAGTTCAGGTGCTTGAACATTAATTGCTTTATCCTCTTAACTGTACAGGATGGCAGAATCTGTGTTTTAGGTGGCCATAATCACTTTCTAGAGGTATTAAATAGCCATGTTGACGGAGTTAGTGTTTAACTTTGTGAGAAAGGTCATTATCCAGGTGACTGAAGTTAGGCTCAGGATCAGGCTGCTCTCCTGAGTCAGAGTTCCACCCCTCTCCTGGCTGCTCTCTGTTAGTCCCTCTTTCCTTTTTCAGGAAAGCACTGACACAAGAGCAATTTGAGGAGAAAAAGGTGACTACAGATGGGTATTGCTGGATCTGTCCTTTTCTAGGCAAAGGGTTTAAGGAGAGAACAATTTAGAGCCAGTACAGTAGCACCAAATATGGTTGAGAATAGTCTCCTTGAAGTCTTTCTCTGAAATGTGACTGGAAATTGGTTGGTTGTGAGCCAGCTCTGTCTTGGAGATCCTTCTTTCATGCCATTGTTTGGGTTTGAACTTGCCTGTTCTTTATTATTGAATCTGACTCAAGCATACACAAGGGTGATCTACTTGCAATGTGGTTTTCTGTTTCAGAGAAAAAAAAAAATCTGTGAACTATGAAAAATAGAAAAAGCTGGTGCCATTGCCATGGGAATAAGTTGTAGTTACAAGGAAGAGAGGTCTGAAAAAATAGGACGTTTATCTTGCACACAATGACTTAAAAGTTCATAAGTTTTCTGCAGTACCTTCCTTTGCTAACAAGCTCAGACTGGTAATGAGCAAATTGCGGCAATTTTAGCTTGTTTTATACTTTTCAAAAATTTAGTTCAACCTGGGAAGAACCAATTCAGGAGAGACAAAATCCATAGATCAAAGTACCAAGCCTAAATCACTATCCACCAGGAGAAGCTTACGGTGGACATGAGTCTTGGATTTAGATTTATCTCTGTGCTCAGGCAGGGCTGCAAATAAAACCCAAGGGCTTTAGTAACTAAACACCAGGAATTCATTAGATGAAAACAAAGCATGTAGTTATTCCTGGAGATACAGTGTTCCCTTTAACCAGAAGAGATGTTAGTTCCTGGTTTTGGCTGATAGAGCTGCCTAAATGTGAAGAATGTTGTGGACCCAAAACCAGCAAACAAAAGGAAGATTCACAGTGAGACCACCACCCAACCAGGATCATTAAATGCAAATAAATACAGATGTTGCAAAAGAATAAACTACAAAGGTCAGTGATGAGTTTTCTGCTCAAAGCACTGCTCAAATAGCTGTGACTGACAAATGAGTTGGTGAAAATTAAAAGTCTGTGAACAGACAATTCTTAATCAGAAGATGATGTGATTTTTTTTTTTCCTTTCCACTATTTTGATTTTTAGCTGGTTCCAGAGCTCCAACATCCAGATGCTGGATGTACAGCTCTAGAGCTTCTGTCTTTGCATATATTAATTACTATGCACAGAAAAGTGAAAAACATTATTTTTAAAATTCCAGTTATGTCTGGAGAGTCCATCCAAATCGATTCTGAGATTTTATAGATATACAGAGAGAGAGAGAGAAGATCTGTGCCAGAGAGCTTAGTGTAATTGTATTGTGCCATGTCATCTTTGGTGGTTTCAGGTTTCCTGTTTCTTAAAGGAAGTTAAGCATCTCAATAGTCTGAAAATATGAAGCAGTTAGTTACAGCTGATATTGAAATTATACCTAATTACGTGAAACCAGTCTTTCTAAGTAGACAGCATCTCTGAAGGTTTTGAAACACCACTAGGAAACACAGAACACATGGATTTAGGAGAACTTTTAGGGCTGTGTAATCCCATTTTGAGTAAATTTAATCCTATTTTACCTGGGGGCCTGGATATCTAGAGGGTTCAGTGATGAGTTTTGTGGATCACAGGCTCTTCCATTCTCTAGGCACTGCTGGAAACATCTGCAACAAGCCATCCATGCATGGGGAAGGCAAGAACACATATGAGAAGGGTTGAAGAAGTCAAGATGGCATTTTGAGCTCACATGTGTGATTCCTTCATTGAGCTAAAATCTGTCTGTGCTCCTTGTGCACCCAAAAGTTGTCAGTTCTGTTTCTTTCCCATCACTGCACATGTTTTTTCTAGTCAGATTTTCTCTACATCTTCAGAATTTGTTTACAGACATCCACATTTAACGAGATTAAAAGGAAATACTGAATAATTCATTCAAAGGAAGAAGTGAACTGCAGTGACCTTTATGTTAATAAAAGTGCCCCTTTCCTCTGTGCAAACACTTTAGCCTTTGCAAAGCAGGGAATTCACTGCATCTGTTGAATTCACAAGTGGCTTTTTTTCTTTTTTTTTTTTTTTTCTGTTTGTTTTGTTTTAAATAACTGCCTAATAGCTGGAACCAGCATTGTGTTCCTCCTGCTGACTCACTGGTTTGCAAAAGCTCTGCGATGAGTGTGGCATCTTTAAACACCACAGAATATACTGTTTCCTTTCAGCCAGGCATAATCTGCAACGATTCAACTCCTGTAAAAAAACCGTGTGGGGAAAAGCATCCCAGCTGAACACGTCACCCTCATGGCTCCAGCCTCTGTGCCTTGCACCCGACGTGCTGCTGTGCCATTCAAATGCTGCTCGCTGTGGCAGTCCATGAAAGGATTCTGCGTTTGTTTCAAAAATCGTGCAGTGGACATGGAATTTGGCTGAGGCAAAAGAGCCCGTGCTCATTAAAGTGGGTGATTGCAGTTCTTGCCTCTGCTCGGATGTGGAGTGTGCTGACACCAACTACAAAGTGCTTGTTTAGGGGATGTGATCCAGCACAGGCTGGAGAGGGGGGGGTCTCTGCAGACCTGGTGAACCTCAAAAAGGCCAAGTGCAAGGTCCTGCACCTGGGTGGAGGCAATCAAAGAATCACAGAATCACAGAATAATGAGGTTGGAAGAGACCTCTAAGATCATCGAGTCCAACCTATGCCCTAACACCTCAACTCAGAATCTAGATTATAGCACCAAGTGCCATGTCCAACCTTTTTTTATACACACCCAGAGATGGTGATTTCACCACCTCTCTGGGAAGAGCATTCCAGTGCTTTATTATTCTTTTAGTGAAATTTTTTTCCTAATATCCAACCTATACCTTCCCTGACATATCTGAGACTGTGTCCTCTGGTTCTGCCAGTGCAGCCCGGTGGAAGACATCAACCCCACCTGTGTACAACCTTCCCTCAGGAAGTTGTAGAGAGCAATAAGGTCACTCTAAGCCTCCTTTTCTCCAGGCTAAACAACCCCAGCTTCTTCAAACATTCCTCACAGGGCTTGTGTTCCCTGCCCCTCACCAGCCTTGTTGCCCTCCTCTGGACACGCTCAAACATCTCAACATCCATCTTTCCTAATTCCAAGCACAAACAAAGGATTGAGAGCAGCCCTGAGGAGGATGACTTGGGGTCTTGGTGGATGAGAAACTCAGAATTCTGTGCAGTGTGCACTCACAGCCTGAAAGCTCAGCCAGTCCTGGGCTGCATCTCAAGCATGACCTCAGAGCCCCTGCAGTTCCTAAAGGGGCTCCAGGAGAGCTGGAGAGGGGCAAGGGGTGGAACAAAATGGTCTTCAGGGTCCTTTCCAACATGACTCTTAGATTTTACTGAGAAGGTGCACTCACAGCCTGAAAGCTCAGCCACATCCTGGGCTGCATCTCAAGGGTGACCAGCAGGTCATGGGAAGGGTTTCTGCCCCTCTGCCCTGCCTTGCTGAGACTCCATCCTCAGTGCTGCTTCCAGTTCTGGAAGGACTTGGAGCTGTTGGAGTGAGTCCAGAGGAGGTCATGAAGATGGTCTAAGGGCTGGAGCCCATCTGGAGCCAGGCTGGGAGAGCTGGAGCTGCTCACCTAGAGAAGAGAAGGCTCCAGACAGACCTCAGAGCCCCTGCCAGTGCTTAAAGGGGCTCCAGGAGAGCTGGAGATGGACTTGGGATAAAGCATGGAGGGACAGGACACAGGGAATGGCTTTAAACTAAAAGAGAGCAGGTATTAGATATTAGAAAGAAATTCTTTATTGTGAGGGTGGTGAGGTCCTGGCACAGGGTGCCCAGAGAAGCTGTGGCTGCTCCATCCCTGGAAGTGTCCAAGGCCAGGCTGGATGGGGCTTGGAGCAGCCTGAGGTGGGGGAAGGTGTCCGGGCCCATTAAAAGGGATGGAACAAAATGGTCTTTAGGGTCATTTCCAACGTAACTCTAAGATAAGGAACCCTTTATAGGGGTTGTACATTGTTTGGAGTTATCAAAGAGTGAAAGACCAAACATCCACCCACTAAAAAACCCCTAGATCACTGCCTGGCAAAAAGCAACTAGAACTAAACCTCGTGCAAGGCTGGGTATTTAGGGAGACCTGAGGCTAATTCTGGTCTGTGATTTTTTTCTATTTGCTGCTGATTTAGGAGAAGTCTTCTCTGTGGTCAGCATCAGCTTCATGTCTGGAAAATGAGGACAGTATTGGATCTTTTTTTTTTATGTGCACTTCGACCAAACTCTCCACTAAGGAGGTAATTTCTCATCTGTGCCTCTACAGAACTGAACACAAGAGGGCTTTTCTTCTGGGTGAGATTCTAAGGTACTGCTGCAAAATAAAGGATCTGTGAGTTTTCTTGTGTTTATGTGCAAACCCTTTTTATTTGCTTTTTGGAGACAGTTTGAATGTTTACTTGCAAGAATGTCTGCAGAAAGTTAAGTTGTCAGGAGAATTGGTGAGAATAAATATTCATGAGAATACTCTGGTTTCAAACACTTTCGTGGCCATCTGTAAAAGCTTTTTTTATTATTCAAACAATGCTGAGCTTTTTGCAGATAATTTACCAACAAAAATAAAGAAAAGGAAAGGATGTTTTTCCCCCCCCTTTTTTTTTTTATCTTTGAAAGGCAGCTGATGGTGTAGCAGCAAAATCATAATTTCTGATGTGTGATTTAATATCCAACAGTGACACAAATAGCCAGGAAGGACTAATGAGAACACTGCTGATGTGCTATCAGAGAGACAAAAATATGTTTAAACCAACTATTTTGAGCAGAGAGCAAATTAGTAAAAATACCACCTGTTTGTGAATAATTAAGGCAAACAAAACATTCTCGATATATCAAATAACTTGTTTATAGCAGCAATTTTCTTTAATGTTGCCTTAATGTTGTTACACAGCAACCTTCTGCTCATCAGGAAAATTCTTCACTGTGGGAATTTCCTTTTCTTCATGTGAATCAGAAGTAACACAAACAACTTTTCCTTTATTGGTCTTTTTGTCTAATATTTGTGTTTTTCATATCGTATCAGCAGATAAACCCCAAAGTGCTCTGGCTCTATATTACCACACCTGCTTTTTAAGGAAGACTGGTAATCTCTTTTTCACAGGAAAGGAAGTGTGCAGAGGTAATATTTGCCCTTTGCTAAAGGCAAATCTGGAAAATGGGATTATTCCCAAATCTCTTCTGTATTACCATTGCCACAAAATTATTTTTTCTGTAGGTATTCTATTCCTTCTTTGCATTAAGTTTGGAGCTCAGAGAGAGAGAAAATTAGAAGGATCCTTTTTTTCTTAAATGTCCCTGCACAAGGACTTCTCACCATGGTGCTGATTGTGCACCATGAGTTCTATTGAGCTGACCCAGTTGTGAATTTCTCTTTTTATTCTTTTCCCATTCCACAAGTGTTTTTGTCCAAGATTTGGTGTGCTGTTAAACTCCACATTATCCTTCAGCAGAGATTTCCGCAAGTCAATTATTCATTGCACGTAGCTGTTTCAAAATCTTTAATTGATTTCTCTTTTTGGTTATCAGGCTGTGTAAGAAATTTTGCTTCCCTGCAGTGCTGTGTATTCCAGTGTGTCCATATCTTAAAATCCTAGGCTGTCACTTCTGCTGGAAGTCCTGGGGCCATATATTTAGTTTGTCTCTACACTGAGAGGTGGAATCTGTTTTAAAAGTCATTGGGATCTCTCACTTTTTCTTTAAATGGGGATTTTTCCACAGCACCTTGAATCTGTAAGGAATTTCACCTGAAAACATCCCAACAGAATCTGTTCAGGGCATTTCAATTTTTCTGAAATCAGGTACTGGAAACCTTGAACAAGTCATAGGTGCAGAGGAGAGATTTTCCTCCTGGCCCATTGCCCCAGGGTGGGAAGAAAGCAGGGACCTACTTCATGGTGCCCAACCCATCGTGGGTGAAATTCGGGGCTCAGGGGATGAAGGCAGTGAGGTTCCAGCATTTCCTTCTGCAGCAGCCCTGATGAACACTTGAGGGAAGCAATGTCCTTCCAGAGGAGGCATCTCCAGCACTGCAGGGGCCAGGGCCAGCCCTGCCATCAGCATGGGTGCACCATGTCCTTGTGCATCTTCTTGGGTGAAATTGGTCCATGTGACAGCAACAGGGAATGGGTCCACAGGAAAATCCTCTTTTTTCCCTAACAAATAACTAGAAATATTTTTTTTCCTTTTTCTTTTTCCCCTCTTTTTTTTTTTTAACATCCTGTCCCTCATCCTGAGTAATTATTATAATTTTGAACACTTCTCCCGAAGTGACTCAGTCTCTGCTGCAGACTCTGTCCAGATTCTGATTGATCAGCAGAGACATGGATCAGGAAAACATAAATATCTGAGGGAAAATAGCAGCCCAAGCTCAAAATGAATTTTCTTTCTCCAGATCTCCTATTTGATACATAATCTTAGAATTTTAATCTGGTTTTTTATATCTACCATGATAACTGGGAGTCACAACCAGCTGGGTACTGTGTGGTTTGTGGATGGAGGAACAGATGGATTTTAAACACGGACTTCACAAAGCTCTCAATTCTGAAGGACTTTGTACATATCAAACCTGAACCAAAATCAATAAGGATACATCTCATCCATGGCTTTATACCATGCCCTGCCTTAGACCCCAATTTGGATGTCACACACAGCAGTGAGTTTGGGCCCAGACTCTGAATTTATGATGAAAAATAAATTTCCCTCCCCAGTCTGAACAAAACTGGCTCACACTCTGCAGCTCCTGTCCTCCTGCTCTCTCCCCCTCATCAATTCTCTTTTCCCTTTTACACATCAGCTGCAAACATCGCATTTGGCTGGGATGCTGAAGGCAGGCTCATCTCTGGCAGTTCCACACTGTTGATTCAATCAGCTCTCATATCAGCACTAACACAAGGAAGTGAAAAAGGCTCTTGAATTTCATCACCTTGCTAAAGAACTCGGATGGATTTCTGGAAAGATTATTCAATTTGCTTCACTAGGTTTTATAAAGGTTTGTACACAGCATTTAAACTATTATTATTTACTTTTAACAAGCTATTTATGTCCTCCTCTCAACTGCCTAATCAATACTGCTCTCCCATCTGTTCCAAGATCCTGACATCAGCAAATTTCAGTTCTCTGCTGAGTGAGTAAAAAGGAAGGAATAATTTAAACACAGTGAGTGAATGAGAGAAAAAGAGCCTGAGAGAGACTGAGATGAGCTAAATCTCCATGTCCAAAGATGGCCAGACATGCAGGAGTTGTGGATCCAAGTCCTCAACTTGCTAAGGACATTGCTGAGAGCACTGAAGGAAGATGCTAGGATTCAGAGTAGATAAAAGTGGTTTCTCTCCCTCACAGGAAGGATATTTTGATACTCATTAAAGCTACTTGAAAAAATTTTATTTCAAGTCAATTTGTTGAAGCTTCTGAATTTTTCTTTACTTTGCCCTGGAACAGACCCAGAGGCTTCACCCAGGCATTTCAGAGTGCACAACTGGCACAAAGTAATTCCTGAAATAATTCTGGAGAGATGAAATCCCCCCTCTGTGAGCTGAAAGATGAAAGAAGGATGAACATCTGTACATTCAGAGGGGTGCAGAAGAGCAGAGGGTTGATCCAAAGGGAAGAGGTCTCAGCCCTCTGCTGCCCTGCCATTGTCAGGGATTCAGGAAATACCTGGAATATTTTACAGTGGTGTAAATCTGGAATAATAACACTGAATGTTTTGGATGAGGTGACTTCAGCATAGGCTGATTTCTCTTTATTTGGAGATGGCAGGTCTAGGAAGAGAGGGATCAGGGCAATATCTTCAGCCTGTTGGCATTGGCACCAGGAACTTAGCCAGGATATCACAGAGATTACGCCTGGGCTCGCTTCACTGTAAGGATTTTTGAAGGAATTTTGAATGAGTTGGAGATGGGATCTCTGAGTTTTTTAGATGATGTGATTTATTTTTCTTATCTTCTGCATAGACAGGAAGGGTGAGTTTGGTTCACATCTTTACTGTATCATTCAGAAGGTCACAAGACCCTTAGTTATAAGACGTTTTAAGGATTTAAGGATTTTAAGACTACTGAAACACTGCTAATTAGGATATTTGTTTTTGATATAATCCTTAAATATTTTGTCTTACAGACTCATATTACAGTGTAAGTTGTCTTAGTCAACCATGTTAGGATCCACAAACTTACAGTACTGTATTCTAAGTGTCTTGTTTATCTTTGTAATTACTTTTATTTTTTCTATATCTTAAACTCTAAAACTCTAAACTTCCATCTTCTTAACTTAATGTGCCTCTGCTTTAAACTATAAATCCACATTCCTTCTTCTAGCACTTTAGTTTGGAAGTCTTTTCCAAAGTCTCAGATTAAATCCTGTGTTTAATTCTAAGCTTTGGCTTACAGGCCCAAAGTTCTAAAAATCCCCTACATTTCAGATTGCAACACTTCACAGCATTTTTGGTGCCTGCTGTCAAGGCAATAAACCCTCAGCACTCCATGGGCAGGCTGTAAGAGGGTTATAAGTTTCTCTGACAGTAATAATTAGTCCTCAGTGACTGCAGAGGGAGCTGAGGTTGCGCTTAGTCAGGTACAAACACCTACACTCCACGCACTCTAGTACAGGTATAAATCACAGACTTGGTTTCTACAGCACTTTAATGTCACCTGGGCTGCAAATGTGTCACAGACACAATATTGGCTCAGTCCTGGTGTTGGTCTTACAGGCAGCTGGAGAGTGTTTAGTTGGAATTTTTTATTGATCCTCTGTTTGGGATGGGATCAATCTTCCTCTCCATGTGCTTCTGTTGAACTGTGGGAAAACTCCCTGTCCTGTTGAGCTGGACCCTTGGAGCACCTGGCAGTGTTGGATTAATGGCTGGAATCCATGGAATTAGAGGTCTTCTTCAGCCCAAACAATCTTATGATTCCATGATCCCAATAGCTAAAGTCAGATGAAGAAAATAAGCCTTGTCCTATCATGGAAAATAGATCCCAAACTTAAAATCCAGCTCAGGTCTACAGACTGTGAAGAAAAGGGATCCTTACCACATTAAGCAAGGTTTATGTCGTTTGCGGAGCCACACTCAAATAAAAACACTTTCCAGACATCTCCTCTGTAGCAGCAGAAGAAGCACAAGGTTAATGTAAAATCTCTAATCAAACGAAGGGGCAGATGTTTGGGGCTGATTCCATGGTGTAAATCAGGAATTGTGTCAGGGACACTGAGCTACACCTGTGATAAGTAATGGTGGAAAGCTGCCTCCACTGCAGTGCTGACTTATTTCTTCTGAAAATGAAGAGCTTGGTCATAGCTTCACCACTGCAGTGTCAGTGTTTGGTTGAGCACTGATGGTGGGTAAGAATTGTGCATTTCAGAGACTGACTCCACAGCAATCAGTCTTTATTATTTCTTTATACTGAGAAAAAAAAATAAATCACATTTTCTCCTGCAGTGGCCCTCTGCAGCCCCAGCCTTGGAATTTCCTTGTCACCTTCTCAGATATGTCTAGACATAACATTTTGGAAGACTTTGGAAGCACGAGATCTTAATCTCCCATATGCTTCTGGGTTCATAAAGGATCACAGCTCCCTGGAGCTCCATTGGAGACTCTCCATTTGGAACATGGGAAGTGCTGCAAGGTGGATGCTGCTGCTAAAAGCAGTGGTTTGAGCTGCTACAGCTGTCTCTCTTCAGTGGCTATTCCACATAAGTCTGTGAAAGTGTTGCTGATTCTCAACGAGGAATTTAATTGGAATATTTAGGCACTTAGTCCTCATTTCAGAAGGTTCAAGGCCTGCTTTTGGCTGTTTTTCAGCCAAAGCTGCTGTGGTCTTTTGTGGAGGCTTTCTATTTATTCCTTTCTTTTCAGTACACCCAAAGAAAAAGAAGCAAGTGATTTGGTGTAGAGAGAGCCCAGCACAAAGGAAAACCAGCATTCCCCTTCCCATCTGAATTCCAGTGTCACCGGATCTCCTGAAGGACCAAGCCACATTATTGACCTTTAACTTCTTTATGAGAAAGGTGGCTCGGTGGCACTGCTGACCTCTCCCTCACTGCCTCAAAAACTGTGCCCAGGGATTTATTATCCCCATGATGATTGTGTGCTCCATTTCCCCCATTTTGTCAGGTTTTTCCACTCTTTTCATCCTGCCCAGAATGACCAGAACTGAGTTGATTTGCTGGGTGAATTATTGTTCCTTTCCAATAAGCATTGCTATTTTGTTCCTTTTTCTCCACTGCTTTGGCCCCGTGACATTTTTTGGGCAGGAAGAGGGGAGGCAATGAGACGTTATATCTTGAACAATTTCACCCTGGTGGAAAATACCAATAACTTAAAATAAATATGCTCGCTGAGATATCACATTATCCTGCTGAGCCCACGTACAGCAGAGATAAAATGGCTTTTTTAGAACTGATTTTTCTTTCTCCACCAGCTGAATGGAATATCAAAATACACAATTTAAAGTAACTGTTAGAAAAAAGGTTACACACGATGCTATCAACAGAAGGGAGCTGAAAATTAAATGGAAATGATTACCAAAGAACTCATTTCCTTTGCTACTGGGAAGCTAACAGCAATAATAAAATAGAATTTAGAAGTGAAAGCTGAGATTCTTCCTTTGATGTCTGAATATTTTCAGTTTATGTTCCTTTAAAATAAAAGGCCACATCATAAATTAAATGTGATACTTAATTTTTATTTTCTCTCCACTCGAGCAGCATGTTTTCCTCTAGGTGATTATTAAAATAATGATTCACCTCCCCAGCTGCTGTGTACTGGCAGGTTTTTGTTTAGGCAGAGGAGCAGCATGAGTTGGGAGATTGGTGGGTCCCAGACAGGAAGAATCCAGTTGACTCTTGGAACAGAGATTAAGGGTTGGGGTTTTTTTTAATTCAATATGTGAAAATGCAGAATGAGAAAGAGCTGATGCCCTTGAGCTTAATTGTAACTGAGCATCTCCTGTGATTGAATCACAGAATGGTTTGGGTTGGAAAGGACCTTAAAGCCCGTTTCATTCCACCCCCTGCCATGGGCAGGGACACCTTCCACTGTCCCAGGCTGCTCCAAGCCCTGTCCAACCTGGCCTTGGACACTTCTAGGGATCCAGGGGCAGCCACAGCTTCTCTGGGCACCCTGTGCCAGGGTCTCAGCACCATCTGAGTAAAAAAAAAAAAAAAATTTTTTTCTATCTTCTTTCAGCTTAAAAGTGTTCCCCTTCAAGAGCAAAGACAGTTCTCAAAACACCAGTTCTCATAACTACTGAGCTTGGTGTCTCTCTCATTATCACTGCTTTAGTATGGGAGCAGGGAATATGCTTGGCAGTGAAAATGGGAATGCTGTGCCCTCTGGTCCCCTTTAATGAGGATGGATGATTTCCTTCATGAAGTTTCTTTAGCAACTGCAGAAAACACGTTGATAACTAATTTTTGATGTTCAAAGACTTGACTGGTTGAGTGCAGGTGCCTGCTGGAGGGTGAACTCCAGGCCTGATTCCACTGCTTACAGAGAGGTGTCCAAGGCTGTTGGGGGTATTTGGGGGAAATAGGGTTGTGGGGAAAGTCACAGGTTGTAGGGCAGACCCCTACTTAAAAAAAGTCCTCCAGGATAACCCAAGGTGTCTCAAGGTGCTACCTGACTAAAAGGAAGTAGTTAAACTGCATTCCTCTGCTATAGACAGCTCAATTAAAATACTTGAATTGGGACCTGAATCCAGATTCAAAGCAGAAATATTTGGATTTCTAGGGGAGATGTCAGAGCAGGAATGGCAGCTCTGTGCTACCTGGGAGGCCAGATCAGAACCATTCTGGTCTCAGGCTGTCCCATCCTCTGAAATCTCCAAAAGTTCCGTGCTTTGGCTACAAAAGCAACTCTAGGATGGTACTGATGGTTTGAAGGAAAACAGCAGAACTCTAATTGAAACCAGTGGATGAAGGGAAGTGTTAAATAACATTACACTGACCTGTATCCCTCTTTTCTTCCTTACTTGCCTTTTCTGTGCTTACTTGACCTTCCACAACTCAACGCTGGTTTTTTTTTTCCTTTGTTTCACATCTCATCTATTTTCCAATTCTATATTTGTGTACCTAAACATGGAGGTGATGTAGAAGATAAAAGACTCCAAAGTGCCTGTTACCAAGAGTGGAATGGACCCCAGTACAGTGGGTACAATCACTGGGCTGCACCCAGTGCCAACTACAGAAGAGCTAAAAATACACTTCCTGTATTTCACCAGCTCTGCTTGTGCTGTGATGTACCAGAGATAAAATTTCTGTGTAAGCAAGGAAGGTAGAAAAGCTTCCTGAGCTCTGCACTGAGACCTCTGCTGGCTTCACACCACAAGACACTCTTTGAGCCACACACTGATTGATGATGATCTGCTGGCTGCAGGTGATGTGGCATCCCTGGAGGGAGGGAGCAGGTAAGGTCCCAGCTGGGATCTCTAATGTGGGTTTTAGATGTCTAAGGTACAAAGATAATTGCACAATTTCAACTGCCAGGACCCACTCTGTGGAGCTGTGCTGTCAGATGGGGACTTTTGATGACACCTTTGTACTGCAAGAGTGCCTTGTAACAACTGGGCAAAGTTGTCTTTCCTTTCAGCACAGGCTGCAAAGAGCGTGGTGGGGTGCAGGACAGACCTTGGTTTTCTCTTCTGAAAGCTGAGGAGCTGTGAGATCAACCTTGGAGTCTTTGCAGGAGTGCTGAAATCAGGGCTGTCACTGACAGGTGACTCCCACTCATCCTGACTTGGTGGATGCCAACAAGCAGGAATCCATACATCCATCAGGTGAGACAGCAAGACTGAGAAAGGAGCACTTGGGCGCTGGGGACTCCCAAAACTGGAGTTGAAGCAGGTGGTGTGGGAGGTCAGACCCTGATGTTTGCTGGTGCCATGGTCCTGCAGCAGTGCTGTGATCCCACAGGGCTCTAGAACAGGATTGAGCCTTCAGCAAATAACCAAACCTGTCAAGCCCCACCTATTATGCCATAAAGAGACCACTTTATGAAGGAGGGGAGAGAAAAAAAGAGAAATAAGGCGGAAATGGAGGTGCCAGGTTCAGCTAAGGCAAAGGAACATCTCTGTGGGTACCTGGGCTCCTGCTCATTTCTGCGTGGGTGCTTGGCTTTCAGCCCTCCCAGGCTGATATCTCTCAATCACTGTCACCACAGGAAAGCATTTGCTGCTTCCCACGTCACTCTTCACACCCCACAGGCACAGCTGGGACACAGAGCGAGCACGCTTGTGGTGGATTGCACCCACCTCCCCCCTCTCCCTGCCCCATCCTCAATGGGTTCATTGGGTTTTCAAGCTGAAGGTGCCCTGCAGAAAGGAGCAGGTGCTTCTCCTTGTGGTTTGCATCAAAAGCTTCACACTGATCCTAATGCTGTGCCTGCTCTAGCAGTTACTCAACGAGTTCCTTCACAAGTCATGCTTGTGGTTCTATGGGAGCACAGTTGGAGTGCAGAGAGCCCTCCTTCTGAACAGAGAGATGTTAAAACCTGTTTCTCTTCAGTGACTTAACCACAAGAGGTGAACCAGCACCCTCCTTCCTCAGTCTATGCTCTTGGGTTGTCCCTGCATTGGTGTCAAGACCAAACTGCTGTGCTGCAGCAAAGGGAACATCCCTAAAAGTCCTTCAGGGATACTGCCAGTCTTCAAACACTTGGAAATGCAGTCTCTAGTCTGGATCAGGCTGGCCAGACTCCATCAGAGTCATGGACACACTCAGGCCCTCACAGGACTTGGCTGACCCTTGTTTGGGTGTCAAAGGAAGATGTCCTAAGTCACCCTCTTTTAATAAAAACCTCTGCACATCTCCCCTGCAAGCCCTCAGAGATACCAGACCCCATTCAGAGCTGTCACCTTCTGGTAGTAAAAAGAAACATTTCACTCTCTCCCTTGGTACCTCTGCACAGCACCCATCCTTGATTTAGATATTGCCCTGTGGTTGTTCAAGTGCTTGCTGCTGCTGTGTATTTATGGGTCAAAATTGCCCCGGGGAATGTTCCCCAGACAGCACAGAGCCATTTTAATGGCTTTTCTAAGCACCTCTGTTCTTTGTCCCTATTTTATCACTTTAATGCCCATTTGCCAATTATACACAACATTTTATTAAACTGTACAAAGAGCACTGGCATTAAAAAAATTCATGTTAACTAAATTCATGTTCTAATTAAACATGATGACCAGCTCAACAAACTGCAAGCACAGCTGCCCCCTCCTGCATTTCATACAGCACAAACCAGGATTTCATCAGAGGCACTGGACTGAAACCTTTCTCAGGGTGTTCTGCTCTTCTTGTTGACTTCAGGCACTTCAGCCCTTGCTCCTGCTGGATTCTGTACCTGCAGTCACTACCAGTGATATCCCAGCACTGCCTGCAAGGCTGCATTCATCCTGTTGGGAGATCCAAACTGACAGCCTGGATCAGCAGAACCAGGAATGCACCTCTGAAGGGAACCTGATTTTGGGATAACTCACCTTCTAGAGCTTTTCTTCTCCATGGACTGGAGGCTGATGCAACAAAGCTCCAAATGTATGTTCTTCAAATAGATCCCAACACCAACATGAGTGACTCCCTAAGCCCAGGTTGTTACAAAATCTTCTTTTTAGGGTCTGACTTGATTTTGACCCAGCTTTGCAGGGGTATCTCAGTGACAAGCATTTACTGGATGGTTTCACAAATCTCCAACCTCAGAAAACAGTGCACCTTTATTTAAAAGGATGCCATGATGAAAGGATCACAGAAAAGACTCTTTTTTTTTAAACCCACCCACATTCCCACAGACTGCAAAGGGACAGAACACACAGCAAAATGTCACAAGGTGGCCTCCTGCCCCATGACCATCGTGTGCAGCTCATTGACCTGTGCTCAAGAGCTGGGACAGCATTTAGAGAAATAGAAAGTAAATCAGCCTTTGCAGAACCAGTTAGTACCTTTCAAGTGAAATACCCCAATTCTGTGACTGGAAGGCCACTTTTACAATGCTTAAACAATGGTTTGAGGAAATGTTGCATTTTTCTCATGTGGTTTTAGGTTAAAATGTCAGAAATCTCCATTGAGGTCTTGCCCCGAGTCTGGTGTGTCAGAAGACACTTAAAGCTTTAGAACAGGGTTCTTGAAACATTCTGTAACTTCCCATCCTTCCTGCTCAGGCACTAAGTGTAAACCTCTGGTTTTCTGTACCAATCTTGGCACTCCCTTTGGTAATGATCCATTGAGATGTGCAGATGGTGGAATGGGCACCTGAAAAAAGTATCTTTGTCCCATGGACAAAAATTGAGTCCTAACACTTGTGAACAGCATTTTTAAAGGGTGTAGGGAGCAAATTATTTTTTCAAAGCTGTGCACACTTTGGCAATTCTGCACACATACAAGTGGAGGTTACGAAAGCATCCAACCTGAGTCTTCCCTGATACCCTCAGGCCTTGAGCAAACCACTTTTCCTTCAGAAGAAGGTGGGTCTGGATCAGAGTTGCAGAAATGGGCACTGACATCACCAGAAGCTCAAATATACTCATTTTTCCTTACAGAGAGACCCGTTGGCTCTGTGTACAAGTAGTGGGGAACAGGTTTTGGCACCTCCTCATTTTCAGATGCTTTCAACTTCAAGAACATTGGGAAGAGAGAGAAGAGAGACCAAAAGATACCACAAAGAAATTTTATCATCAATGAAGTGTGGGCTGGCATCTGCTATGGACTGGAAAAGGTCAGAAGCCTCCAGGCATGGTACAAACTTTCACTGAGGTGTTTTCTTTCTTGAGGGGTCTTGATAAAAAACAACCATGCACAGTCTTCAGCTGACAAAGTGCTACTCAAATCATTACAGAGAATTCCTTCAGTAAGGCAGATCTCAGGAAAATATTTTCTCCATTTTAGGGTTCACAAAAGAGAAGTTGCTGAACATATTTTGGTCCATGCTGTTAATCAGTGCTCTGTCAGCACAGGACAGTCTGGGTTTTTCATTTAGGAATTCCTTGTCGAAGTTGCTACAGTCACTTGGAGATTTCTTCAAGAAAAGGAAAAAAAAAATTGATGTCAAACCACTAATAGTCAGATCTTTATTACCACAGTACTGGCCCTATCAGGCAGCTTCCTATGGGCTCAGCTCAACCTTTAATTGGGAGCCAGTAAATATAAATATTATAAAGGAGGCACTGAGCCTGTGATCCAGGAATTCTTCCAGGCAGGGATGTTACAGCTTTGTAACATGGCAGACTGAACTCATCAATTGTATAACAGTTGTGGAAGACTGTAGAATGAAAGTATGATGTGCTTGTCAAATTAAATTACGTTATTATTATTAATGGGACTTTAATAATTTAACAAGACTGTTATTAATAGTCAGAATTATTCTGATGTAGCCAAACACTTGGTTCCTGAACTGTTTTACCTTCTGCAGAGCAATGAAAGATAATTCCTTCAGAATGGCTGCAGTTCTGTGGTGAAGGGAAGGTGTTACCCTGCTGCAGTAACTGAGAAAGCAGTGAGTAATTTGAGGTTTCTCAGGTGTGGGCGTGCCAGACCTGGGCTTGCAGCTAAAGTAGTATTGTGAGCATCAGGTCGGGCAGCCAGTAGAAATGCACAGTTCAGAAGACCTGAGATGGGTGGAACTGAAAGAAGATCCATCCTTACCACTCTTGGTTTGAAAGGAGGCTCCATCCTTCTCTCTTCTAAAGCTTCCCAGTTGATTTCCCGGAAAAAGGCGTGCTGGCGGATGTTCCCTCTCGCTCCCAGTCTCCTCTCAGGCTCTCTTACAAAAAGCTGGAATGTTGATCCCATAGGTTAAATTCTCTGATGATAATACAGGCATAAAGCAGGGTAGAATGTGTAATTATCCAGAGTCAGCGCAATGAGAGGAGGCCGTAATGGAGAAAATGTTGGGATTTTTTTCCTAAACAAGGAATTTTACTGATTGGTATTAAAGTGATTACTATCTCTAATCCTGACAGAATGATAGGCTGTTTGGGCAGAAAGGTGGCAGCATGTGCCCCAAAAAGAGATGTTCAACATCTCAGTCTGATGTAACCCTTAGATTGAAGTATTTTTCCCAGGAGTTAACGAGCTTTGCACCTTAGGGACTGCTCTGCAAATAAACTGATCTCTGCTGGTGTCTGTGAGGAGCCACCAGGAGAAGAAAGACACCCAAATCTCCTTATGGGAGAGGTGTGGTTTGATGCCCACAGGAAAGACAGTGACTAAACTAAATCTGCTCCTCTCTACAACAGCTGAAGATAAACAAATTGAAGACAATAATTCTGGCAGAAAGGCTTTCATTTGATGGGCGGTGATTCTTACCTTCACCAAAATGTCCTTTGCATCCTTGTCCAGCCAGCGAGGGTAGAAGGGGTTGTCCATACGGATGGACTGGAAAAGCTCCTCCTCATCTTGGCCATGGAAAGGGGATTGGCCAATGAGCATCTCATACAGCAGGACACCAAAGGACCACCAGTCCACGGAGGTGTTGTACTTCTGCCCCAGCAGTATCTGCCCAGAAACAGGAGGCACAAAGGCAGAAGGAAAATGTCTGACATGAGTTTTTCAACTTCAGGAGGGCGGCCAGACCATGGCCTTGCAACAGCTGCTCTGTCAGAGGTGTTTCCCTGCCACCGTCATATTTTCTGAAAAATCTCTTTGCCCAGGATTTCTCTCCTGGGAAGCTGAGAAGCCTCAGAGAAAAATGAAAACAATATTATCTCATTTGCTTCTCCTGTGTTTTGCTACTTTAGAACGTAGTTTAGAGATTGTTTATCCAACGTGTGAATTGCTTTAACTTATTGGTCAATGACAGCCAAGCTGTGTCAAACTCTAGAAGAGAAAGTCACGAGTTTTGATTAATATCTTTCTAACTTTCTGTATTCTTCAGTATAGTTTTAGTATAGTATAATATAATATAATATAATATAATAATAAATTAACCTTATAAAAACATACAGTCAAATTTCATCCTTTCCTCCCTTTCAACGGGGGTCTCAGAAAATACCACACTTCCCCCCTGCCTGCAGCAGGAGTCAGAATTCTGCCAGTGGAAATCTGGAGCAACGAGGCACAGCCACGCCTGGGTGCCAAAACAGCCCCTGGCACTGCAGACAACATGCTGCATGTAATTCTTATGTGACTTGAACAAATCCTTGGCTACCAGAGAGATCTCAAATATAAAAGAGGAGAGAAAGTCATCTTTAGCCTGCTCTCCAAGGGTTCAAATCAGGCTTGTGAAGGCCAAGAAGACAAATGGTCAGGAATCAGCATCTTGGGACTGATTCCAGTGACACAGGCTGAGTTTTAAAATTACAAATGTGGCAGCTTAAAGATACTTCAGGAGTATCAGTCACCTAAAATGGTGTGACTCTACCCCAGCAAAATCTTCCCCAGGAAAAACATGAAAGGGGTTGCTGATCTGTCCTCTTGAGACCAGCTGGGTTTTAGATGGAGGAATGGGAATTTGTCCTCAGTCAGTCCCTTGGATTGTGCCTTTCAGTGTCACCTATAAAGTGACATCCAGCTGGAATGATGACCTCCCCAGGGCCTAAAGGACAATCACCAAGTTCTCAAACTTCCTTTCTGGAGAAGCAAAATTAATCTCACCTGACTTTAGATATCTGTTGTGGAGATATCTAGAGCTGGACCACTTATCACTAGCTCCTTTTATAGCCAAGGAAGGGAATTCACCCAGTTTTAAACATCTAATTAAATATTTACCTGCTGTAAAATACAACCCCTGTTTGTCTCCTCAAAACCTGCTCATACATAGATTTTTACATTGGAGATATCTAAAGGTTCACATGATGACTGTGGTGTGTAGGATTCTTAGCAGAATTTTAGAGCTGTAGAGGGGAAAATTTAATTTTGAGGCACAGTCTTTACTCTTGAGCTCACATATTGGTTGCAATGGGATGCTCTATACCTCATCTGTCTTCAAAGGAGGAGATGCCAAAAGGACAAAAAATAGATTTGAATATATGCTGTAATATATACAATGAGTTCCACTCAGAGACAAAAAAAAAAAAAAAAAAAAAAAGACCCCTTAATATATTTTTTTTTTCTGGATCACAAACAAAATCATCCCAACCTTTTTTTCTGAAAAGAGAAATTATTTTTATAAGGCTCTATCTTTAAAAGTCTAAAGTATCTGTAAAATGAAATTAAAGTGTTTTACGACAGTCAGAAATAAAAAGGTTTATTTTGTTTGAAATTTTCTGGGACAAAAATAAACTCAGTAATTTAATTTCAGGCTGTCTTTTTTCTGGTCAGATTTTTTTGAAATGAAAAAAAATTGCTTGTCTACTGACCCATACCCCCCTTATTTGCATGGCTGTGGCCAAGGTGCTGGGTCTGTAACAAATGACAGTGGCAGCAGCTGCAGTGAAATACTGACAGAGTCCAGTGCTCTTGCCTGTGGCAGGAGAGATGATCCATAAACTCCAGAAATGCTTTCAATTTAGAGATAAAATGTTTTATATGCACTCTTTGAATCCCTAAAATAAACATGGTGTAGAAATAAAACTCTGAGCTATTTCAGTTTTTCTCTTTTCTATAAAATAAAATCAAATCACAGATAATGGATCAACGCTTGGCTATCTTTTTTTTTTAGGAGCAAAAAATAGCTTTTTTTTTTTTTTTTTTCTTAAATAAAGGCATACTGAAGTGGAATAAAAGACAATTGCAGCTTGATTGCAGAGCACATTTACACTCATTCTTAGGCAATAGAAATCCAATTGATTTGAAGAGACCCTTGAGCCAGCAGTGGTGTAACCTCAGCCAGACTCGAGCCCTTAGTGCACAGTGAAGGACCAGTGAATTATAGTAGAGGGAAAAAAAGCCCTAAAGGCTTTGACAACTCTTTGGAAAACACCAATATCCATCATGAAAACACTAAAATTACGAAATGGGATCTTGAAAGGTAAATAAATGGATTCCAAACTGATGTCAGACATGATGCATGGATGACTTGTAGGTTTTTCTCTGAGCTAAAAAGTATTTTCTTTGGCCACCTAATTAGTCAAAGCCTCTCCATAGTAAGATCTATCATTGTGTGAAGTCATCAGGTTAAGGAAAATTTCTCTTTCCTGGAGGGATCTAGTTCAAAACACCTAAATTTTCTAGGGGGGAAAAAAAAGAACAAATTTCTGGTTAAATTTGAAAGAAATAAGGGAAAGGGCACAGTCAGCATTCATCAGGCTGTGTCTGTCCCTCAGTTGTGGGACCTCTTGGAATTTCTTCTGCCATGGCCCAAAAAGAATTTCCATTAAACATTCTCTTTTTTAGTTTAAGCCAAGTTCCACTTGTACCAAAAAATGAATTAGCCAAACGCTTTGCTTTTTTTTTTTTTTAGGAGCAAAAAAAAGGTTTTTTTTTTTTTTTTTCTTAAATAAAGGCATACTGAAGTGGAATAAAAGACAATTGCAGCTTGATTGCAGAGCACATTTACACTCATTCTTAGGCAATAGAAATCCAATTGATTTGAAGAGACCCTTGAGCCAGCAGTGGTGTAACCTCAGCCAGACTCGAGCCTTTAGTGCACAGTGAAGGACCAGTGAATTATAGTAGAGGGAAAAAAAGCCCTAAAGGCTTTGACAACTCTTTGGAAAACACCAATATCCATCATGAAAACACTAAAATTACGAAATGGGATCTTGAAAGGTAAATAAATGGATTCCAAACTGATGTCAGACATGATGCATGGATGACTTGTAGGTTTTTCTCTGAGCTAAAAAGTATTTTCTTTGGCCACCTAATTAGTCAAAGCCTCTCCATAGTAAGATCTATCATTGTGTGAAGTCATCAGGTTAAGGAAAATTTCTCTTTCCTGGAGGGATCTAGTTCAAAACACCTAAATTTTCTAGGGGGGAAAAAAACCCCAAATTTCTGGTTAAATTTGAAAGAAATAAGGGAAAGGGCACAGTCAGCATTCATCAGGCTGTGTCTGTCCCTCAGTTGTGGGACCTCTTGGAATTTCTTCTGCCGTGGCCCAAAAAGAATTTCCATTAAACATTCTCTTTCTTAGTTTAAGCCAAGTTCCACTTGTACCAAAAAATGAATTAGCCATGGTTAGTTTTGGCATGTTTTGGCCCTTTGCACTGCACCTCATGTAATCCTGGTCCATTTTCTTGTAGTCACTAAAATAAGCACTGCCAAACAGCAACACAGGCTCTGAGCCATGCTGAAATCCAGTTTCTGGCCTAGAACTGCTCCAAACCAGGTGATTGCTCTTTGCAACCTCCACCACTGCACAACAGTCGTGTCTGGAGATGTGTTCCCTGTGCCAGAGCACTTGCTGACCTCCCTGTGCCCCACACCTACCTCGGGGGCAATATAGTCAGGAGTCCCACAGAAAGTGCTTGTCTTTGCATCTCCAAACATGTTCTCCTTGCACATCCCGAAGTCAGCAATTTTGATGTGCCCCTCATTGTCCAGGAGGACATTGTCCAGCTTCAAGTCTCTGTGGAGGAAGAGAAGAAAACCCTGTTCTTCAAAGTGTGAAGCACACAAGTTATTTTAGCAGGTTACACTTATTACTCTTGTTCTCTGCCTCTGTGTAGTGCCTCCCTGCTGGAAATACAAAGGAAGGCTGAGGGATAAATGAGGATAAATGCTGCTCTCTTGGGCTTCAGCATCCCTCTTCTGCATTTCTCTTGTTGCAGCACTGATTTATCTTCTGGAGAGGACACAGAATCATGGAATCACAGAATGGTTTGACTTGGAAGGGACCTTAAAGATCCCTCAGTTCCAATCCCCTGCCATGGGCAGGGACACCTCCCACTATCCCAGGGTGCTCCAAGCCTCATCCAGCCTGGCCTTGAACACTTCCAGGGATCACATCATCCAAGACATCTTCTAAAAGCTGTTTCCTTCGAGGATGCACAATAGTGAAGCTAAGAAGGGCTTTGTGCTAGCTGCTGCTTCCGCCCTAACACAACCTGGAGAATGAGAGCAGGTAATTCTCACTCTCTCCTTCCCTGGGAATCTCAATATTCTCTCTGAAGCTGCTGCCAGATCTCCCTCGTAGTGCAGACTCTACAAATGCCACAAGAGGTACGGACCCACGAGCCCTGCAGAGGGTCAGAACAGCCCCAGACATCAGCAGAGCCCCCACCACTGCTGGGCTGCACCATCTGAACCCTAGTGTTCACAAAGCCTTTCACACTCAGCTGCCAGGCTGCTCTCTGAGTTTTCAGGCTCTGAGCTACTCTGGGAAGCAAAGTACCCAGAGAGAGGAAGAAAACAGAAATGGACAGAGAAGGAAATAAAAGCAAACGAGCTGACGAATCATGACCATTGGTGGAGAACAAAGAGGTCCTCAAGTGGGAACTATGAAAGGAGAGAAAGCTTGCAAGGAAGAAAAGAAAAAGGCAGAAAGAAAGGAAAGCTGGCATGGTTTCTATGTTAATTTTCTTAAATTTTACCTAAAGGTTTTGTTTTAACTGATATAATGACCCGGGTAAAATGTTTGGATCAGTGATGCTGCACTTAACTGGGGATGTGGGTAGAATTTGCGTCACCTGGTCTATGAGCACACATATTCCTGCACTGCCTGGTTTGTGCTAGCAATCACTGCTCCTTCTCAGGGCTCCCAAAGCACCCAGACACGTTTGCTTGTACCCACAGCTGAGGGTGTAATTGTTATTTTTCATGCTAATTCACAACCTACACATATTTTGGCCAAAAGGCCAAGTGGATGGGGCTAATGCTGTGGATGGCATCCCTGCCCATGGCGAGGGGTCTGGTGATCTTTAGGGTTCCTTCCAATCCAAACCACTCTGAATCTGTGATTCTGTGATTTTCCACATCTCAGGCAAGAGGCCTAACAACAAGGCTACTGCAGGGACACCCTCCCTCTGACAACTGCTTCACAATGTGGGGTTTTTTCAGAAATGTTCCTCAAAGAAGGTAATTTCTAGTGCTTGATGCTCTTGAGATAATGGCCTGCAATTGCAGGGAAGATGATTCTTCAGAATCCCTCTGTGCAAAGCTGCTTGTCTTGCTTGGGCCAGGTCCCCATCAAGGTGGGGGACACTGTAGTGTTTACTCACTGAATTGTTGTCACAGGGCAGTTCACTGCTGCAAGAATATGGCCCCAGACAAAATGGGAGTCATCAATCAAAGAGAAATACAGAGAAAACCGAGGCATTTGCCTTCCAAGTGGCAGACACTCATATTGTCACAATTTCCAGCTGGAATGACTTATTTTAGTTACAACGTTGAGATCAATCTCGGGCTGCCAGCACTGCTTTTATTCATCTGGTAGATCGAAGCAAAACAAAAAAAAACCATCACCTACAGTTTGCTTTCATTATTTTGATGAGTCTCAAACTCATTGGCTCCAGGGACTGGGGTTTCTGCCAAAAAATACCTCGGCTCATTCATTAAAATTTAAGCCAAAATTTTTCCAAACGTGGGTGCATGAGACAGAACAGCTGGATTCATTATTCTTATGACATTGCAAGAGATGTAACTTCAAAAATTATTTCTATTCACTTTCCTAAGTGCTTAGTTTGCTCTGACAGAGATACTGATGACTCTGTGTTCTCAGCTGACCTCGTTGTCATTGTCTTCAGTGAAAAAGGGAAAAGAGAGGAGGACTGGTTAAACCTTTTCTCTCAACGCTTGATACCCAAAGCAATATCACCAATTCCTGGGAATGAGATATTTCTTCCTATCCACATGGTACCCAGTGCCCAGATGTCCCAATTTTCCCCCAATTTTCCCTCAATTCCCAAGGCTCCAGATTCTAAGCACCCCTCTCCTTTCAGGAGGAAATGAGTCCCAAACCCCAGCTCGGCACTGGCGCAGTGATTCCAAGTAAAAATGTGAATTATGAATAAAACGTCAGCATTAGCAGCCCTGCCATAAAGTCACCATGTCCTGCAGATATTTTTAATCAGATTTTCTGAGAAGACTGACTGAAAATAACAGACGTGGCCAAGTGATTTGGGCACTTCAGAAAATTTTTCCCTTCACTCATGGAGAATAATAATTAGAGCAGGAAAAGTTGCTGAGGGCCCAGAGATGATCTTAGCTTAATGCCACTGATATTGATCTCATGTTTATGCAATCACCATCACTGGTCAATAAAGACTATAAATGGCTCCCACATGAGTACTAGTAAGAATCAAAGCTCGTGTTTTAAAGGGAGAATGGCTTGTGAGCAAGTCATCCACTTTCAGCATTTGCTCTAATGTTCATGCTACATGACAAACACTGAAATAAGCTCATTTTGGGTTCAGCAAACATCGTTGCTGTAGGGAGCTTTCTCATTTATTTGTGACAAGGTATTTGTTTTCTGCTTTTAAAGAAGACTGCAATGTAGTAACTGAATTTTGCCATGAAGTTGAACTTCACCAGAGCTCCCCAGAAATTCAGTTCCTCCTTTTGGCCATGGGAAATCAGACTGTGGCCTAATTTCTGGTAGAACTGGGCACTTCCCATACACAATTTAACTCAGGCTTGATTAAGCTAAAGATGCCTTCTCCTCTCTGCTTACTACAAGAACTTGACAGACAACTCAGATTCATGATGGTGAGACGAACCCCATCTCCCCACTGTGCACAAAATTAATCAAAAATTAAGATATACCACTGTGTCCTTGCTTCTGTTACTTGAGTTGAGCTTGTCACCACTGCCCCAAAGTAACCAGCATAGCAGATGTACCAAATTTCTTGTGTCTGACTTGACCTTAACATACCTTGATATGTTGAAAGCTTAAACAAGGTGCCTACACTGGGAGCTGTGTGAATGGCTCTGTGTAAATGCAAAATGTAAAAAATAAATCCAAATAAATTGTTTTACTGCTAACTAAAATAGAACTGGGTTCTGAAAGAAAGATCACAACTGCCTTTTCTACACTCTTGCTTTAAAATAAAACACCCAAACTATGTAAAAGGGAAATCTGCAGGGAATTGCAGTGCCAGTAAGTACAGCCAAGAAACAGCCTCTCTGCTGCCATTGGTGCTTGCAGGGAAAAGCAGAAAAGGTTTAGCATTTAGCATATTAATTACACTAAAGAGTGAAATTACCTGTATATTATGCCCTTGGAATGGAGGAACTGGAGCCCACAAATTATTTCAGCAGCATAAAACCTGAATGACAGAAGGCACAGGTCAGAACAGGAGCTTCCCAAAGGTTTTTTCAACCACACCCAAAATGGTGGAAAACTTGTCCCCACAAGAGCCAAAATTTCATTAGGTTGCCAGAAGGTTTGGAGTGTCTCCAGAAGGCTTGGGGTGACTGTGTTTTACTGATGGGTGACGTGAGATTCCCAAAAAGCAGGGGGCAGTCTGGGATGGGGAGCACAGACTCCCTGCCCAGATTTATGACCTACTTTTCAAAGAATCCTGGAATTCTGGAATTGTTTAGGCTGGAAAACCCATCTAGCATCGAGTTCAACTGTTGACCCAGCACTGCCAAACCCATCACTAAAAACCACATCCCCAAGTGCCACATCCACACTTCTTGAACACTTCCAGGGACAGCGATCCCACCACTTCCCTGACAGCCTGTTCCAACAACTGATCACACTTTCAGTGAAGACATTTTTTTCTGATTTTGAAAGCTTGTCCATAATATGGGCTATCCAGCAGGCTGGTGGCCTTTCTCTGGAGATTTTTGAGCTTGAAGTTGTTGTTCTCAGCACATTTTTACCCAAAGCACTCCACCACATCCTGCTGCAAAGAGGCAGCATCAGTGTGAAGAATAAAAGTGCTGTCCCAGAAGGGAATGAAACCAGAGGATCATATCCCCCTCCAGTGTGGCACAGCTCTGCTCCCTCAGTCTTCAATGCATTGGCCCTTAATTCTGGACATTCAAATGCATTTGAAAAATATCATCAAACACAGATTTAAAAGACTGTGTAGATTTTTTGTTATTAAATTATTAAATAAAAGTAATTCCTATAGTGGTTTCAATATTGACTTTCAAAATACCTTTTGCTTGCAGAAGGATCAAAAGCACCTTTCATTTATTCTAATTCTTCTATTTACTTTAATCAAAGCTAAATGCATATTTAATTCTCTGCTGGTGTATTAATTTTTTGTTTAAATTTACCTTTTGTGCTTTTGATAGGTTTTCACCCCACCCCCTTGAACTTTAAGGGGAAAAAGGGAAAATCCCATTACTTCTAACAAACAACAGCTTCACCTCTGACCACTGGGCTGGGAACCTCAGCTTAAGCAGGTCCTGCAGCTTGGCTACAGAGTGCTGTAAAGAAGCAAGGTCATGTCTGAGTGAAACCAACTGTGTGGATGGAGTCTAAAAGTCTTCTGTGGGATGGAAAAGAGGATGGGAAGTGACTCACTCCAGTCCCTTCACTGAGCTGGGAGGATGGCCTCTGTGGTTTTGTTGTGTTTGGAGACAGCTGGGATAGAGAGGCTTCCAGCACAAGCATCATCCCCACTCTTCAGCTGGGCAAGGTGAAGAGAGGTCAAATAATCTGCCCAAGATTTCCTCTACAGGGCTGTGGCAGAGCTGGGATTAAAACCAAGTCAGGCCCAAAGGCAGTGATAAATGTCTTACGTTGCTCTGGGAAGGTCGAACTTATGGCAGCTCTGGATGTGGAACATGAGGTCTCCTCCATTGAGGTATTCCATCACAAAAAAGAGGTTTTCCTAGAAAAGGAGACAAGGTGAGAATAAATAAAGGGTGGTGAGGAGCGAGGTAAAAGTTTAAATATTTTTTAAAAAATCAAACTGCACAGAAAGCACTCAAAAAGAGGAAAGAAAGTATTGCTGTGAGGGTTTTGGAAAGAAAGCAGGTCCTTTTTTACAGCCCTCATTTCTCCTCTTGGTTCCCTAAGCCCATACTTGCACTGCCTGCCCTGATTTCTATAAACACCATTAGCAAACATGGCAAAGCCACTTCATAACCAACTGAGGCTGTGGATTTTTACCAGCAGAGCTCCAGGCTCACAGAAAGGGCTCAGTAACTTTACAGTGCCTGTACAGCAGAAGGACAAATGGACAAGCTTCTAGTGGAAAAGGCAAAAATCATGCCCAGCTCTCCTCTGGTCCCCATCCCAGTACAGTATCCATCCTCTTCAAGCTGGTGTCACCTGCATTCCTGCACAGCTTCTGTGGAGGCATTTCACCTGGGTCTGACTTTTTCAAGTCATCAGAGACACCAACCAGACACAGCAATTTGTTTTAAGCACATGCTTGATTTTAAGCCTGAAAGCTGCTTTATGTAACTTGCTGGTGGGGAAAGCAATGAATTCATCATTACTTTCAATATTTCTAGATACCCATTGAGCACCTGCATGTCAGAGAGACCTGGAAAAAGTCGAGTTCATGTCCCCAGCTGCATGCAACCATCAGTTGTTCAACCAGGGCAGTGAAAAACTCTCCTCCTGGTACACAGAAATGATGGAATCTCTCTCTGTCTGAAAGGTCACTGAGGTTTCTTCTCCAATCCTTGATACAGAATCATGGAATCACAGAATGGTTTGGGTGGGAAGGGACTTAAAGACCCCTAAAGTTCCACCTGCCACTAGACCAGGTTGTTCATGTACATGGCACTGATCCCCTCTCAGCTGCAAGAGCCAAGACTCACCACCAGCACCCTGCAGAAACTGGTATGAATTGATCTCTCCCTTCCATGCTGAATTGTCTCTACAAAGCAGAAAGGACACCTTTTTCTGAAGGAAAAGGATTTGCACACTGAGCTATGGTTCCAGTTTAAACTTCTCTTTTGGGAATCTCACCTTTTGTGCATAAATGCAGGAATAAAACAAAATGGATGTGGTATTTTTTCCCCCTCAAAAGCCTCTCTCTGTTCTGTACACACCTGAAGTCAGTCATCTCTAGGCTATGCTATAAAGTTTATGAATATCTTCCTTGTGTTTCCTATTGCCCATTACATTTTTTTCTGGGGGAAAATAGAGTTATTTTCACTTATATTTTTTAACAGTTGAAGGTTTTTATCCATAAGATCTAATGTAAGTATCTCTGGAAGCAAGCCAAGAGCTGGCTACATTAAAAAACCACAAAAGTGCTTGTTCCTTTCAAACAACAGCTGTCTGCTCTAATTTGTGCAATTTCTTTAGCCAGATCCTCTTAATTACAGCACTCTCATTTAAATGGACTCACTGGAAACCCCACCTGTCATCCAACAAGCTCAAAGCCAGATCTGGCCTCCTGGGGAAAGAATACAAATTCCATCACTAAACCAAATGGGTGCAGGTTTTCAGTGTTTCTTGCACCTGCAGGGGGCTGTGCACATAAATGAGTTCCAGCAAGTAAAAAGGCCAGAGGAAGGTGGGAAATTTAGTGAAGAAATGTATAAATCCTGGAAGCAACGTGAGCTCAGCAGCCCATTCAGGAAAATACTTGAACAGATGCTCTTTGGGAAGGTACACAGGGAGGTGATGGGGTTTAGCCAACAACACACCAGCAGCCACATGTGTCCTGCTGGGACTGAAGAAACCTCATGGGTCTTGAAATGGGCCAGACTCAGCTTTAGTAGGCTGGGAAGAAGAAAACCCCTCAGTTCCCCTGTAAAGTCCACTGATTTTGGCTACACCTCATCACACATCTCTAACTGTAACCTGAAATCCATGTTTATCCAGCAGAATGAACGGTCACGCTCTGCTTGTTCATGAACTTGAGCAATCATCTCATGTAGCTGTTTAACTGAACCCAGGGACTCTGGCTTGAAACTGGGGACTTTGGCAGCAGATTTCCCTTCCTTGAGGGAAGAAAAGGTGGAGCAACCCCTTGGATTAATTTACATCCACATATACAAACCCTGTTGCTCAACTTCCTTAAGCTATGGAGCTGGAGGACACAAACTTTACTTTGTTTGTGCTTACTTAGGAATGTTTAGTACTAAAGTTTATGATATATCAGGTGCTATAGAGTAGAGCAAAAACCCTGTTGAAAAGACAGACAGGATCACTCTGACTTTCCTGCTGTGGGGCTTGGAAGTTCCCCTTGCTTCTTAAGAAGTCTGGAATAGCTTGTGGAGGAGAACTGGTTGAGATCAGCCCTGCGTCATTATGAGTGGTGAAGTGCAACCAAGAAAGGCAAAGTGCAACAACTTATGCAGTCAGCTTCCTAGGTCTGAGATCTACAGAGCCACAGAACACATTAAATTTGGGAAGTGGCAAAACCCATTCTTGAAACCACTGAAAATTGAAGAGAGTGCTGGAGGTCAAAGGGTCGGAGTGGCGCGAAGGATGTTCTTGCACACAGGCTCCAGCTTCACTTCCTCTCGTCCTGGGAAAGTTAGCTGATGGCTCCTGCCGGCTGCTGGGAGGCTCTGGAGCCTGTCAGCACTTGGAGCAGGCAAGGGGGGTTTATCTGGTTGAAAATGTCCCTGCTCACTGCAGGCAGCCGGACTAGATGACCTTTAAAGTTCCTTTCTAACCCAAACCATTCTCTGATTCTCAAGGCTCTGCCATGCCCGTATCCCCTGCAGTGGTCCTGCCTGTGGATGTTGAGCAAGCAAGCAGGGATGTTGTTCCTCAGTGGTGAGACCCACACAGCTCTGCAGCAGCTTAGAAAGAGTGCTCTGCCCCTGTGCCCTGCAGGCAGCTGACCACCTGTGGGAGCATCCCTGGGCAGCAAATGCTCAAGCCTAACTTTTGGTTATGGTTCTGGACTCACACAACAGAAAAAGTTTGGTGTCTTGGCAGACCTCAGGACCATCTTTTGTGACTACAGAGCTCAAGGAGGATTGTAAAGGCCCTTCCTGCACTCAGGGATGGACACTGCACCAGGGTACTTATAAAATCATAGGAATTCTGAGCTGGAAGGGACCAACAAGGATCATCAAAGTCCAACTCCTGGTCCTGCACAGGACACCCCTGAGAATCACACCATGTGCCTGGGAGCGTTGTCCAAACACTTCCTGATGTATTTAACACCAGTTGTCTTAAGAATATCCATGTATCAGCCATTCCCTACTTCTAGACCATCTTCCAGGGGCTTTCTCCATTACAACACTGGATCAGGACAAACCCTTCTGGAGGTGGGAGGTGAAATGCTGCTCCTACAGCAGACAGAGCCCTCCAACACGAGGTTGTACAGCACACAGACATGGCAGCAGTGTCCTGCACAAAATAACACAGCTCCTGCACACAAAATGAAACTGTTCCCCAGCCCAGCCAGTCCTGCCAGGTGCTGAAAGCCTGGATTACTGCAGGAACTCACTTTCCTGCCCTTTCAATCCCTCAGTGCCTTGTGCTGAGCTGAGCTCCTCCCCACAGAGCCACCTGCTCCCTCTGCCTCTCCAGGACACGGCAGGGATGGAGTTAAACCAACTGCTCCTGCTCTGCTGCTGTGAGAATGAATAGGCATTATCAGAGATGCTTTCAACTTTATAAACAATGAGTATAAAGCAGGCAGCATTTAAATTGATCTTTTGAAGGTACATCCTTTAACAGGCTCTTAAAATCCTTTAACCAGCTGGAAGCCCTCCAGAGCACTTTTCTGCAGAGATTTTCAGATTTTGTTTTCTTTGCATTTTGAAAGCACTTGCATACATAAAAATACACAATTTAACACCATTTACTGAGGAGCAAAAATTCTTCTTCTCAGGGCTTCCAGGAGGATGAATGTCAGAATAATTAATGCTGCAGGACAGTGTGGCTTTAGCTGTGTTTAGATCAGTTACCCTAATGAATGTCTCCACATGGAGAAGGCTCCAGATTAAGTGACCTAATCCTGCTGCATTCCCATTGAACTAGGCTGTCCCTGGCCAAGAGAAAGGCTGGACATGATGCAATTCCTGCAGCTGGTCTCACCTTTTCATGCAGCTCAGCACAGTCTGGGTGCAGATCCACACCTTGGATCTATTTTATTTCATGGGATAGTTGGCAGCCAAAACACCACATCACTGAGTTCTGCAATCCCATCAGAGCATCCCATCCAGTGGGAAAGAGGGCAATGCAGCCCTCACAGTGTCTGCTGTCATAAGGAACAGTTAACACAGGGTTACTCCTTCCTAGGAGGTGGCTGCAGGCAATCACCTGCACTGGAATTTGCATCAGAGCAATCCAAACTTTAATTCTGTTCTCTGGTTTAAATACTTTCCCCCCCTCTCTTGTGCAATATCAGCCTATCTTCTGGAGATGGCAGCATTTCTTACAGCTGCCCAATAATCCAGTCCAGCCCCTGCTCTCGCTGTTTATTCCTTGTTCTAGTCCTTGCACTGTCAGCATTCCTAGCTGCGTGTTGAGCTGCTCATTTGGGATGCTCAGCGTGGCGTCCCCATCTGCTTGGTACAAAGCACAGGGATACATTTATACACATAAATGAAATACGTTTGCAGAGAGGAAGGTGCAGGCTTGGCTTCCACTTGAGCTCTGAGATCCCAAGACTTTTACTCACACTCAGAGCAGACAGAGTCCATCACTCACTGATAAACTGAGGCACTGTCAGCCCATGTCTTGCAAGAGGAAGTGGTTTTCCCTATCAGTGTCCAGCAGAATCTCAGAGAGAGACTAATTTTCTGAAGGCTAGAGAAAGATTTGTGGATTAAAAAAAAAAAAAAAAAAAAAATCACCAGATCAAAAATGTGCAGCCCTCACAGTGTCTGCTGTCATAAGGAACAGTTAACACAGGGTTACTCCTTCCTAGGAGGTGGCTGCAGGCAATCACCTGCACTGGAATTTGCATCAGAGCAATCCAAACTTTAATTCTGTTCTCTGGTTTAAATACTTTCCCCCCCTCTCTTGTGCAATATCAGCCTATCTTCTGGAGATGGCAGCATTTCTTACAGCTGCCCAATAATCCAGTCCAGCCCCTGCTCTCGCTGTTTATTCCTTGTTCTAGTCCTTGCACTGTCAGCATTCCTAGCTGCGTGTTGAGCTGCTCATTTGGGATGCTCAGCGTGGCGTCCCCATCTGCTTGGTACAAAGCACAGGGATACATTTATACACATAAATGAAATACGTTTGCAGAGAGGAAGGTGCAGGCTTGGCTTCCACTTGAGCTCTGAGATCCCAAGACTTTTACTCACACTCAGAGCAGACAGAGTCCATCACTCACTGATAAACTGAGGTACTATCAGCCCATGTCTTGCAAGAGGAAGTGGTTTTCCCTATCAGTGTCCAGCAGAATCTCAGAGAGAGACTAATTTTCTGAAGGCTAGAGAAAGATTTGTGGATTAAAAAAAAAAATAATAAAAAATCACCAGATCAAAAACAAAACAAAAAGTAGCCAAATCCATGAAACATAAATATTTTAGCAGTTGAAAAGCAGAAAAAAATTAAATATTTTTTTTAGGAAGTATTTTATTTTTTTTCAGGACAAAGTGCAGCTAGACTGCAGATTCTTAGAAATCCCAGGCAAAGCTTGAATGCATTTTGGGCTGAATTCCCTCAGTCTGGACAATGGGGAGGCAATGACAATATGTGTATTGAATATGGCAACCATCTTTTACTTAAAAAACCCCACTGGTGAGCTGTCCTCTTTTCCTGGCCAATGCCTCCCCCCAGTTCACACCACATGGGCTGACATCACCTCAAAGTGTCTTGCAAAAACTTCACATATTTGATGTTATAATTACAGCTGCTCACACCTCCTCTGGCACAACCTCGTAGAAATCCCAAAGCTCTGCTGAGGTGCTGCTATTTCTGCTAAACCAGGTTGAAATTTTGGCCAGGATCCAATGAGACCTTGCCAGTTTTCCTGCCTGTCGGTTGCAAGAGGCAAAATCATCAAAGCTTTCCTAAAATTTCCCATCAGCTGCTTCAAATTTGGCCTTGAATCAGATTTTTTTCCAAGCTCAAAGTACTCAGAATACTACAAGGATGGACAGATGTTTCCAAGAAAAAGTAGGAGGATGGAGCTAGGGCTGTTCAGGAGGTCCATGGCACCAGCAGGCAGAGGAGCTGAGCATTCAAAGTGTGTGAAATGCCCACGTGCCAACCCCATGCTCTGATTCAGGGCAAAGAAACCAGCCCTGCCCACCAAGAGCCAGTCAGAGAGAGAAGAAAACTGAAATCATGCTCGGGAAAAAAATAATTCAGGAATTGAAGTAACCTCTGAGGGGATATTTTACTGAGAAAGCTGAAAATACACATGGAAAACAGAGACAAAGAATTTTCAAATTAGGACCGCACTCCTGTTTTATGATTCTTTTCTCCTTCTTGCCAGTGTAAGAGATTTTTCAATCAGTATTAAGCACACAAAGGCAACAGAGGATGTGAAAAAGGCTCACCACCAGAAGAAAACATATAATACAACATTAAAGCAGAAAATAAATATTTCTGTAATATTTTCTTTTAAATTGCAGTAATGATTACTTCTCTTTTGGGTTCAGATAATCTTCTCTGTTGCTATTTTGTGCTGCAAGTCAAAATGCCTCAAGATTTAATTTGCATTTAGGTAAAGTGTGTTAATAAAACAATGGTCAATGAAGTAAAGAAACAGAAATAAAAGTGACTTTCCCTTAAAAGGGAAAGACTATTTTTATGGCAGAAGATCAGTGAGATGCAAAAAAGAATAAAACATAAGCTCTGGGATGCTAGTCACTCTTTTGGCATCACTGATTTTGGGATTTCACAGAATTATAAACGTATTTTTCTCCTCTTTAACATAACAGAGTCCGTTTAAATCTAATACAGCAGAATAGCAAAATAGCTCTTTGAGCTTATTGTTAAAATTCAGAGTATGTAATTATGTCAGCTGAATATCTGGATACAAAGATGACTGCAGTAAAATAAAATTCAAAAAGAGATTGGACAAAAAAACCCCCCAAACATTATGGGCTTGCATTTATTCTCATGCAATAAAACAAGAAAAGTATTCTGAGTTTTGAAAGCACTGGTCATTCAGACTCCACTGAAACAGAGAGGGGCATTAAGTGCCTGGTGCCATCTAAAATCTGTCTGAAGCGCCATCCAGATTTATATAATTGATTTATATAATTGAGCAGTCACTCATTACCTGCGTGGAGGTGAGGAAGAAACTCATCCCAGAGCTCAGAGAGCTGTCAGCAGATTAAAGGATTTTTTTCCCTCCCTGGAAACATGTGGACTATTGAGGTCCTTGTTTTGGTGCAGGAATATTCCTGTTTTTAGTGTCCTTGCAGAGACACTCAGCACCTGGAGTAGCTCAGGTAAGCCAAAGCATGAGGGATTCAGAAAGCCATTGGCACATATGTTTCTTTTTGAAACTACTTATCTATCCAGTGAAATTTCAAGAAACAAAAAAAAAAAAAAAAGTAATATTTTCAATATTAAAACCCATGGAAGGACTCTACACAGCGGTGCCGTGGCTTCTGCCCATGGCAGGGAGGTGGGAAATAGGTCATTTTTAAGGTCCTTTCCAACCCAAACCATTCCATGATCCTAAAACCATAAAAGACATTCTGACAACCACAGTGCTTTGAGCCCTGGAAGACCATCCAAGGTTGTCACAGCTCCCAGCTCTGGGTGACTTTCCTGCACTGAGTGATCACTGCTGGCTTCCAAAGGTCAGGGGAGAAAAAACAGGAGCTGAAAATCAATCAGAGCCCAGAGCAGCTTTGGCCTGGGCAGCCCCATCCCAGCTCCTCTCTCTGTGGAGCCAGGATGGTGAGATCACACAGCTTTAAAGTGGCAGTGATGGCTTGGGATGAGATGGATGGGAATTCTTTCTCCATGACAGCAGGGCAATTCTGTGCTGCTGCCCTGAAGTGTAGGGAAAAAAATCATCTGCTTTTCGAGCCTGGTACCCATGAATTTTCCAGGCACTTATTGCTTTTCCATCCTTCAGTTTTTCCCCTTAAACAGTCAGTAAATCCCACCTGGATCCTGACATGACTCCATTTGGTGTCTCCTCTTTTGGTCTCATGAAGGAAGGGGACTCCTGCATGCCTGCACTGCCTGAAGCCAGTGCTCCAGACTGGCCTTGCTGTATCATCCTGAACCTGACCTACAGCTCCCAGACCAGGCTGGAGCACAGACAGCATGGTTCTGCTGCTGGCTTCAGTCAGCATCCCTCTGGAGATACAGGAGCAATCCCTGGAGTAAAAGCTCCCTCACAGAGCTGTGAATGTTGTGAATGCTTTATCTCTTCAATTAAATCTTGATCTTTGCTTTTGGAGTTGTGGCATTTATATTTTCCTCTGAAAACCAGCCCTCCTCAAGTAGGGAGTTAATTCCTCTCCTTGCCAGGCAAGGATCCATTCCCAGGACACATTATCCCCACTGTCAGTCCCAAAGGGGTTAAACATGAATGCCTGGGCTCAGTGTCACATCACTTACAGCAGTTCCCAGACGTTGCCTGTTATACATTTTACCTGTCTTTAAACAGGTGCCATATCCCACAGATGACTGGGATGTACCACAGAGGTTGTATTTGCTTCTCCTTACCCTGAAGAAGAACCTCCCACTGAGCAGGTCCTAACCTTACACTGAGCAGTGCCTTGTGCCACCAAACCCTGGAGCTGAGCAGGGACTGGGAGCATTCAAACAAAACCCATGCTGCTCTGATTTTGAGCTAAGAGATATCAACCATCTCTCAGGAATGGTTTGAGTAGGTTGGACAGAGAAGACAAACTCTCAAACTTCCATTGTTTCTTTCTATGCCGTGTGTGTGCTTTGGTGTTAAGGCTATTGGTTGTGGCTCTGGGAAGCTGAGCAGTTGTTGGCATGTAGGACCATGAAAATATGTGTATTACTTAAATGTCACTTCAGTTTTGGTTTGGAGCCAAAAGCGAGATTTCAGGAGGTGCTCTGAACTGCAGCACCACCAGTGCCTGATGCCATTTAACAGTAACTGGGGCAAAGAAGTGAATCATAGCATGTTTATCCTCCAAAACCTGGGTTTCTTGAGTTGGCTTTGATCCAGGCTAGCTGCAGAACAATGTTCCATGGGCCAAAAGGTTCAGGTAACATATCAGCGAGGGCACATCCTTACTCTGGCTGTGGGTGTGGCCTTGGCACATCCTTGGCCCAGGGTACCAGGATGCAGATTTTAACAGCAGATTTTATCTCAATGAGTCTGGGATGCCATAATCCTAAAATACACCGTTCCATCCCCAGACTGATGTGGGGAAAGTAGATTAAATTTTTGGAGCCATTTCCCCAGTGCTTAATCTGAAGATCCCTTCCCTGAGCACCACTTCATGTCCCAAGTGGACCACAGCAGGCTGAAGCCCTTCACCAAGCACCTGCATTTCAGTAAAGCATTCTCAGCCTGTGGAAGAAGGTGGCAGATCCTTGTCTTACCTTGGTCTGGAACGTGCAGAAGACATGAGTAAGGAATGGGTGCTCCCAAGCCAAGGAGAGGACTCTCTTCTCCACCATCGTACACTCAACGTCATCATCCATCAGCACCACATCCTTCTTCAGGGCTTTCACAGCAAAATACTGGTCTGTGCTCTTCAGCTCGGCCAGGAACACCTGAAATGGAAACAGCTGCTCAGAAGGAGGGATTATCTCCTCTCAGAACAGCCATGTGAGAGTGGGAGCTGAGCTCCTGAGGGTACACCTCAAAAACCTTGATGCTTAAGGCCCCATTCTGCCATTAAAGGCTTTGAGTTTGCTCCCCATACCCAGAACAGTTTTATGAAGTTGAGCCCTGGAGAAGCATGTGAAGTTCTTGGCAATTACAGGACCAGGCTCCTACATGCCTGGATGGACAGGACATGCCAGAGAGCCAAGAACCTCTGATAACAGAAACCATCCTCATGCAAATGCTCCTGAGATACATTTCCTGTTTTCTGACTTCAAATAATAAAACACAGAATATTGCTTTGTCAGCATTTGAAATGCAAATACCCTTCACCAGATCTTCAGCAGGCGGAAAATTATGTCCACCAGTAGCTGGACTGGTTTTATATCAGATGTCTTTCTTTCCTTCCTCTCAGTTTTCAGGTCTGAGCACACAGGCTGGGTCCCCCATGCTTTTGCAGGAGTTCTTCTCTGAGAATGGGAAAACACCTCCCAGAGGAGTTACAACCTCTGTCTATTTTTATAGGCAGGGAAAATGAAACCCAGAGCAGCAGAGAAGGGTTTTCTAGAGACCACAGAGCAAAGAAGTCTCTCCTGGAAGGCAGTGACAGTCCTGATCTTCACACTAACAGCCTGCTGACCCTGTTTCTATAGACTGAATAAATGTGTAAGATTCATCAAAGAGGTCTTTGAAGTTCTCTGCCAGACGCTATTTACTGAGTAAGCTCAGACATGTTTTAGCCCCGACAAAAGTTTTATTTACCCTTTTGGCTACTGCTGCATTTCACTTTGTAGCACCAGACAGAGGGTAGAGCCTAGAGCCTCCCTCTGTCTCTGCACTGAATGACCAGAAACGCTCACAGTGCTGATGCTGCAGGCACCCTTTTTACCCTCATGTTTGTGCTGGGCACTGCTGTCCTGGGGAAGCTGGGGAATAAATGTGCTGCATCTGTGACCTGTGCTGTGGCTTCCAAGGAGCAGGTAGGCAATGCCAGACCACATACAGAGGTGGTGGTGGGGGATATCCTCATGGATCTGCCCCTCAACCTCTCAGGATCACACAGAGCTGGAGAGACCCCTCAGGCACAGAGATCTGCACACCCTGTCCCCGCTATGGGGAAGTGAATCTCTCTCCAAGCAAATGAGGGCACCAGGAGCAACACCAGCACAGGAAACTCGTGGGTGAGTTTTTGTTGCAGAAAGGCACAAAATGGCCCATTCTCTCCACACCCACAATGTGCACTTCAAAGAGATGCAGAAGCTTGCAGGCTTGGAGAGTCCATGTCAGCATGAGGGCTAAAACCAGGTACAGAATGTGCTTCAGTGGAGGCATTAAAGATTTGTATAGATGAACACCTGAGCAAGCTCATCTCATGAGACCTGTTTTGAGGAATGGTTTAGATAAGAAGACCTCCAGAGATCCTTTCCTTCCAATAAAAACGTTTCTACTATATCCATGCTCTTGATTTCAGGTTAGTCTGGAATGTTGGATTGGGGTGCTTTAGTTTAGCTGTGAGATGCCTCAGCTCTGGCTCCCATGCAAACTGTGGATATGACAAGTAGACACAACACTTTCTAGTGGAAAATTTCCCTGTCCATTGAGTTGGAAATAGATGGTCTTTAAGGTCCCTTTCAACCCAAACCATTCTATGATTCTATCACTTTCTAGTATGAAAGGCCAACACAGGAAATATTTCGCCAGTTGAAGAACTTGGCTGCAGCAATTGCTCCAGATCATTTAGCAGGCAAAAAGGAGCCCTTTGTCAAGGCACCGTTTCCCCCTTGGAAAGATGTGGGATGTGGGCAATGTGATCCATACTCCTTCTCCTTATTGGCTGTGAAAATGCAATGGGGAGTCCCTCTGAAATGCTTCTCTCAGCTTTGTGCTGGCACTGAGTAACATGAGTCCCCTCCCAGGGGATATCTGCAATGGGGAAGAACAATTCACAATTCATCAGGATTAAAGAATCCACTGAAAACAGGTGGTTCTTCTTTCAAAAGCACAAACTCTTGGCTGCTGGAAAATTTGCTCTGGGCTCCAGCACAGATCAGAGCTGGAAAGAGAGTTGCTGCTCCCAGCTGGGACCTGCTGCCCTGGAGAGCAGAGCTGATCCACACTCAGCTCAGCTCATGCTTCCACCTCCCTAAGAAGAGGGAGAGCACAGAGACCTTTCCCACCAGCTCTCTGGGGATATCCTGGATCCATCAACCTGCACAGAAGGGGGAGTTGAAACCCTGCCTAGGGCACTCCTGTCCTGCCATGGGCAGTCATGAGAGAGCAACTAATGGGACAGGCAGAAGGACAAGGCAAGGAGAAGATGGAGTTCAGGATCCAGCCATGCCAGAGCAAGGATTCTTCGAAGACTTGGAGATTTATCAGCCATTGTGTGGCAGCAGGACCAGAGCAGTGACCTGTACTGGGCACTGGTGAGGCCACACCTCAAATTCTGGGTTCAGTTTTGGGTCCATCACTACAAGAAAGACACCGAGGTGCTGGAGTGTATCCAGAGAAGGGAACAGAACTGGGGAAGGGTCTGGAGCACCAGGAGGGGCTGAGGGAGGTGGGAAAGGGGCTCAGCCTGGAGAAAAGGAGGCTCAGGGGGGACCCTGTGGCTCTGCACAAGTCCCTGACAGGAGGGGACAGCCAGGGGGGTCGGGCTGTGCTCCAGGGAACAGGGACAGAACAAGAGGGAATGGCCTCAAGTTGTTCCAGAGGAGGTTGAGATGGGATATTAGAAAAAATTTCTTCACTGGTCAGGCATTGGAAGGGGCTGCCAAGGAAGTGGTGGAGTCACCATCCCTGAATGTGTTCCAAAAACATGTGGATGTGGCACTTGGGGACACAGTTAGTGGTGGATGTGGCAGTGCTGGGTTAGCAGTTGGATGCAAAAACCTTGGAGGTCTTTTCCAACCTAAATGATTCCATGTTTTTCCCTAAGTGTCCCTTCAAACCAGATGTTATTTAGTGCCACACAAAGTGACATGCAAATGCACACAGTGGTGTCCCAGCCCCAGTGCTTACCTTACCAAAACTGCCCTTCCCCAGCATCTTGTGCAGGACAAAATCTTCAATGGTCAGTTTTAACTGCACTTGGTGCTCCTGCTGTTCCTGGGACTGTTCTCCCAAATCTGACTCTATGAGAGACTCTCCCTTCACTGTGCCCTCCACTGGAGTCTCCCAGGAGATGCCTTGTGGCTCTGCAACAGACGTCAAAGCACTCGAATAAACCCCTGGACAGGAGCAGAAAATCCCCAGAACACTCACAGGTATTCTGCTTAGAGGTTTAAAAGGATATTTTAGACAAATGGAAGTGTGGTGGCCATCTCTGAGTAGATTGGCTCTGCTCCTACACTGCATTCGCTCCACAGGAATCTTTAGTCCAGTGGAAACTGCATCTTCTTCAGTAGTTTTTTTAAAATTTACAAACGACTTCACAAACTCCTTCATCTGTCTTTCTGTATTGTGGCACCAAATCCTTAATTTCTGGCCACATGTCTTCTCCAGTCCTTCTTGCTGTTTGCCATTATGATGTGGTTTCATTTTTTCAATGTGTTTTCAAAACCCTGGGCAAAGCTAGATGAAAAGGTGGGACGGCATTTTCATACTGTGCTCCTGCTCTGGATGTGAAGCATTCCAGATCAACCAGCCTGGAGCGGAATTGCTCTGAGTTTGTTCAGTACTCCACTAACTTGGATTTGTAAGAACTTCTAAGAGATTTTGTCCCTCACTGGATTTATCCTGTTGCTGTAACTGCTCTAAAATGCTGGACACACTCAGCAGACAAACTGACCCACATGTGAAACAGATGTGAAACCACCTGAGGCTTTACTGTTTCACATCAGCACAGCCAGTTCTACTTGCAGAACAGAACACAAATAAACACAGATGGGGACATAATTTCTTTCTCCTTGGGGTCCAAAGGGCACGGTCTCTCATTTACCCTCCTAAACATCTGTTCTTGTACCACAGAGGGCTGTGACACCTAGATCAGCTGCTAGTGAGTGAAGTGAGGTCCATCAGGGGTTTTCAAAGCTACCAGAAGTCAACCTCCACCCAAAAACATGAAATCAGAAACAAAATTGGCCATGGTGATCAGAAGGATTCCAAATATCCTGTCTAGAGCTTGGCAATAAATTCCCCACTCGTGTCACCTCCAACTCACCACGTACCAACCAAACAACAGCAAAGCTCTGCCCTGTATCACCAGGAGGAATTACCTTTTTTCCCTGATCCTGGCAAGGCCTGAAGTGGTGTCACATCCTTCACAGGAACAGGGAAGCCGATTTCCAGAGGTCCATCCCTGGAGATCTGTTCACTGTCGCGCTGGCAGCGAGCCTGGGACACAGAAACCAGCAAATTTTTGAGCCAAAATTCTTGTATTTGCGGGGTTCCCAGATGAATGAAGGAATGATGAATCCGACTCCATGTTCTTAGAAGGCTAATTTATTATTTTATGATCTATATTATATTAAAGAATACTACACTAAATTATATTAAACTATACTAAAGAATACAGAAAGGATACAGACAGAAGGCTAAAAGATACTGCTGAAAAACTTGTGACTCTTTCCAGAGCCTTGACACAACTTGGCTGTAATTGGCCAATAAGTAAAAACAATTCACACGAAACCAATGAAACAATCACCTACCACATTCCAAAGCAGAAAAACACAGGAGAAGCAAATGAGATAATATTGTTTTCTTTTTACTCTGAGGCTTCTCAGCTTCCCAGGAGAGAAATCCTGGGCAGGGGATTTTTCCAGAAAATATGACGGTGACACAAAATCACGTGCCAAGCTTATGAACAACACTGTGACTTCTTGAGTGCGACTCACAAAAGCCAAAATGTAGAAGAGCATCTAAAAATGCTTCAGCTATTTACCTGCTGAGTGCTCTCTATCATTGCCAGAGCTTCAGCCATCAGTTTCTGATTCACTCCACAAAGATTTGCTACTTTTGCCTGGCACTTGTGGTGGACGTTCATGCCACACTCTGAAAGAGAGAACACAAGGTGTCAGGACAGTGAAGGCTGTAAAGGGTTGGGCAGGAGCAAGTGCTGCTGTTGGCCAGGGACAGAGATCAGCCACCTAAAGGGTTCTTGAGATGGCACTCAGGTAGCTTTTTGGTTCGCTATGGAGACTATTTTTGTATTTTCTTCTGGCCAGAGGTTGCATTTCCACATCCATCAGCCTCTGCAGGTACAGGCTACTGAAACTACAAGCCATTTTCTCAGAGATAAACTGTAATTACAGAAGAGGATCCTCCCATTGTTTGGAATTATGAAGACAGTGAAATGTCTTGGGTCTAATAGTAGAAACAGAGCTTGCAAGTTCATACTGGGGGTGATTTGGGAAAGTGCACAGTGCCACTGTGATGCTCTTTGTCTCTTTGGGAAGAAATTCATCATCCTGCTGGATCAAATATCTCTCAGCACATGGACAGTTCTCATTCTTGAAGAACAATCCTCCTTGAAGGACAGTCCTGTGGACCTCTCCTTCACGCTCCTGGGTGCCACCTCATACTACTTTTTCAGAGAAGGGCGGTAAATGAGATTTGGATTTTCAGACTGCCGCCCTCCAAAGACAAGGACCCTTCCCATGCTCAGCTGGTGCCACCTTGGCCAGGGACTCACCGTCACACTTCAGCCCCTGCCGTGCCAGGCCCCAGAGGAGAGTGCCACAGTGCTCACAGAAGGTGGGGCTCTTGTAGTTGTACACTTTGAAGCGGTGGGGCATGTCGATCTTGAACCTCTCCTTGTGGAACTGCAAGACAAAAGCCAGGCTGAAAACCCACTCCTCATTTCCACCTGGGTTCCGTGTGGAAAACCAAAGGTGCGCCACGGAAGTTGGTTTGTCTACTGCCCTCTTATCCTTGGGTATGACTGCCAAGCAGAAATTGTTTATCAGGCACACAAACCCAAATTTTGATATACAGTGACTGCAGTTCAGAGGGAATTGAGTCATTTCATCCCTGGCCTTGACCAAATGACTGCTTGTGCCTCATTTATATACCCAGGCTCCCCTAATGCTCAGTGGGAAAACATTGGTGCTTTTAAACATCATTCACCTCTTTCTGCAATGGATGTCTACATTTGTTGTCATGAATCACTCCTTGGAAGAGCCTGTTGTAATTCTTTTAGTATGAAAGGTGATGACAAAGTTGGTTACATCTACCCTGGAGATGTCAGAAAAGAAGTGAAAGCAATCTCATCTATAAAAATTGTAGAAGGAGAACAGGAGAACGGGGTGGGACTGAGAGTAAACAGAAGTTGTAGGACACAAGGTTAAGGGAATAGTCCTATCAGGAGTTTAAGGTCTGGTTTTGCCTACCAAAAAGAAAATTTTAGAATAAACTGACATGAGAAAAATAAAGTAAATAACAGCAGAGATATCAGATCTCCCACTGACTGTTTCAGATAACACAAGCACAGATTTGTTCAAGCACAAATCTGAAAATTCAGCCTGATGTCCAGCCTGACACTGGATAGTGAAGAGTTTTCTCCAGTAGATCTCCACCTCCTGTCTATGACTTCCCTCTGAGTTATACTTTATGCATTAGAAAAATGTCAGTTCTGATCCAGCAACTGCTTATTCTGCAGCTGCATTTGAGTAAATCTTAAGTAGGAGGTAATGAAATCACTGGGAACATAAAAAGCAAAGGGCACAGATCAGATCAGAGTCCTTAGCTCAGCAAGTCCTTTTGCTTCATCAGAAGTTGCTTTGCAGTGGTGTGGGAGAGATCTGAATGACACTGAAGATTTTTGAAAGGGAATCATAATAACAAAATTAAATAAAATAAAATAACAGCAACAATAATAATAATAATAGTAATACAACCTACCATAGTTTCTCTGCTGTTGATTGCTGATCCTGTACACTTGGCTATTACTTTATCAATGCACTTCTTATGAATGGCAGCGTTACATTCTGCAACAGCAAAGATGTCATGTGTTAATAAATAAATTCCTCAAGAAAAGATTAAGTAAATAATGACAATAAGAAAACAAAAGAAAGTTTCTTACGTCTGCATTGATAGCCTTGCTTATTCAGACCCCTGAAATGAACAGAGCAGTGGTTAATCCTGAGTTTTCTGGAAGCCTCAGTAGAAGAAAGGAGATCAATAATTATCAAAGAAGGAGAACCAAATTGCTTTGCTTTTTATCACTCTTTGTAGAGATTATTTAATTTCATTATCCTCATTTAATCTAATGGTGGAGTGATTCTCTATGGTTCTCACAGCCTTTTCAGCACACATTCACATCCTGAATTTCATGATATCCAAACAGCAAACTGGACCGATGAGAAATGCCTTTGTGCATTTTGCCAAACCCAAAAATATTTGCAAAAAATATATTAAAAACTGTGGGGAATTTTTCACAGTTGGAATTACAACTGCAAACCACATCCTTAAAAGTGATGCAACAGCTGTACAAGTAAGATGCCAAGGGTCTTACAGGAGGAGCACAGACATTTAATAGGGAATCATGGAATTTTTTAGGTTGGAAAGGACCTTTAAAATCATCCATTCCAACCACTAACCCAGATCTGCCACGTCCAACACTAAACCACATTCCCAAGTGCCACACGGACACCAGAACTGGTTCCTGGGGTTAAAAGGAGAAGAAGCACAGATCCTTTTCCATTTACCACACAAACTCGTGGCACACAGAGCAGAAGGTGGGCTGTGGAAAGAAGGTGGCTGTGAACTCGTGGCACTTGACGTTGTGGATTTTGGCCTGTTTGATGGCTCCCCTGCGCTGGTGCAAGGAGAAGAAGCCTTCAGTCTCACAGTCAGCCAGGTCCTTTGCATCTGGGAGGAGAGGAAAGAGATTTAAGTGTACCCTGTCCTGATCAGGTGCCTTCAGAAAATGCAGTTGCCCAAATACTATGTGACTGAAGCTGATGATTCACTCATGGTAACAAATACTCAAAGAAATACCATTTTATGAAACCCACAAAAGTCTCATTTGGAGGGGTGTTATCTACCATTCCTACACTAAAATGACTTCAGACTTGGGACACTGAGCTCTCTTGACTATTCATAACACTGCTTTTGAAACCTAGAACAAAAATTTCCCAAGGAGAGGTAATTTAAACATAAAACTCTGTACAGTACTGAAGAAGCATGCCCTAAAAAAGGATGAAATTACATAAAAATGAATAATTACTGATATATGGACACAAACACACATGTGTATATGTGCATATACGTATATATATTTATGGGTATTTAACAGAATCCTTTCTGTGTCCATATACATGTGTCAGTAAGCACATATTTATGTCCCAGGACATTCTTGTTACTTTTCCATGCCAACACCTGCCTTGCTGTTTGCTGTGTCCTTGCTGTAATTCACAGTTATTTAAGCTTTTTGGGACAGCAAACAAACCAATTCTGACTTCACATGCACTTCTACATGTGCTTGTGCCTACAAATCTGAAATTCACACAGAAAATCAATCTCTGTTTAGTTTCACTCCTGCACTGCACAGTAACCTGTGGGAATTGGCCCCCTGTGTGATCTGATGCTGATCTTGATATTAGTTATAGGAGTACAACTTGCATTTTCTATGCTTCAGCCTCCCTAACGCCTTTTAATACACAAACATCAGTCCAGGTTACATTAAAAGTAAGGATGGTTAAGGAAATATCAGCATGGCCATGGCTGCTTTCAGTGCTTCTCTGTTTCTACAAATGGAAGTGCCTTCCAGGTATCTGCACCTCACAGCTTCACCCTGCCCCTGAGGATATAAGAATTTTGTCAACAAAGAGGGGAGAATAAGACCAAGCATTTGAATTAAACCCATTTCCTTCAACAAAGCAGAATGTAGCCCTTTCTATGAGAAATTTTCCCTAATAGCCATCCTGAGGCTGTTCCCTGAGGCCGTTCCCTCTCCTCCTGTCCCTGTTCCCTGGGAGCAGAGCCCGATCCCCCCGGCTGTCCCCTCCTGTCAGGGAGTTGTGCAGAGCCACAAGGTCCCCCCTGAGCCTCCTTTTCTCCAGGCTGAGCCCCTTCCCAGCTCCCTCAGCCCCACCTGGTGCTCCAGCCCCTTCCCCAGCTCCATTCCCTTCTCTGGACAAGCTCCAGCCTCTCCATGAATTTCTTGTAGTACATAAAGCAGAATTATTTCAGAGGGAGCTGCCTCCTTATGTATCTGTTCTGTCTTGTTTAGCATAATGGGAATATCTGCCATTTAGTGGTAAACCAGCCAAAAAATCTGTCTTGCAAATCACAGAAGAAGCGTCACCACACAATAAAAATTACTTTTCTGGAGTTTTTGTTTCAAACAGTTATGTTTGTTGTGATGGATCAATCAGTAATAACATAGGCATTGCTTTTAGTGAAGACATCATGTCTGCCCCACAGCCCAGAAATCACAGCTATAACTTAACAAACAGAATCACTTGCCACTTATTTCCAGGAAGTATCTCGCATTCATCAGCATTCGCCCTTGAGGCTTCAGTTCTAGCTGGTTGAGATGAGTGAAAAACAAGAAAAAAAGTCCATTAAAAAGTCATTCAGAGAAGGAAAAATCTTTTCAGGTGACTTCCAAGCGATCTCCTTTTCCCAGTGGGAACTGATGAACAGCAATGAGTGCTAATTTTCAGGTTGCTCATACCCATGTGAGGCAGCAAGGTAGGGTAGGAGCAACTACAGAGAGAGGAGGGTTGATCACCTCATATCAAACACTCAGAGCAGCATGATAGGAGAGATGAATGAGATTAAACCACAGAAATGTAGGCAGCTTTTTAGACACCAAATTAGGACCACCACGATCCACAGAGAAAACTTGTTCCCAATGAATCCTGCAAGGGGAAGGTGGGAGCAGTTCAAAAAACCCAGCCAGCTTCAGACAGGTGATGCTGAAATCTTTTAGGCACTCAGTTCTGCAAGTCTAACTTCTTTACAGTCAACCTGAGGGATGCCACAAGCTTATTATTGTGGTGCCATGGTCTAGTTGAGGTGTTGGGGCTGGGTTGGACTCGCTGATCCTGAAGGTCTCTTCCAACCCAGTCATTCTGTGTGATTCTGTGTAATTCAAGCATTTTTTGGGGCCTCCCCTCTGGACTTGGCAATTCCCACCTACCTGACTCATCATCCATAAGTGTCTTTGGAAATCTGAATCCACCGGACTATGTATAAGCTGGATACTGCATTTTAAAGATTTCTGCCAGGATCTTTCTTGCCTGGACTAGCAGGGAACACAACCTTACATTATCATTCTTGTGAAGACTGTTCAAATTTACACCACCATAACTTCAGTGATTTTTAAGGAGTTGCTCTGACATAACTCTGAACTCAGGCAGCTGTGAATCAGCTACTTGGTATCAGATAAAATTTTTAAAGCTGTTTCCCCAGAGAACATAAAATAACTCATGTTCAGCCAGTCATACTAAGACTTGTTCCCAGTGGGTTTCCTCAGCCAAGATTAATTCGTGGACACAACTCACCTGAAGCAGGATCCTCACTAGCACAGGGCAGGTTTCAATTAAAACAAAAGTGCCAAACTCTTCTCTCCTGACAAGGCTCTCCCTCAAGTCACACCCAAGTAGTCTCAAATCATTATTCCAGCCAGTCCCCACTGTGCTGCTGGTGACAGCCACAGCCTGGCATGGACACAAGGACACATCCCCTTGCCTTGCAGCAGCTCCCTAGCCCATCCTGCAGGAGAAGAGAGTGATGCTCACCCATATCTCTGTCTTCCCATTGCTCTTTTTGCACCTCTCTGCCAGCACCTTCAGCTCCACCGTCGTCTCCGAGACCATTTCAGCACTTTTGTCCTTGACCACGATGTGCATGACCCGGCCATTGTTGATGTGGGCATCAAAAGTGCTGTTCCAGGGTGGGTACATGGTGGGCTTCTTCTGCACATACACTTGGCCATTCTCTGTTGAGAGGGAGAGCACAAATCCATGCAGTGAGGGCGGTTCATGAGACCAAATACAGACATCTACCCTAAAAAGGTAATTTCCACCCTTGACCCCACCAGTTCTGCTCAGGAGATCCCACATCTGACCCCAACACCATAAACACCCACTTCTAATCAGGTGAATCCCATCCCAGACAATTACCTTGTTTATCACCTGTCCCAAGGCACTGCAAAATGAGACAGGTTTGCTTCAAACCCCCCAAAAGCTGGGTGCACTTTGGGATGAATGTCCAGCCCAGTAGCCAACTAAGGGATGTTAGAACATGAACTGTCATGCAGACCTGTAACTATCCCACAGGGATGTAGAGTTTTCAACAAAGCAAACTTTCCTAATGCTTTAATTCCTCTTCCTTCACAGCATCTTAATATGGGTAAAAAAATGGGTATCTCTGAGGTTTGCAGAGGTTTTTCTCTAACTGGGTCTCTCTGAAAAGAGCCTCAGCCAGATTTATCTCACAGAGCCAGTTTTACTTCATACAGCCCTGTAAAAGTCTTGGTACTCAAGACTACTCAAGGTAAATTCTATATCACAGTTACCCTCTGCAAATGTTCAACCCATCAAATGCTGAAGCTGAAGGAAAAAGAGAAAAAAAGCAGCAGATCTGTGACCCCTGTCTAAAGACCCTGCTGTTATTTCCAATAATTCCAGATGGAAAAGAACATGCAGCTGGAAGGTAACACGAAGAAAATTTTTCCCTAAATGAGAGGACTAATTCACAAAAAATCCGAGACAAAAATGAGACATAAACTTTCCAGCATCCCAGGAAACAGAAATCTCAGCAAAGGACCATCATTTCTTTGCTGCATCAGTGAAAAAGCCACAGAAGTGAAACACAGCACTTGCACAACAAGTGCTTTCATTTGTGTTACACTCCAGGACACCAGGCTTAAATAAACAAACCCTGGAATGTGAATGAACTGCCCGATATATGGGATCAGACAGTCACCCTGGTGCGTCCCCGCTGACGGCTGTGGAATTCTGCCAGGGATTAATCTAACCCCAGGTTCCCGAAAAATGAAATTGCAACTGTCTTTCCTGGGGAGCAGCTTCCATTGTGGCTGGGAGTGCTTTTCCTGGAGGCTTTGCTGAGTTCAAACACAGAGCAGGAGCCTTCATGAAGCAAATGTCACCAAGGCAGGTGGCAAAATGGCACCTGGCCAGGTGGCTTGTGAAGGCAGAAGCCACTTTTAAAGGGCAGACTCTTTTTATATCTCAGAAGCACATATAATTTCTGAAATATTTTGTCATCAGTTATAAATTGCTGTAACACCTCCAATGGTATGGAGGTGTGGTTTGTTTTTCATGGTTTTTTTGGTTGTTGTTTTGGTTTTTTTTTTCAGATTGCATTATAATGTGACAAGACCCTTTTTACAAAATAAGCAAGTAGAAAAATTTATAAGGCTGCCCAAGATCTATCCAGAACTTCTGAAATTCTTCACTGTGGTCTTGCTGTGATATCCCTGTGTCCACAGAGGATGTTAATCACTCCCAGATCCCTGGGGACCAGTGACCTTTTCATTATGGCTGGTTGACAAGGGACAGCCTCTGGCATGAGCCCAAAGTCAAACTCCCTGTTTTTGGAAATATATTTATCATCTACCACTGTTCTGTTTGCAAAAACCCAGCCAACCAATCAAACAAAGACAAAACCAAAAAACCCCACACTTTGCCAGTGCAAAACATAGAACCACAGAATGTTTTAGGTTGAAAGGGACCTTAAAAACCATCCAGTTCCATCCCCCTGCCATGGGCAGGGACAACTTTCACTAGACCAGGTTGTTCCTTGGACTTGAACATGTAGGCATGTCCTGCCCTGCTCAGCAATCGTTTCTGCCCTGAAAAATTCCTCCATGGCCAAGTGTCAGTGCACAAGGCCAGGAAGATTTGCATCTCTCACCAGCTGTGCAGCTGGTCCACTCCTACTCCTTGATCATGCCAAAATTTTAGCCACAATTTGTATATCAGTGATATATATATATATATATATAATATATTTTAAAAAATTAATTTTTTTTCATCCAATTACAACTGAGCAGCAATTGCTTTGTCAAACCAGGGAACTGGAGAGCAAATTATGACCAAAATAAAAATAATCATGAAGCAGGAATAAGACACAGTTTAGCAGAGGAACTGGCAGCATTGGATTAACAGCTGGACTTGACGTTATTGGAGGTCTTTCCCAATCTTAATGATTCCATGATTCTACCTCAAATATATTTAGTTAATGCTTGTCTGGAGACCTTTTGCCTTCTTGAAGCCTGTTAGAGCATGACAGCTCCTTGGGATGGTCACGGAGAGCATTCCTGGCATTTGGAGTCAGGCTCATCTCCCTGCACGTCAGACAGAGACCTCTGAGTGGTCTGTCTGGTCAGGGGGAGCTTTTCCAGGGTGTGATTCACCACACTCATCACGGATGCGTTCCTCAGGCTGGGATTGCTCACACATCAGTATCAGGGAATTAGAGGGTGGATGGATTCCGTGATGGCCTCACTTTCCTCAATCCCCCTAAGGTAAAGTTGTCCATCCACACATTTAAACACCCTCCAGCAGGTTAACACCTCTCACAGGTGCTTCAGCCCACCCTAGGAGGGGAGTGTGACGTGAATCAGCCCCAGGAGCTTCACTGATGAGATGAGTGCCTCTGGCTGTCCCACCATGCTCTGAGCCTCCACCAGATGAAATTTCATCCCAGCAAACAGAAATCTCCTAATGGCAGAAAGTCACTTTCCTGTGCTCAGCCCTCACTAATGGAGAAAAGTTCCTTCAAACACAATTTTTTATTTCTTGCTGGTAGAGGATTTATTATAAAAATAATAATTAAAATGATTATAAATATTACAGTAATAATTAAAATAAATATAATTACTATAATGATTATTGACTCTGAGGAGCACAAAAATTATATCCCTTAGAAAATACTTTTGTGTTTGTTGGATACCAGAAAACACTTTCAGCTCTGTGTCAGACAAATAAATACAGGTCTGTTCTGACCAAGTTGATTTTATTCACTTTTGACCTGACACAGATTTCAATTTGAGTTATGGCTTTCAAAAGCCTCATTAAAGCAAACAGCCAAGCTCTGCACAGAGCTAAAATAGAACGTATTTTCTGATAAAAGTGAGATCTTAGGGATATCTTGTCATGCAGTATTTTCTTTCCTTTTGAATTTACTATTCACCAAATCTTCCATTATTGTTTGAAGTATCATTTAAGGCAAGACAAAGTTCAATGTGATAAATGCTGAATCTTAAACAAAAAATGAACCCCAGTGAAATACGGAACTATTTTAAAATTATAATTTTTTAAAACTACTTTAACATCCTCTGGGGATTACAGTCATGGGGATTCTCAATAAATAGGGATTTCTGAGTGGATTTTATTTTTCAAAGAATCACAGCAGTCAAATTAGAACTTTATCAAAGATTTAAGGTAATATCAGCCAAAATGAGAAACTCCCTAACACTGAAGGTCTTGCTCTTCGTGATCCTTCGAAAGCACAACTGGAGAACTTTTCATCCTTTCACTGGAATTATTTTAATGCATAAGACATATAATAAATGTTTTCCAAAGGAGGATTCATCAGTGTTGTTCAATCAGGATAAATGTGCAACAGTCCATATATTCAAACACAGCAAACAGCTTCTCAGGAGGTTTCATTTTCAAACCTTTTGTACAGCACAGCAATTACACAGATAAATTAACTATTTCTGCAGAGGCTGGGCTGTTTGAGTAGCTTTTTTTTTCTTTTTTTTCTTTTTTTAAATTATGGAAGTGGCTGGGTCTGTCAGTTTCCCCCCAAAAAGTGATTAACAAAGATGACCCTGCCAGAATATTTTAGCGCACTCAGATTTCACCTGCCTGGAGTCCCACTGACAAACCAACAACTGGCCATGGAAGGGTGAAACTGAATACAGCTCAGCTCATCTGCTCTGTCACATGCTGGGGCTTGTAATGCAGCTGATAATATCCTCAAATTGGAAATACAAATTTGTTTGCCACCATCTTAAAATCAGATTGCCTTGCAGACCACACCAAACCCAAACTTGCACTGTGCTGGGACACACAAAGGGGTTCACAAATCTTTATAAAGTGGGGTGGGAAATGGATGGTCTCTGAGGTCTCTTCCAAGCCAACATATTTTATGGTTCATTCTGGTTATCTACACACAGGAAATGACACAGAAAAGCACAGACATGACTTAGAGAAGCCCCCATCCACACTTAACCCCTCCCCTCTTACCTGACTCCACGGCTTCTTTAACCATCACGGCACAGTAGGGGTTAATCACCTCCCCCTGGGACGGCAGGTAAGGGCCACTGTCGTAGTTGGACAAACCAATACGCAGGAAGGGAGACATGACAAGTCCTGTGCCAAACAAAAGACAGGCAACACTTGGGAGAGAGTCTAAAAATTCCCCTGGTTTTGACCAGCCCCTTATCTCCGTCGGGCAGCGGGACGCCGGCTGCTAGTTATCCATCCAGCTGGAGCCTCTCTGACTTCCTTCCACGGACTGAGCCAGCACTGCTGGACGTGCTCAAGGTACTGGAACTCAGCTGTCAGCTTGACCACGGAGCTGAACTCATCACAGGTCTGGGAAAACCCACAGGAGCAGCCCTGAGCACTGCTGACTTCACGCCGACCACCAGGAACGAGGATGACAACGCACAGGAGTCACAAATCAGAGCTTGCTTGGCCTGGGATAAACCTCTGCTGTAATTGATGTTGAGTCACATCAAGAACCTGAATGCTATGGGAACAGAGAGGGGTTTGGGAATACTGTTGGAAGCCTGCACGCTGAATGTGAAACTGTGAAATAACTGTGCACTATTTATATATGGCATGGAAAGGAGCTCAGGCATTCCTGGGTGCTGAACCATATTCACAAGTGAAGATATAAAGAGAAAGTTCAGCTCATATGAACCACACTGTACAGACAGTGAAACAAAATACCCCACCAGAAAAAACAGCACCTCAGGATTGATTTTAAGCAGCTGAAAACAAATACAATCAAGGTGCCAGGAAACACTACAAAACCTTTGAGATGAAACACTACAAAACTTTCTCTGCAAGATCTTTCAAAGCCTTCAGAGAGAAGATTTCGTGAAACCAGAAATTATTAACTGTTGTAGCTAGTGCCCATCATTTTACCATCTGGGCCCCAAACTGGGATTTACCACCCAACTTTTGTCTCATCATCTGAGCTTGTCATTCCTGGCTTCTCCTCCAGACAATGGGGAGCAAGAGGCACTTTGAACTCAGCTGCAGATGTCTGTCTTGGACCACCAGAGTTAAAAGCCACCAGTGCTATCACCAGCTGTTATCTGTCAAATATATTGACAGTGACACATTGTTCAAGCACAACAGCAAAAGGATGAATGACTTGTGGTGTGGGATGCAGCCAAGTCTCTTCTGCATTTTACGCACAAAAATGATCTTTCTGTAGGGAATCTTCTCTAGCCCTACATGGAAAAAGTTCCAGGTTTTTTTTGGGGTTTTTTTGTTGTTTTTTTTTGTTGTTGTTGTTGTTTTGTTTTGTTTTTTTTTGTTTTTTGTTTTTTGTTTTTTTTGCTTGTTTGTTTTTTGGGAATAGCATTTTCTTACCTGCAAATGGTATTTTCCTGACAGGTAAGTTCAGTCTCTGAGAGGGGCTTTTCTTTTCATCACTGTTGTGGACAACATGGAAAGGTTTTTCTCAGCTGAAGGAATATCTGCTCCTCTGGCCAGGCTGACTTCAAAACCTGTGTCTCTATTCAAGGACACAGGAGGCAAGACCATCAAGGAAAGAGGAGAAGTTGAGGAACCAAGATGTAGCCCTTTGCTTGAGTGTCTTCTCTCTTCCCCAGCAGTGTGGAACGATGAGTTTCCATCAGCCCCTCGTACAAAAGTCTGGGGCTGCTACAAAACCCAGAACAACTTTTTCTCAGCACATGGCCAGGTTGCAGCTTGTTATTCCACTTGTATCCTGGATCTGATGAGATCTTCTCCTTCCTCCTGTTTTATAAAACAAAGACAAACTGCTGCAGTTATTGCTGGGACTGGAACACCAAATCTTCTGGCTGAGCATTCACAAGCACTGAGCACTCACATTCCAACATTTTCCGACACAGATGGCTCATGAAGCCAACTGTCCGTGTTCTCTGAGAAAGAATTTGCCTTCCCAGAAGGTTTCCCTAAATTTACTGCTCTACATCAGGCCAATTTATTCAATAAACAGCATCTGAAGACTCTCATTCCCATTTGAGCTCCTGGCTGTGTTAGCCAACAACCAGGCTGAGTTTTCAGGAAAACAGCAAAAAAGTCACAAACTCTCTTGGATACTGCACTCAAAAGAGAAGAAAACCATCAGGTGTCTGGGGAAGAGAGGATGGGGCAGAGAAAGAGAAAAATATCCTGTGACTCATGTCTGTTGTGTATCTCTAGGAATGCAGAGGTCATGGATCCCTGCATGTGGCATTGCCCTCGACCAGGAAAACATCAGAGCTTCTGCCAAGTCCTAAAAGCTGGTGGGAAAGGCAAAGCACCAGGTGGAGCTGGATACAGGCAATCAGGACAATCCTGTTCTCCTCTGGATGAGGGCAGCATCTCTGAAGGATGTTTCACATTAGCCAAGTGCCTGATGAAGCTGCTTTGAAGAGCCACTTGCATTTACACAGATCCTCAAGCACAGCTAGACCTGTGGCACTGCAGAGAGGTACAGTGAGTGGTTGTGAGTGCTCCATGGCAAGAAAAGGCTAAAAGTTCTGCCTCAACTGTCAGAAGCACAGAAACCTGATCAAATTAAGAAGGAAAAAAAATCTCTTCAGTGGAAAAAAAATATACGTTCTTTTCCCTGTCTGCAATGCAGACAATTATTATTACTTAGACATTTCCTTTGTTTCAAAAAACAAGAAACCTATGAAGTCTAAAGACAAAAGGAAAAACAAATCAAAGGGTCTCTGGCAGCAGAAGTGAAATCCAAGGAGCTGTATATTCTGTACCATTAGTGTGAAAAGCTGAAGATGGGCAAAGACTAAAACCAACAGCCAAAACATCTTAATTGTACCTCTGAGTGTGAACAGAAATGTCCTCTGTCTCTACCATATTCCACCAATTCTGGCCACTGCTGGGCAAGAAAAAATTATGATCCTCTTCCAAATCCCTAATTCCTACAACTCTGGCTTTAGAGAAACCTGATCAAATTAAGAAGGAAAAAAAATCTCTTCAGTGGAAAAAAAATATACGTTCTTTTCCCTGTCTGCAATGCAGACAATTATTATTACTTAGACATTTCCTTTGTTTCAAAAAACAAGAAGCCTATGAAGTCTAAAGACAAAAGGAAAAACAAATCAAAGGGTCTCTGGCAGCAGAAGTGAAATCCAAGGAGCTGTATATTCTGCAGCATTAGTGTGGAAAGCTAAAGATAGCCAAAGACTAAAACCAACAGCCAAAACATCTTAATTGTACCTCTGAGTGTGAACAGAAATGTCCTCTGTCTCTACCATATTCCACCAATTCTGGCCACTGCTGGGCAAGAAAAAATTATGATCCTCTTCCAAATCCCTAATTCCTACAACTCTGGCTTTAGGAACTTGTTGTTCCACAAGCAGCAGCAGGAGGAAGTGCAAGAGGTTAAGCACTCCCTTACCAGGACTTTCCAAATTCACCTTTCAAATCTCAGAGTGGCAGTCAGAATTATTAGTCAGTGTGTTGGGCATCTAAGAACATGAGTGTTGCTACAAGAATACAAAGATCTTTTCATGGTTCCTTATAATAAAATGTGGTGACACTATTGACTCAGGTACAAAAGAAATAAAATTAGGACTAAACGTATGAGCTGCAATTCATCACACTTCAATTAAATCAATGTATTCACAACATAGGTGGAATTGTGAAAGCTCTTGTCCTGCTAAATACTCCTGTCACTGCTCCAAAAATCACTGCTTGGATGTGCTGCAAGACACCTGCTCAGGTCTGAGGGTCAGCTCCCTGAGCAGTGACATTTAAAACTTTCCTTCTTCTTAAATGCTGGATGTTCCCTCCCTCCCCTCCAGTGCAACACTTCATTTTGGCTCTGTGCAATCAAGCGCTTCCTGATCAGGTATCCCAGAGATGTGGAATCTTCACTCTTGAAATATTCAAAAGCCATCTGGCCAAGATCCAGGGCAGCTCCTGGTGTCCCTGCTTGGGCAGGAGAGGGGGACACGAAGAGGTCACTTCAAAGCTCAAGCAGCCTGTGGTTCTGTGAAGACACAGAGGGATAGATCTCACCAAGACCCAGATGTCTGCAGCACCTGCCATGTCAGGCAGTCACCTGAGCTCCTGAGAGAGGAACAGAGGGAAATTGGCACCCTCAGATCCTGAGCTGGAACCACCAGTGTGAGATCTCCCTCCTTTGAGAGCCAGTGGGAATACCTGGGGATGATCTGTTCACATGAAGCACCTTCACTGCAAGATCGGGTTTTGACCAGGTTCCTCAAACCATTAAAATTTCAATGGATCCCTTCAATGAATCAAATCTGAGAGACTTGTGCTGGGACTTCACATAAACCAGTTTATTGCAGGAGATGCTCTGCAGCCTCCAGCAAACAGATGAGAACTTTCCACCAGCTGCAAAGCACGTGGGTTTGGCACAGCAAGAGTCAGCACTGATAAACCAACAGCTGCCCTCCTAAGCCTTGCAAAATCTGGCTCAAACTTGCTAAAACCAGAGTTTACTGCTGTACCAGCCTCGTGTGAGCACTCTGCTCTGGGGTGGATTTCTTTACCCTGCCTAATAAATCAGACAGATAACTGGTTTCCTGCTTTCCTCTCTTTTCTCACACTGTCTTTCCTGAAACCACCTTGGCTTTGGCCCAAACATCTGTTTTCCAGGTCAGATTTCCAGCATTTGCCACTACAGGACTGCTGCTTGGCTGGCATCCATGGCCATAAACAATTAAGCAACAACACAGCTCAGCTCCAGCACGGCTCGCTGTAATAGCAGCAGTTTAATTTAACACCAGAAACAGCTGCACTGGGTATGGAGAGTGTCTGCTTAATTTCCCAGTGGAAAGGATACTGTGAGGTATCTGGAAAGCAAGGATGAAATGCAGCTTTCTCTAAGAGGCCACCTGCAACCTCTCCTACAGTGAAACTCCAGTAATTGGGGTTCAGCAATGCTGCACCTCACTTTGCTGGCACAGGGGAGCTCTGCCCACTCTGGAGAATAATACAACATAAGGAAACCATTCCCAGATGATATTAGGAAGTAATAAACTCTTTAACATCCTTAATCAATTGTGGTTAAGTAGAGAGGAAGAAATGAGTTCCTGCTCCCAGTCAGCAGAAGATCTGGATGGAGGACAGCTGCCTGTGATGGGATTTGTGCTTTTGCCTTTCACTGACTGAAAATGGATGCATGTATGACACAGTAAAGATGGCCATTTACTGAACAAGGGCCAGCTAAAAAGGGAAATATTTCTGGATTTGAGATGCTGCTTTTTAGTGTCATCAAACTGTCATTTTCTCAAGGTCAGAGGGAACATTTCCAGCTCTCTCTCTCTTTTTTTTTTTTTTTTTGAGGCAAAACTGCTTGCAAAATGAGTTCATAATCTCCAGATCAGCATCACTAAGAGGGAAAGGATCCAGGAGTTATAGCTGGAGGGTATGAACTTTCTTTCACCCCTTTTCCAAGGCATCTCCCAACAAAAAGGCAGGTCCTGACCCTGCAGAGATCTGTTTGTAAGGCTGGTGGAGACCTGCACATGAGCATTACACACCTCAAGGTCTTCCTGCAGATTTCAAGGGCAACACAACACCAGCAGGGATGGCTGAAGTCCCTTTCTCCATCCCCTGATTCCTCATATCCCACAGACCAAACAGGAGGGAATGGGGATCTAAAAAACTCCCCTGAGTGACTCATTTTGGGTGCCTCTATCAGCTGTTATTTCAAAGGAGATCAAACCAGCCTGCTCATGAAGGAGGAAGTTCAGAACCCCTCCAGGTGCCATCCAACATTTCTCACACTTTCCTTTGACAAGGATGTGGATCAGAGGAGGAAAAGGAGGGGAAGTTGCAGAGCCCTTTGATTTTCTCTCTCTCTGTACTCAGCCACCCCATCTTCAACATCTCACAAAGGCAGAGGAGGGAGAGAGTGAGGCAACCAACACCAGCAGTCTCTGATGGGATTGGTACAATATCAGACTCCATGCAACTGAAGAGCCTCCCAAAACTTCCTGGGACCACTTGATTTCAAAACAGAGGCGATGCTCCCCACACAAACCCTTTCCCACCTCTTGCAGATGCAGAAGACCTGGGCAAAGCCTTTCTTTCCCCTCTGGAAATGAGGTTTGCAGGCTTTTCTAGGACCAGTGTCAGGCACAGGGAAGGACATTTCTGTTCTCTGGGATGCCTTGTGAAGCTGTGTTTGGAGCGAGTGGTGTGTATTGGTAAGAGGACCTACCTCCTACATAAACCCCACAAACTCTGTCTGGACTCTGCTGAGCTCAGGGCTTTTCTTTTGTTGCATTTGTGGTGCACAAGGCAAGAACAGAGCCTCAAGTCTATTTTCAGATTTTAAAGATGAACTTAAGCCACAGTGGAGTTAACAGAGGTGAACAGATTTACAGCTATAGAAGGGTTGGTGTCCCTCCCACTGGAGAATTGCAGGAATAGCTGCTGGGAATGCCAGTGGTCACTACATGGACTCTAGGATGGAATCCTCAACCTTTCTAGAGATACATGTATAGCTGGGCCTTAAAACCAGGGAATTTGTGCTTTGCTATCCCCTTGGGTCTCCACACAACAATTCCTTCAGCCTGACCTAAGCACAGGCTGTGCCCAAGGATTTTATTCAGCTTTGCACACCCTGTCACACTGCAGCTTCCCAATCTCCTCCAGCACAGCCCGAGGTCTCTGTAGAGCAGATTTCTCTAAAAGCAACCTCTCTTTTTTCTGCTTGACCAGCGAGTTTGCAGCTGCATCCACCCCCTGTTCTGCCTGACCCTGCAGGGATGCAGGGCCTGTCCTAAGCAGGAGTGATGATGATGATGATGATGATGATGATGATGATGATGGTGATGTGTTGGGGGGTGGTGTGCAGCAGCTGCCTTTTGGTTGGGATAAAGAGGCTGGGAAATCATAGCCTGGCTGCCTGGGAAGAGATTAAGGGTGGATTCACAAGAATGTACAGAGACAACTGCACTGCCCATACGAGCTGCCAGCCCAGCTCCCAGAACACCCAGGACAGAGATATAAACATCTCTAGGGGTGCATCTTCCCACCCTAAAGAGGGTATTTCAAACAAAGCCAAACCCCTCTTGGAACTGCTGTTTCTGCCCCAGGATTGGCCAAGGCCAGTCCTAGCACTGGTGTTCAGCTGCCCAGTGAAAAAGGACCCAGATTTTAGGGTTTGATCCAGGAGCAGATGCATTCGTGTCTAACAGTGATGACAGCTTGGAGAGACAGTGAAAAACATCTGGGGGAGGACCCCACACCAAAACCATTCACTCTGGAATGTGCTTAGAAATGGAAAAAGGGTCCATCTCACAGGAACACCCCTGAGCACTTTTTAATTTGCTCATAAAGGATACAAATTCTTACAACAGAAGGAGAATCTCTCTCAGACATTCCTTTTGTTTTCCAGCAGACAATGTGAATTTATCTACCTTGGCAGGGTGTTTAAAGCTGAAACCCTTGTTACTTGTGCGAACTGGAAAGAGAAGCAGAGCAGACCCACCAAATCTTTATTTGGATTAAACCCCTCCAGGTCCTATCCCTCAAGCCAGGTCAGATCCCTTTTTTCCCTCACATTTAATGAATTTTTGTCAGATGTGGTCCTGAAACAAAGCAATCTTTCTCCCTTGTACTGTTGGAAAAATGCCCAACTATTCAGTTTACTCTCCTTTGCAAAACTTTTCTCTTTTCTTGTGCATTTTTGGGGTCCAGTGTATTAAGAGTAACTTGTCAATTTTGCTTCCTTATTTTCCTGGGAAACTTATGGTTAATTTATTTTCCTGTATCACTTCATGTCTGTAACACCTGGACCACACAAGCTCAAAAGAAATGTTTTCAAAGTTATTATCCCTATTGTACTTATCTATAATTTTTAATACTATATTTTCAGGTTTTAATTGTCTGCTAACAAACATTGACCAAACCAGAAGTGGCAGAGAACTGTTTAACAAACACTGAGCACAAAATTCTTTCAAGAGCTTTTCAATGTAATGAGGGAATAAAAATGTCCCAAACTGAGATGTAGCTACATTATGTCCTTTCCTTTTCCCTATTGTTCATTAGCACAGCAATTTCTCTATTTCTGCATGATTTTGGCACTGGTTCACAGATTTCTTGCTCTGGCCTTTTGGGTGTTTTTTGGTGCTTTTTTTAATGACACAGGTGGAGTGTTCCTTAAATACTTCACCATCTTGTACCAGGATGCTTTTTAATGCACTGACTTCCTGCCAGTGCCAGCATCTGCACCTTTTTTTAAAAATTTTCTTTCTCTTAAAAACAAAGAAAAAATTCCAAAGAGGGGTAGAGACTTAAGAACATCCCTTCTTGTGCAGGCACAGTTTCATGCTGTGATGAACGTAATTCAGCAGTGGAGGTATTTAAGGTCTTTGTTTAATCCAGAAATTTGCTCAGGGTATTTGGATTTGGGATTACAGAAATGTTGGGCTGGAAAAGAGCATTTAATTCACCTCTCTGCCACCAATTAATTTTAGACCAAAGTGGTGAGAATCAGGTATTTGGGATGTTTTGTTGTTGTTGTTTTAGTTTCTAATTTAGTTTCTGGGGATTTTTGCTTTTAAAAAAAATTATTATTTTTTTTTTAATATCACTATATGGCTGCTTAAGCAAATCTTCATCTTTGCACTGTGAGAAAAGGGAAATCATGAGCATGCAGACAATATCTGCTTCACCATCACTGTCCCAGCTCAGCTAAGCTGTGCAGAGCACAGGGAACGTGCTGCTCCTCCTCACAGACCACTGGCCACAGAAAAAGCTCTGTCACACACCCAGACATCCAGGTACACTCACAAAATCCCAAACTGGGACACACTGAGGGCCCCTTCCCTCTCCTCTTCGCCCAAATAAACCAATTCCTGACACCCAGCTTTAGGCATTCACTCTCCTACCTCCTCCACACACATTTGCATGTGGACTGTTCACCCCAGGCCCCTTCACAAACGGCAGAAAGAAAGAGATCTGCTGGGTTTTCAATTTCCATTATCTCCATCTCGTTGACTGAAATGGGTCAAATGCCTGGTGACCTCAAATGCCTCCTTCCCCAGGGCTGAGGGGAGCCTGGTTCAGGTGGAGATGTGTGTCTGGAACCCCAGCTTCTGACACCAGAGGGGATGGCTCTCACCTGCCAGAAGCTGAGTTAATTCAGAGATCAGCTTATGGGTGTTTATCCGCATTGAAACCCCCAGGAATAACACAGGTGTTGCAGACAGAACGAAAAAAAGCTGAGGACAGGATGGTTTACAGCTCTCCCTAAGCACAACAGACTGAATCAAAATGCACAGAAACCTTTATTTACTTTCCATGGGGTCTGAATCTGGTCTGTAAATAAGGCAGAAGGACAATGCTAATGACTAGGAACTGGGAAAACTGACAGAAGCTGTATAATTGAATTTTCCCATGCAGAGATTTGGTAAAAGCACCATCCTTTCCAATTTCACTACAAAATACATTGCAGAAATCACCTTGTTTTGATGGAAGTGAGGGGACAGGGAGAAAAAGAACTGGTCTCTGGAGTTTTTATTTACTTAACCAATGTTTTAATTGTTTTAATAACAATGTCTGTAGTTGTCCTGACGGCCTCACAGGGCATGAGGGGGAGGAGGGACAAGGGAGCTGAAAACGGAAGCTGGAGGATGCACGTTTTTTACTATTTCACCCGTGTTGTAAATCAAAACATAAATAGCAAGTGTTACTGTAAGGGTGGGAGGGGAAAACCTGGGTAAATTCAGCCCTCAGCACATGCACAGTCCTTCAAGACAAGCAGCAGTGACTCCCACAACTGCACTTGTCTCTTTGTTTTCCGTGGATAACCTTTTTAAAATTCCATTCACAAGTCGGAACAGATCTCCATAAGCCTCAGCTGCTCTTTCTGTTCTGGACATATCAGCCCCAAAATGCCTCCCCTCTCACTCAGATTCTCCTCCCACCTCAGCTGTCCCTGATTTTGCTGCTGATTTAGGTGAGAAAGAGGAGCAGCCTCACCAGCACACGAAAACTGCACAGCAAAGTGAAACGACCACATCAAAAACCTCCTCAGAAGAAAATGCTCAGATCCAAGTGAAAAATTAATCATGTGTAAGTTTAGATTTGAAACAAAATAGAAGTTAAGCCTCTGCTCCCAGCACAATCCGGAGTCAGGTTCCTGGGGATTTAATGGCACCAGGTGATCCCAAAATTTGGCCCCTATGGGAATGTGACAGCCATCCTGCTGCTGGCTGTGGTGTCCCAGAGTATCCCTGGGGATTGTTTATTTACAACTGCTATTTACAAATTACCTGCTATTTACAAAATCATTAAAAGGGTCATTAAAAGACTCAGCTGAATCAGGGCTTCACTTGCACCAAGACAAAGCTGTGACAAACCTGCATGGTTCAGGAAAGTCACTCCAGCTTTATGTGAGAGTGTGATCTCCTTCCCCATCCCTGGAAGGGTTCCAGGCCAGGATCTGAGCAACCTGGTCTAGTGGAAGGTGCCTCTGACCATGGCAGGGGGGTTGGAACAATCTTGAAGAAGCCTACCAACCCAAACCAATCTGTGATTCAATGATTCTATGACAATTCTGCTGCCACCCTCTAGCAATTCTCTCTGCTTTACTTTTTCAGGGTTTTTTTGGGTTAAAAAATAAAATTAAGGCCACATTCTGGATAGTTTGTATTGATCAGGACCTCTCCAACAGTGATTTAGCCCAAAGGAGGCAACTGCTGTTGTGTGTTTGATCCCAAGGAAAGAACTGGGTACAAAGTGATGAGTTATTGCATCAATGAGGACAGACAGAGATAAAATATTCCCCTACTAAACCCAAGAAAAACCTCGCTGTCAGCCGAGAGCTAGGAGTACATTTGCCAGAAGGGTTCCTTACTCAGAAAAAAAATCCAGAATAACTTCACAAAACAACTCAGCCAAAGCCCTACAACCAGTCTGCTTTGAGAATCCTCTTCCCCACTCAATCCCTGCATCCCTGAGATGAGCTGCACTAAATCCACACTCCCAGCAAATGGCTGCATTTACAGTGGTGTGACAGCCCTCCTGCTTGTTGGGATGGACTGGGTTTATTTGCTTGTCCAGAAACACGTGGTGCAATGACATTTGAGGCAGGAATTGCACTTCCTGGCCTGGGTGGGCAGCTGCTCTGCACTAAAATACCCCAGTGTGATGGCAGAGGAGGGATCTGTGCTTGATTTAGAGCTGTTCTTCAAGGTTTAAGCTGTCTGCTGTACTCTTCCTGGGTCTTCCAAATGCCTCACAGGTCACAGAATCATAGAATGGTTTGGGTTGGAAAAGATCTTAAAGATCATTTGCCATGGGCAGGGACACTTTCCACTAGACCAGGTTGCTCCTGTACATTGCACCGATTCCCCACTGCTTCATCAGCCATAATTTTACCACCAAAGCCCTTCAGTAACACATGCCAGACCTAAACACAGCTGAATCTGTACCTTAAACCTTCATCCTTCTGCGGGAGGGAGGCCTGTACCAGCTGTTCCAGCCCCACACATCCCTCTCACCACAGCCTTATCTTACACCCACCTCCTTACCAGCATCTTTTTCTCAGGTTTTGGGTTTTTTTTTCTTTCCACTCAGGTGTTTTCCTAACTCAGATTGCTGTCCTGATGAGTCTGAGGTCTAGCCCACCCCCTCAGCTCAGGGGTCCACTTCTGCAGGCACACTCACACCCTCCCTCACATTACTACCAATGTCTGGGATCACCTTTTCAAACCAGTTTCAAACATAATTTTCCTGCCTTTCTAAATGATGAAACCCATGGGAAGCAGGTGGTGAGAAGTGCTTTTTGTTGCTATAAAAAATTCTGGCAAGCATAAAGAATGACTTCCAACTAAAAAATATGGGCATTTTCTGAAGCAAAGTGATGGGTTTTGCTGCAGGGTCTGAAATATTTTGATAAAGCAAGCTAATCATAATGACTCATCCATAAGGCTCCTCCTTCTTTCTGCCAACCAGATTTATCCACAGATCCACATCTTCCCTGATCACTATTGCCATGGACACTGAGACAGAGCCAACACCTTTCTGCACCACACGAAGATGTCACGTTGCACTTTGGAAGATCCTGGAAACGGCTGCATGGAAATGCATTGATCATCTTTAACTAAATCCCTACAAGACTCAATAACAGTTCAGAATCAAAACACCTTTGTTGTGGACCAAAATATTTTCCATTAAAGAACTTCGAAACCCGTGACCATCTTCCGTGTTTTGGAAAGGAAACCTTCTCCATTTCTCTTGTCCTCTAAAGCCATTTGAGTCTGTACACCCTGATGCTTCCAGCTTAGATCCTGCTCTTGTAACACTTCACCAGGGAGCAGGTCAGTGTGCCCAGGAAGAGCTGGAATTTGGCTACACACAAGGCTGCAACACGTCCCCCTTGTATCCACCTCCTTCTTTCACCTTTTCTACTTCCTTATGTACCATTATCTTTGTTAAGTTTGCTTTCACTCATATACATTGTAGATAAGAATGTGCATATATATATATATATATAAAATTAACTTATTTTTATGGATTCACGTGCGGTCTCATCCCCCTCTCCTGTCATGGCAGTTTTAATTATGGGAACAGTCCTCCCACTGACAAATTTGTTGCTAATTATCATGTGAAAAGTACAAAAAGTTTTTTAATGCCATTATGCCATTTTTGGATTTTTTTAAGCATCATGGAAGATGTTCTAACTTTCTCCTTTAGACATCACATCAAATACTTTCCTTTAACTGTCCATGGTCTGGTAACCTTGGATTAAAACTGATCTTTTTCATCACTCTGGGTTCCCTGCCTATGTCAGGAGGTGATATTTTGGTAAATGAATGCAGATTTCTCATTAAGAACCCCTGGAAATGTCGGAGGCCAGGTTGGATGGGGCTTGGAGCAACCTGGTCTAGTGGAAGGTCCCAGTGTAGCAATATGAGCACAAAACCAGCCTGGGCACAGGGGCCTGCTGAGCTGCAGGGTAGAGGTTCAGAGGGAGAGCTGAATCTTCAATAGGGCTTTAAAAAACAAATCATAAAATACATGTAAAAGTGAGGAGAAAGCCTAACTAAACTTTGCATTGCCTGTGCCAGTGCATCTGTGGCATCATCTTAAGGCAGGGATTCTCTCCAGGCCAAAACCTCTGCACAGGCTGAGCATCACTTGCCTAATTCACCTCATGTCCACACAGTGCTTGGGTAAAAAGTCATGTGAGGAAAACGAGGGGTCCAGCAGGGCTCAGGGAGCCTTGGAAAGGAAAGGCTGGCAGACAACAAAGTCGCGTGTCCAGCCGAGACAGCAAAAAAGAGACAGAGGCAACAACACTGGGACTCAGCTTCTACTCTAATGTCAGGAGCTCAGGCAAGGGCAGCTCCCTGGTGAACTCCAGGAAAGCAGCATCCTAGGAGGCTGTCTGGTACTTCCAGCTGGATGCAGTCCTGCTCCACCACAGCCAGGTGGGACAGGAACCTCCTTGGAGCAGGTGCTCCTCGCTGGTCCCTCACCTCTGCTCCTAAACCTCATTCCCCAGAAACCCACAATGCCTGGTGGCTTCAAAAGGCTTGTGAAGTCCTTTCTTCAATTAAGAAGAAGGATAAAAAAAGAAATAAAAAAAAAAAAACAGACATGCAGGGCCTCAAGGACTTGGCTGTTCAACAATACAAAAGTTCGAACATTGCCCTTTTCACTGCAAATAGTTCTGCTGCTCCCCCTGCCTTTGTTTTTTTTTTTTTTTTTTTAATAAAAAGTTCAGTGAAACTTTATCTCTTCCTGCCCTAGTAACCCTACTAAATAATCTGCTGTTAGCATGACTCAACTGAGTGGCTTTCAGCTGCTGAAGTCGGGGTGTTTTTTTTTGGTTTTTTTTTTTTTTTTTTTTTTTCTACGGTTTTTTTATCGGAGGAAATAAAAAAAAAATTAAAAAAAAAAAAAAAAAGCAGCTTGTAAAAACTTTCCTCTCTGAAAAGTATCACACTCCTGGAGATTAAAGCGCAGCCTACAAGTTGGTTACTTGCCTTGTAGAAAGGATCTGATTACATCCAAGAGTTTAACTCTGTTCGAGTTCAGCCTGCGGCAGAGAATTCAGCCGGGCTGGGGCTTCCAGTCCCCTCCTCCGAAAGGAAATGCAGCTCGAGCACTGCGGAGTGGAGGAGGGATGGAGGCCCTTCATTCCTCTTCAACTGCCCAAATCTGCTCTCAAACCTATCGCAGCTCTTCTTTCTAGAACATTACAAACTCGACCCCAAAGTGATACACACCCAGCCGCTGAGACGCAGCCTCGCATCTAAAACTACTCTTCTGGCTGGCTGTCCTATCACTTACTGCTGTAACCATAAAACTCCTGCAAATCATCACTGAGCCCAGCAGGAGAAAGGGTTTTCCCTCTATATCTTCCCCAGTTTATTCACTCTGTTGACTAAAACTGTTTGTAGTCGTTTCGCTGTAGTTGTTTCATTATGTTTCTCACTTTCCCCTTTTCTCTGTTACACGAAGATACACGGGAGAAAACAACGCTCTTTTTTAAAGGCAGGAAAATGAGATGGCGAAACCACAAACACTCGCAAGAGACATCAGATGGAGAAGCTGAAAGCAATTTATACGCTTATTTAAGGATAAAAAGATTAAAAAAAAAAAAAAAAACACCAAAAAAACACAACTCTCCGGACGAATGCCAAGGTGTCACCTTTAAACCCCGTAACAGCAGCGCCGATGGCCGCAGCGGAGCCTCCAGAGACACTGAAATGCACCAAGCAGTGCCCTCAACTTTCCCGGTGCTGCTGCACAGGTTCTCCCTCGGAGGTCCCACCCGTCCCTGGCACATCGCCCTGCAGCGGGACACCCTGCCCGGCCCTGCCCGCGCATATTCCGCGCATCCCCGGTCATCCCCGCGCATCTTCCGCGCATCCCCGCGCATCCCGGCGCATCCCGGCGCATCCCCCGCGCATCCCCGCGCATCCCGCTCCGCTCCGCCGGCGGTACCTGCTGGCCGCGCAGCGCGGCTCGGCTCGGATCAGCCCTTTCCGGCTCGTCTCGGCTCGGATCAGTCCTGCTCTGCTCAGTTCAGCTCGGCTTGGCTTGGCTTGAGCCCAGTCCCGCCCGGCACAGCCCGGCTCGGCTCTGCCTGGCTCGGCTAAGCCCGGCACAGCCCAGCCCGGCTCTGCTGAGCTCCGCTCGGCACGGCACAGCCCAGCCCAGCCCAGCCCAGCCCAGCCCGGCTCAGCGCTCCCTCCGCCCCCGCAAGGAAGCAGCGCTCTCCGGGCCGTCCGCAGCCACCACCGGGGCTGCCCTCGCCGCCCTTCCTCCTCCTCCTCCTCCTCGCCCCCAGCACCACCCCCTCCCCGCCCCGGCTGTCCTCTCCGTGTGTCCCCGGCCCGGGGGCTGGCGGTGCTGGGCGCGGTGTCCGTCCTGCCCAGGAGCCTGCCTCGGGGCTGGGGTCCCTTTTGCCAGCAGGGAATCTCGGTGCAGTGAAACCCACTCCCAAAATAATGAAATAGGACAACCTGATTTTTTTTGTCCAGACTGCAAAGCGTTGTTGGCAGAGGGGGTTGCTGTTTGGTGCATCCCTTTCAGGGGCTGAGGGTGTCAAAAGTGAGTTTTGCTCAGGTTATTCCCTAGGACACCTTCTCAGCTCCACAGGAATCGTGGTTTCCTCCTGTGCTGTCAGAAAAGGTGGGATGCTGACCGTCATGGATGGGTGGATCTGGAGCAGGAAACTGGCCCAGGAATATGGGAGAGAAGCCACAAGAAGGAAAGGAAACCCCAGAAATGTGGTGGCAAAGGATTCTGGAGAAGACAGTGGGAAATTCCCCTATTCTCCAGGGCCACACCAGCTCTGTGAGGCTCGTGGGCTTTGCTGACAGACAAATCAATATGATCACAGCTATAGCAAGGACACCTAAAGGTGTCCTTCAGCTCCCTGAAGGACATGAGACCATGTTCAGCCACCTTCTGTGGCTCCAAAGGCTCCAGTGAAGAATCTCAAACAGTGTTTCTCTAAAAGGCCAATGTACAGAACAGGACACCTGCCAGTTCTGTGATTTTTTGTTTGAGATCGCTCAAATGGGGTGCTGAGAAAATTTTAGGGCCTGTAAGTGTTCACTTTGAGCAGGCTGGGATGGCCCTTTGAATATTATTGTGATTATTTTCCCCTTGATGCTGATCTCTAAAATGTAAATTATACATTAAAATAAAGAGAAGGGAGGCAAGGCAAGGGGAAAGGCTGGTGTGATTTTGGACATCGGGGGAAATGAATTGCTTTCAAGAAGTGGTTCTTTCCTATTTTCTGGGACAATTAGTCTGTAATACCTATTCCTGTTACTGGCAGGAGACAAAAAGACATTTAATGAGGCAGATGACTTTGCATTTTAATTGCTCACACCCCATTAACTTACACATCATCCTTCCTGTCTGCATGAGAGTCCATTATACCGGGCTGTTGATACCAAAACTATACAAAAAGAATAGGTTCTTTCACCCCAGCTGAAGGCGAGCTGTAGATAATCAAAACTCCATGTATTGCCATCCCGAGCTTCAGTTTTCAGCTCTATTGGTTGCTGAAGCTGTTGCTGAAATTTGCACAGGAACCTGATGTTTAGAGGACCATATCTACCTGCACTTAGGCTGGGTGCAAGCTTTGGGTGATGTACTGGCATTTTCCCCAGCTGGGATGCAGCCCCATGGTCTGACCCCCATTCCCTGACCCCATTGCTCCACTCACATAGGTCACATCCCATCCCTGGAAGTGTAGTGGACCAGGTTGGATGGGGCTCTGAGTAACCTGGTCTAGTGGAAAGTGTCCCTGACCATGGCAGGGGGTTGGAATGAAATGATTTTTAAGGTCCTTTCCAACCCAAACCTTTCTAGGATTCTGTGATTGTAGCGTTGTTGGCAGAGGGGGTTGCTGTTTGGTGCATCCCTTTCAGGGGCTGAGGGTGTCAAAAGTGAGTTTTGCTCAGGATATTCCCTAGGATACCTTCTCAGCTCCACAGGAATCGTGGTTTCCTCCTGTGCTGTCAGAAAAGGTGGGATGCTGACCGTCATGGATGGGTGGATCTGGAGCAGGAAACTGGCCCAGGAATATGGGAGAGAAGCCACAAGAAGGAAAGGAAACCCCAGAAATGTGGTGGCAAAGGATTCTGGAGAAGACAGTGGGAAATTCCCCTATTCTCCAGGGCCACACCAGCTCTGTGAGGCTCGTGGGCTTTGCTGACAGACAAATTAATATGATCACAGCTATAGCAAGGACACCTAAAGGTGTCCTTCAGCTCCCTGGTGTACCCACAGAAAATATGAGACCATGTTCAGCCACCTTCTGTGGCTCCAAAGGCTCCAGTGAAGAATCTCAAACAGTGTTTCTCTAAAAGGCCAATGTACAGAACAGGACACCTGCCAGTTCTGTGATTTTTTGTTTGAGATCGCTCAAATGGGGTGCTGAGAAAATTTTAGGGCCTGTAAGTGTTCACTTTGAGCAGGCTGGGATGGCCCTTTGAATATTATTGTGATTATTTTCCCCTTGATGCTGATCTCTAAAATGTAAATTATACATTAAAATAAAGAGAAGGGAGGCAAGGCAAGGGGAAAGGCTGGTGTGATTTTGGACATCGGGGGAAATGAATTGCTTTCAAGAAGCGGTTCTTTCCTATTTTCTGGGACAATTAGTCTGTAATACCTATTCCTGTTACTGGCAGGAGACAAAAAGACATTTAATGAGGCAGATGACTTTGCATTTTAATTGCTCACACCCCATTAACTTACACATCATCCTTCCTGTCTGCATGAGAGTCCATTATACCGGGCTGTTGATACCAAAACTATACAAAAAGAATAGGTTCTTTCACCCCAGCTGAAAGCGAGCTGTAGATAATCAAAACTCCATGTATTGCCATCCCGAGCTTCAGTTTTCAGCTCTATTGGTTGCTGAAGCTGTTGCTGAAATTTGCACAGGAACCTGATGTTTAGAGGACCATATCTACCTGCACTTAGGCTGGGTGCAAGCTTTGGGTGATGTACTGGCATTTTCCCCAGCTGGGATGCAGCCCCATGGTCTGACCCCCATTCCCTGACCCCATTGCTCCACTCACATAGGTCACATCCCATCCCTGGAAGTGTAGTGGACCAGGTTGGATGGGGCTCTGAGTAACCTGGTCTAGTGGAAAGTGTCCCTGACCATGGCAGGGGGTTAGAATGAAATGATTTTTAAGGTCCTTTCCAACCCAAACCTTTCTAGGATTCTGTGATTGTGTGATCTGAGGGTCAGAGCGTGACACAGCAGGTGGCTCCATGAGGATCCCTTTGCCTTTAGGAACTTGGCAGATGTGCAGATGTTTAGGCTCAGGGTTACTGTCCATGCATCACACACAGGACAGTGCATCAGGCCACTTCCTTCCAATCTGACAGAAGGTTTGAGCCTGCATCCTCCCCCAGCAAAACGTTTGACTGTGCACCAACAAGATCTCAGATCAGGGAAAACTGTTGGTAAGACAAGCCAAGGATTCCAACACCTGCTGCGAGGGAAAATAAATCAACATGAGCCCTTTCTGAAGGGACACTCATCCATCTTGTCACTCCAGACCTCTGGTGCGGTCCACAGCCTGTCCCAAAGTTGTCCTTCACTGCCCTTCATGTGTAAACCTTCCTTGCTGGGATTTGAGCCCATTTCATGCTATGGGATCACAGAACCAGAGGATGGGTTGGGCTGGAAAGGATCTTTAAAGGCTGTCAAGTCCACACCCCCTGCAACGAGCAGGGACATTTTCAACTCCCTCCTGTCCACCAGGGATACCAAGAACAGATTCTCCACTTCTTTCCACTCTTTTTTTTTTTTTTTTTTTTTTTTTTCCCCACGGCAGCTTTTAATCATATTTAAAAGCTCTGTGGTCTGGGAGGCAGCTGCCATATTAATTACCCAGACTCAGGATAATTACCTAGCTGACACAGAGCTTCCACTGAAACACACAACGACTGCTGAGCATTGTTATTGTCATTTAACTTGACTCTACAACTAATCAGGCGTCACCTTCTACAGCAGATGAGGCCACTCCTGTGGGTGGAGGTATCTGGAAACCAAAAGCCCTTAAAGCTGCATCTTTCTGGTGGAAAATATCACCACAAGCCATCGTGTTTTCTTTCCTGTATTTGAAAACCACCCACTTTTTCAGTAAGAAAAAAAAAAATCCAAAACTGATTGAGCGTTTCACCTGGGCAGTGGGCCTTTCTGAAGAGCTTCATTCTCAAAATATTTGGGCTCTGTTATTTGTTTTTTGTTTGTAATTCATTGTTAATTTAGAGAAGGAGGTGGAACAAGGGAACATATTTAATAACTGCTGTGAAAGGAGATATAATATTCCTCTTGGTATGTGCTTTGAACTCATGGAAATGAATTAATTAATGTGTTTGAAAAATAAAGAAAAAAATATAGCAGGTCAAGTTATTTTCAGAGGTTTATTGTATTTTTGCTTTTTTTTTCTTTTCACCCTCAAAGGTTTCTACTTCTTCCACAAGAGTGCACTGCGTGTTACCATGAGGTTTAATTTACATTTCAATCTCTTCTAGCAGTGATTAAAAAAAAAAACTGCTTAGAAAGGAGTGGAGAGATCACTTCATCCTTCTTACCATACAGCAGGTCCAGCACTTCCCAAACCCCCTGTTCCCATGAGATGTCTGCCCAGCTGGAGGTTACACAATTCCAGCTCGGGAGTTCCCTGGCCTGCCCAGAAGAGGACAGGAAATGCAGTGAGCAAATCAAACCCTTGCAAAACTCTGTGTGACGATGCCCATCTGCCAGGCTTCACCAGGAAACGCTGAGTAAATCTTTCTACAAGGTCCAGCCTGACTTTACTTCCTTGGAACTCCTTGACTGGAGGTATGTGCTGTCCCTTTCAAGCTATAAAGAGAAATAAACCAACTGTAGTGCTGGTGTTAAAAAATCCTTCAGGTTGTTAGTCTCACGCCAAGGATCAACTGAGCATATGGTGCTAAATGTGTTCCTAGCCCATAAAGTTTGCTCATCTCTGATTTTATAAAGTTTCAAAGCTTTTTATCTGTCATTTTGGGCTCAGTACTCTGGTTTGTCAGCAGCACTCAAGATAATCAATTTAAGGAGGTGTATAAAATACATTTTAGGGCACAGGCTGAGGGAGGCAAAGCCTCTGACTGCCTTCACCTGCTGGTTTCCACACCCTGCCTGTCTCCTGCCACTCCAGGCTATGGCTTCCTCACTTTGCTGACTCAACCCATCACCTCAGTGCTCTCAGCCAGAGCAGCACAACAGCCTGGATGTAAGAAACACAAGAAAAACTGAAAAGGAAAAAAAACAAACAAAAAAAAAAAAAAAACCCAAAAAAAAAAAAAATCAAACCCAACCAAACCAAAAGAAAACAACAAAAAAAAAGGGGTTGCCCTTTGCCTGTAAGAGGCATCATTTTCACAAGAAATGGCCAGGTGAAGGGCTGAGTGATCAGAGTGATGGGGGGAAAGAGGTAGAGAGGTGGGAGTGGGTGATGACCTCCACAAAATGTGCTTGGTGTGTGAGCATGCACTCCAGGTGACGCTGCGTGAGAGGTGAGCTGCTCTGGAACTGCTGGAAAAATGCAAAGTCACTTGTGATTGAAAGCTCCTCTGCTGTCCTGGAGAACAGTCTCCCATTGATTGTGTGAAAACAACATCCCCCCTCTGACTCCTGAATCCACCACCCCTAACAATTCCCCCTGAAATGGGGACCATGAAAAGCCACTCCAAACATTATTCTTGACCACACTTGGAGACAAAGTGCCTGGTCCTGGAGGGCTGCAGGACCACTTCTGTCTCTTTTGGTGACATTAGCTAATAACACAGGGAAACCTGAAGCAAAATTAACAGACAAAAATCATCTTAGGAATCTCAGAGACACAGAACATCTGAGCTGGAAAGGGACCTCTGGAAGTCACCTTGTCCAACCTCTTTGCTCAAGCAGAGTCACAGAGACCTGACTGCCCAGGAAGCTTCTGAATGCCTCCAAGGATGGAGAATCCATCTGAATGGCATTGGGATCTTTTTGTTGTGTATTTATACATCCTCTGTCTTGCCAATTAAAAGACCTTTTTGTTGGTTTCATTTGGAATCAATAGAAGGCATTGGCCAGGGAGGTCACAGAGGCCAAGAGATCAGCAAGATTTCCAGTATGCTTACATTTGTCTTTGTTATCCTTTTTACCCCTCTAGAGGGTACTCTAAAGACATTTAGATTTGGGTGTCTGAATTTTGTTCCTTTCTGCTGACAACTCACACCATTGTGTCCTCTCCTGTCTGTGGTCTGTACCAAGATTGAATCTGCAGCATAAATGGAATCTGAAATTAACATCATGGCTGGAAGATGCTGCTGATGCTTGCAGAGGTGGGACAGAGGTTCTTGGAGTCACCTTCTTCAAACTAAAAGCTGCTAAGGGCTCTTGCATTTGATGTGAGTGTGCACTCACAGCAGGTTTGAAAACTCCTCCCAGGAATCCAAATTTTTTTTTTTTGTTTAATCTTTACTATTTTAGCAGACACACAGTTGGAATAGTTTGTCAGAAAGAGCAGTAAGACACCAAATTTGGATCTTAGATGCCTGCCCATCTCATGCAATGGTGAGGAGGTGGGAAGTTTTGCCTGATAACTTTGATTCTGGGCTATACACTGTAGTAAATCAAAGCAGTTTATCACTCATAATTGGGAAGTGCTGAGTGTACAGAAACCTCTTGTGCTGGGTTCTAAAAGGAACCCTTTTTTGTTATTGCTGTTTGGTTTTAACAGCAAATAATCTGGATGGGGAAAGCCAGAGAGAACAAGATGTTTAAGGCAGGACTAAAGGTTTTCACATCCACTATATTAATATCTCCTAGTTTTTAATGCATTTATCCTTAATTTTCCTGGAAAGGATCAGCCTTCCCTCTTTTACAGACAAGGGATCAAAACCTTGGGACACAGAAGGGCAGTGTCAGGCTCTTGGGTAGTCAGGCACACATCTCCACCTTATAAGTCCCAGGACATTTTATTTCCAGGTGTCTTTTGCACTTGGACACGTCTGTAAGGCACATGGTGAGAACTGACAGTCAGGCCTGACAGGAGAAAGGTGGAGACTTGTCCCACTGGAGAGTCTTTCCTGAGGTGTGGCATAAGTTAATGACGGAATCCCAGAACGGTTTGTGTTGCAAAAGACCTTAAAGATCTTTCCAACCCCTCTGCCATGGACAGGGACACCTTCCACTATCCCAGGTTGCTCCAAGCCCTATCCAACCTGGCTTTGAACACTTTCAGGGATGAGGCAGCTTTTCTGGGAACTTGTGCCAGGGCCTCACTGTTGCTACAGGACACAAAATAACACGACACGGACACTCAAGGTCCACAGATCTCTCAAGGTAAAAAAGTCACTTTTAATTCCTGACTCCAGCATTTATAGATTTCCAAAAGTGACAGTGGATTGGAGGGTGCCAGTGCCTCCTCTCCAATGACACTGGACAAACCAACAGTCCATCAAATTTCTCCTCCTCCATAAAAGAATGCAAAACAGTAAGTTATTTACAGAAAGTGCTTAAGAAAGTTTGTTACAAGAATGTAAACATCAGAAGGCTTAGAAAATCTTAAAAAATCAGGGCTACACCTCGCCACCCTCTGCTTACAGAATGAGGGAAACTGCTGCAGACAAAGGAAGTGCTGATTTAGCAAGGGAAAAGCTTGAGGAGATGTAGTGGGAGCTGGTAGGTGTGCACACAGCACTGATGAAGATGTAAGCACCAAACTGACCTTTTCACCACAATGGCATCAGGTCCTTTAGAGACCTTCACGCTCTCAGTAGTGATTTTTCCAAGAAAGGCTTTGAGACAAGTACTTTCATAAGTACTTTAGGAAACGGGTCTTTGAAACTGAGACAGAGTTTGGAAGGTGCTAACCCTGACTCAGCCCATTCTGCCTCCCCCAACCCAACAGAGGGTGCTGAGCAGCCCCTTGCTCCACTCCCATCCCTCTACCCCTCTGTGTGCTGCAAAATGAGTTTTGATCTGCCCCTCCTGCTTGCTTTGCCAGTGCCACCCCTCAGCTAGGACCAGCCACACAAAGCCCAGCCCTTCCTGTGAGTTTTACCTCTCCTCTGTGACCCACCACGGGCAGCTGAGAGCCAAAGATGATCTGTGAGGTTGCTCGTTTTATTTCTCCGAATTCTCGCTGTGTTTCTCACGTGAGCTCACTTATTAATTCTTGTGGAGTGCCCTGTTCACAAGAAACAAAGGCGCTGCCAGACCGTTGTTTCCCAGTGAAATTGTGCTAATAATGGGTTGTTCAGTTGGGTGCTGTTGTCTGCACACTCCCTCTAAGTTTCCCAGAAATCATCCCCCGCTGCTGCAGGGTAATGTAAATCAGGGTGAGCAGAGGCTGCTGACGCTAACATTTCATGCCTGACCTCTGTGTGGTGAATATTTTGGGTGAGGAGTGGGTTTGCTGGCTTGCTTTTTCTTAGTGGTTAAGGTGAAAGGTCAAAACGTTTTCTCGGTGCTATGAAAATTTCTGATGTGAGTGCATTTACCATCAGGGCTGGCTGGTGGAAACACGTCAGGGTCTGGTTAAGGGAACCATTGTCACATCATTGCCACACATTTTAATCGATTCTCTGACCCTGCATTAATTGATTCTGGGATTCTGTGTTGACAAGGTGGTGATTGTGGTCATAGGTTGGACTTGAAGATCTCAGAGGTCTTTTGCAACCTAAGTGGTTTTGTGGTTCTGTGATTCTGTGATCCTTTCTATTATGGCCATAAATTTCTCCAAATGATGACTTGCTACAGTAACCTCGGTTCCCTGGAAGACACTGGGTATCCAGGATACTTTTTCCATCAATCTCAGCTTTGGGACACACAGAAAGAGACAAAATGGACTCAATTTTCAGCAGTATGGAAAATAACAAAATAAGATGCCGTCGAATGTGTCACCTTCCCTCTGCAAACCATGTGCCCTCAGACCAGCCCTGGCAGCCAGGAGAGCTGGCCCCCAGAGGGAGATGCTCCAGAGTTCTCAACTAGGCTCAGGAGGAGACACCTGGGGCAATGTCCTGAGCAATTCCAGCTTTAGGAAGGTACCTGAAGTTAAAGTAATGATCCTCTCACTCTGTCACTGTCCACAGCCAACTGATTGTAACCCACCTAGGTGCCCAAGTGTCTGCAGCATTGCTGGCTGCAGTAGAAATGGGATTTTGGCAAAGGTAAAAATAAATGGGAGATCTCCAGGCATTTCATGGCTGTGCTGCTCACTGTTTCTATTTTCCTACAAATGACTGAAGGCCACTCCATCAATCCCTTTGAAACACAGCTTGGTGTGACATTCATGTCCACTCATGGCCAAGGGGTATTGCAGTGTGGACAGAAGCACTGAAACCTCCACGCTCCTGTTAGGAGACCAGGGGGAGAAAAAAGGGAAAGAAATTAAGGACAGATTATTGCTGTAGGTGACCTCCAGTACCCTGTGTGAGCAGAGGGCTGTGAGGGAGGCACAGGAAGAGCTCCTGTCAGGAGGTGAGGGTTTGGGGCAGCACGCAGCGCGGACACTGCCGTGGGCAGGTGTGAACAGAGGATGTCACCTCACTCGGGGTGGTTTCGGGGATGCCAGAGCTGCTGTCCTCAGTACAGTGCAGAAATACCTGAGCTCAGCTGAAATGAGCTCAGGGAGCTGCTCTGTGACACTACAGATATGGAGGAAGGGCTGGTTGATCACTGGTACCTGTGCATTGCATCACAATCCTTGTATATCGTCCTTGACACTACAGCAATGAAAATGCAGCTGTGGGGTAACCTAACAATTGGCTGCAAGTCCTCTGGACCCCTGGCATGAAAAACATCCTGGGCTGCTTCACTGAAAGTTGGACTTGATGGTCTTGGAGATGTTTTCCAGCCTTAGTGATTCTCTGTCCTTCAGTGCTGCTGTTGTCTGTTGGTAACAAATGAAAGCCATGGTATTGCTGCATTATCTTCTCTTTCTGGAGAAGGTCAGGACCTGAAGGGTGAAAATATCCCAGAGCATCCCAGAGCATCCTTCCTGTAGGATATCTCCTACAGGAAATATGCTAGCTCTAGGGACCTCACACATTTACCCCAAACACACTGAAGCTTTCATTTATTATTAAAAGTAGGTCAGCTCAGGCTGTTTTGTTTCTGGTGGATTTGAACATTTTGCTTTCCAGACAATGACAGACACATCTGTGTATGAATCACTTTTTACCTCCAGCTTTGAATGATTCTTAGAGAGAGCTCTCAGAGAGGATTAGGTGGCTGGAAGGCTGCTTGGCAGTGCCTGCTAATGAGAGGAGAAACAAAAGATGGAGAGCAAAAACAAAACTACAATTTTTTTCTTGCTTTCTGATCCCAAACGGTTGATCCTATGATTTCCTTCAGGATACATAAGAAAAAGCTCAAACATGCCCTGAAATTAAATTACTTCATTATAGAGGGTCCCCCACACAGGAGTTGAGTGCAGCACTCCAGTTGTACCTGAAATCTATTTTGAAGGCTCAAGAGGGACTTTGGTGATAAGAAGGCTTTGTGTTTTATCTTCCAGTACAGCCTTGCAGATTTGGACTTAATCTGGGTGTTGTGTAAGGCATCAAGGTGCTGTAGCACTAAATGTAACAATTGAAACCAGCAATTCTTTATATTGGTACCTCTGCTTTGCACTCAAACACTCTTATAATTTGTGAGCACTCTTCTGTTCACAGTAGCATCTGTCAATAGTCCTTTTCCAGGTGAGGGAATGCAGGGCCTCATTTATTAACAGCAAAAGAGACTTAATTCTTTGAAGTCCCAGAGTGTATAAGGCTGCAGAACCAGGGGAATAGGGGAAGGGTGCAGCGACAAAAATGATTTGGAAAGGTCACCTCACATAACTGAGAAAGTCAGGTTTTACCCACCTAGGAAAGGCAGGGGCTTGTTTAATATTCATTGTGGGCTTTCCCTAAAAGTCAGTGAATGTTTAAAAATGTCACTGCACAAGCTCCTAATTCCTGTTATTTCTTATGCCCTTGCACGTTCAGTAATGGGGAATCAGCTCTGTGTTGCAATTGGAAGGTCATGAGGTGCACGGGGCCTTGACTTTTGGTAATGTCACTACACTTAGCACTGGGTATGAAGACTATGCATCTATTTTTGAAATTTCATCCCAGTGGTGTGTCTTTCTTCTCCCAGTTCTTTTGATTTGGATCTCTGGGCTCTTTGGGGCAGCAATTTTCACCTATACAGGTCTGGACTTATCCTAGCATGAGGGTTTTTAACCAAGGTGCTGGTGAAATACAAATGCTAAAAAATAACTGCGATGCTAAGGTAGTATGTATTCTCTTTAGGAATTATGTCTTTTCCTTCTGAAATTCGTGTAGGATTTCACTTCCATGAAGAACTGCCAGCCAGATTAAGATCCATCTTGTCAAGAAGTGAAGTCAAAGAGGCAGCTCCTTGTAAATCAGGAAAAGTTCATTGACTTGAGGAGCTTTGTGCTCATTTAAACCACAGCATGAACATCTACAATCATTTTAGAAGTCTGGATCAAGAGGAATACTTGTGTGAGTTTACTTCAGAGTCACTGGAAGGGTTTGTTTTGTTTGAGTCTGGGGACAGAAGGAATGTGCTGGAACAAAAAGTTACATGGACTGGTTTGTATTTGAGGTTTGCTGGAAGAGCAAGTTAAGAGCTTAATTTAAGAGTGAGATCTTAATTTAAGAGTTAAGGTCAAGAGCTGAATTTAAGAGTAAAAAACATTCTTTTTAAGAGCCAGAAAACGGAATGCTGAAACCATTGTGCATTAATCTGGAGGCATACAAGTAACAAACCCCAAGGCATTTATGCATGCAAATCCATATTCATACGTGGAGTCACTTAGGTTGGAGAAACACTTTTTAAATCATCGAGTCCAACTGCAACCCTAACACTGCCAAGCCATATGCACTCTGCAGAAATGTTTACATGCAGGGATGCAGCAGGGACATAATCTACACAGGGTATCAGAAGGTCCTACAGATGTACACCCCCAGACACCTCAGGGTATGGCCACAGGTGTCTGCATCTCAAACCAAAGAGAGGGCCTTGTCACCTGCAGCAGCAGGGCAAGCAGGAGGTGACAACAAGTCAGAGATGTCCAGATGATAAAAGAGAATTGCAGGAACAGAACAGTCTTGTGTCCCATCTGCTCATGTCAGTATTTATGCATGTGTTTATTTGTATTCCCCACCAGTCTCACTATTAATTTTGCAAATGTTCGCAATGCATTTGCCCAGATATTGGAAGCCAGGGGGGATGTGCTGTGCCATGGCAGTGACATAGAGCCAGGGGAGCTGTTCCAGGCTCTTATTCCTGTGCAGACATTTCCCCCCTCAAATGTGAAAGAATTGTAGAAGTGGATGGACTGACTCTCCCATGCTTGAACCTGTAGTCCTTGCTCTAGTGCCCCAGCTCAGGGTCTGAGTCAGCTGCAGTCCCTCAGCAGAGGAGTCTGATGGACACAAGGGAAAATGAGAAAAAATGCAGAGATGGGCACAGCCATGTGCTGCTAGAGGTGAGGTAGGAGGCATTTCAGAAGGTGGGAGTCTGCTTTTGAGGAGATAATCTAGAAGATGTGGAGCAGGAGGTGAAGAGGACCAACAACTATAGCTTTAATCCAGCTTGGAGTTGCGGAGCTATTTTCTTCCCACTTGAAGAGGGTTGATGTAATTTTGCTTTTGCTGTTCCTGCTGAGGTCTGTGGGGCTGTGGAGGAGGTGGCCACTCCTGTCTAACCAGGCCAAGTGTCCCCAAACATAGAATGGCTTGGGCTGGAAGGGACCTTAAACACCTTTCTGTTTCAACACCATGTCATGGGCAAGGACATCTTCCACTATCCCAGGTTGCTCAAAGCCTCATCCAGCGTGACCTTGGACACTTCCAAGGATGGGGCAGCCACAGCTTCTCTGGGCAACGTGTGCCAGGGCCTCACCTCCCTCACAGAAATCAATTCCTTCCTAATATCTGATCTAAATATCTCCTTTTTCAGAGTGAAGCCATTGTGCCGTGTTCTATCACTACAAGCCCTTGTCAAAAGTCCCTCTGCAGCTCTCTTTGACACTCTGTTCTCCAGGTTCCTTGCAGCAGAGGTGGCACTGTCTCTCCAGCTGACAGAAGAGAGGGCTGTCACCTACACATTTGAGGAGCTGTGCCTCTGACTTACTCTGCCACAGCCTGGATGTGACCTCCCTCCTCCAGCCTAAACCCCGAGGCATCCCTTGGATTATTGCACAGGTTTGTTTGCCTGCCTTTCATCAGGCTGCTCTGCTAAGCCCACTATCAAGAGCTTTTACCCCTTGGCCAGATGAAACGCAACCTCCCTGTGACCAGATTGTCCCCTCTGGGCAGGGCCTGGTTTTCTCTTGGTGTGGTGTGTGCAGTGCAGGGGGAGAAAGGGGAACTGATCCTCGTGACGGGCACTGGGCAGTAGAATAAGCAGAAGAGGATGACGCATCACGGACGAGGCTGAAGGGGAGGCAGGAAATGCTTGTTTGGAGATGAGTAGGTTTGATTCTAACTCATGTGACCTACGACCACGTTGGCCTGAGGGCAGGCAGTGGCGTCCTAGGGCAGTGGGCACACTGAAAACCGCAGCAGAACAGGGAGGGATAACCAGGATATCTCTGTGCAACCTGCCAGAAGTGCACTTGTGTGCCAGTCAATCTTCCAAAGCAGTTCAGTGATCAGACTGCAGACCGCAGGAAAGCCAAAGGGATCATTTTCATATGTGGGTGTGTGGGTGACTTTCACTTTGAATCCTTCTGCTCTCAATTTGGCAGAAAGAGAAGAACAGAGAAGCCTCTGCTCAACCCAGAGGGGCAGTTAAGTGAAAATTCAAGGTCATCAACTGCAAAATAAAGGGATTTAATGTCTGCCTCCTGGTGGAGAGTGTGTCAGCCGTGACATCAGTATTTTTGGAGTGCCAGTCGACAATATAATCACAGAATGCCTTGGGTTTGAAGGGACCTTAAAGATCATCTGGTTCCAGCTTTCTGCTTTGGGCAGGGACACCTTCCACTAGAGCAGGGGGCTCAGGACCCCATCCAACCAACCAGCATCTGGGACACACTTGCTTCTGGTAGGTGCCTCAGAGTCTATAATAATTCAGGCAACATTCTTGACATTAGCCAGAAGTAGTTACCATGCAGGGAGTTTCAGTTTCACTGTGAATACATTATCTGAATACAAATCTGAACCCTCTGTACATCCTCAGGACACGAAAATATCTTACCACCTAATCATATTTTTCTCAGATTTTTTTTTTTCACTGAGAGGCTGTTGGTTTATTGCTTCCTAGGATAGAGGAAGAGTGATTTGGGTTTGCCTTTTGCTGTCATGGGTTTGAGAGTCAACATTGTCATCAGGGTCACTGTGACATGTGAATAGCCCCCAGCTCCAAGGAAGAATCTGATCTTAAAAGAGCTCTTTTACACTCTGCATCAATAACTGGAAAGCTGCTGAAGGTGGACCTGCAAACCCACAAGTTTCCTGGAAGTAGATTGGATCTGGAAATAACCCAGTAGCCTGGGTTTGGTCACTCCCAGGAGAAGATCATTCCCAAATTCTTTCTGGCATACATAGTATCATATGAACAGTGCAGGAGATCCCTCTTACAGGTGAAGTTAGGCTCCAGTATGGAGTGACATCCCAGAAGGTGTATAAAGGGTTCAGATTTCATCACTGATGAAAAACTAACTGGAAAATTTTATCAAATGCTTGCTGTGAAATCCTCAGACTCCCATCCCTGAAAACAATGAGCAAATGAGCTGTCTCTCCTCTGAGCATGGAAAATCCAACATTTCCAGTGGCAATTTGTCATTGGAGTTTGTGTGCAGTTTCTTTTTTTTTAATTCACCCAGATGGGAAAAAAAATAACAGAAGAAAGGTATTGATTTTTAAAGTAATCCTTTGTGTCAATACAAGCCAAGCAGGCTTTGACTTCCAACAATTTATAGAGGTTTGCACACCTCATTTCAAGTATCATGCCACGATCCTGCCTCCACGCTGCAAGTTATTTAATTAGACACATTAATCCACTAAGTGATGGCAAAATGTTTAGTAATGATGTCTAACCAGGGCATTTCAAGGGAATTTTGTTGTTTAATTAGGAGATAATTGATGATAGTGCAGAGAGTACCTGGTTATAAAAGGCTCCTGCATGTCAATTGGGCTTGTGCTGAGCTCAATGGCTGTTAAATGCTGCTCATATTCCTTGCCATTATTGTGGTACGTTGATTTAAGTGTGGCCATTATTCACCAAAAATTTTTTTTAAAATATTAAAAAAATAGCATTTCTTTAGCTCTGGCTAATTAGATGTAAGGATAATGAAATGCACATGGAAGGAGTGGAAAGGTGGTGAATTAAACAGCTGGCATGGAATTAGCCACAGTGATGGCACTGGCTGAGGAATCAGCTCCATGAGGGACCTCGGGCATGGAACTGTTGAGGCTTCACCTTTGTGCTGCTGTGAATGTAGCCCTGATTTAGGAACCTGAGCACTCATGTGGATGTGAGCTGCAGGGTCCAGGTCAGTCCTTGGTGCTGATCTCCATGGCTGTGTCACGGCTGAGATGGTGGTGCCTGGCAAAGCCAAGGACATCTTTTAGTAATTTCTACTTAATGGAAATAATTTTGGGTGAGCTAAGCCCACCCAAAGTCAATGCCTGCCCTTGTGAAGGAAGGTCAGCTGTTGATTCCTCAAGTCTGGAGATTTGGGAAAGGAAAAAGGAAGGAGCATCCTGGTGTGCAGAGCCACAGCACTGGGTTGTCAATGGGAAAAAATACCTGTTACAGGCTTTGCTGAGAGCAAGGAACTCAAGGGATTCCATCTTTTCCTGCCAGAGTTCAGTTTCTTGGCTTCACTTCCACTCCATGACCTGGCAGAGCTCAGCCACTGTTTTCTGCTGCCCTGCACAATTTGCAAAGTCAAAATATTTAGGAGTTGGCCTGGCACTGTGAGCCTGGCATTGAAGAACACACAGAAAAAGCTGGTCTTTGTAGCAATAACTCAAACTATCCTTATGGCATTTTTGTAGCTTCCAATGATTCTACAGTTTAGCACTGCTAAAGATGAAAGTTTGTCAGTTCTGCTTTGCATGGGTGGACCCAAAGGGTTGGTATTTTTCTCCTCTAACTTTAGTTATCTCTCTGTAGAATAATAATAATTCTCTCCAGAAGCTTCTTGGTTGTCACTGAAGACCCAGTCAATAGTCAGTGGAATTTAAAGTGCAATTTAATTGACTGAATGTGGACATTTACTTCAGAATGGGACAAACTGCATCATGAACAGCATTGATTGTCTGCCTTCTTGACACATGCAATCAAGCTTATCCTCCTACCATACAATCTGTTTCACCACCTCGTTCCCTTTACCACTAGAAAGACAATTTATCATTAACATTCAATCCAAATCCATCATGATAAGCCTCTGACTTCTCATCCTGTGATGCAGACCTCTAAAAACCACGAGTGCCATTGAGACAACATGTAAGAGATGACTGCCTACAGACTTTTCTAGCACAAGAACATCAAATTACCATCAAATTATATGAAATAAATAGGTTCAGACAAATGTGCAGATGCAATTCTTATTGCAGCATGCAAAGCTTGTAATTAAATAATGAAACCTCTCACTGGAGGATGTTGTGACCACTGAAAGCTGTGGCAGGTTCAAAAAGCACTTAGACAAATGCACAGATAAAAATCCATTGAGGGTTTTTAAATTCCAGCAGACTCTCTAGTTTAGGAAATCCTGGAAATGCAAGTTCCTGCAGGTGGAAAATAACAAAGGAAATGTCTGTGTTTGGCTTATTATAATTTTTCTTAGTTCTTTGCGCATTAATAATTCTCAAAGAGTGGAAACCATCTTGCCTGCACTGGATTTGTCTTGCCTTAAGACTAAATTGCTCCAGCTTCCAATGATTCTACAGTTTAGCACTGCTAAAGATGAAAGTTTGTCAGTTCTGCTTTGCATGGGTGGACCCAAAGGGTTGGTATTTTTCTCCTCTAACTTTAGTTATCTCTCTGTAGGTAAGGCTTCTGGAGCTTCTTGGTTGTCACTGAAGACCCAGTCAATAGTCAGTGGAATTTAAAGTGCAATTTAATTGACTGAATGTGGACATTTACTTCAGAATGGGACAAACTGCATCATGAACAGCATTGATTGTCTGCCTTCTTGACACATGCAATCAAGCTTATCCTCCTACCATACAATCTGTTTCACCACCTCGTTCCCTTTACCACTAGAAAGACAATTTATCATTAACATTCAATCCAAATCCATCATAATAAGCCTCAGACTTCTCATCCTGTGATGCAGACCTCTAAAAACCACGAGTGCCATTGAGACAACATGTAAGAGATGACTGCCTACAGACTTTTCTAGCACAAGAACATCAAATTACCATCAAATTATATGAAATAAATAGGTTCAGACAAATGTGCAGATGCAATTCTTATTGCAGCATGCAAAGATTGTAATTAAATAATGAAACCTCTCACTGGAGGATGTTGTGACCACTGAAAGCTGTGGCAGGTTCAAAAAGCACTTAGACAAATGCACAGATAAAAATCCATTGAGGGTTTTTAAATTCCAGCAGACTCTCTAGTTTAGGAAATCCTGGAAATGCAAGTTCCTGCAGGTGGAAAATAACAAAGGAAATGTCTGTGTTTGGCTTATTATAATTTTTCTTAGTTCTTTGCGCATTAATAATTCTCAAAGAGTGGAAACCATCTTGCCTGCACTGGATTTGTCTTGCCTTAAGACTAAATTGCTCCAACTCATTCTACTTTTTCTTGTAGGTGATGCTTTCTTAGCCTCTGAGATGTTTTTGCCATCCTTTCCTTTTCCATATCTTTCTTGAAGAGCAGGCTCTAGGCTGGACCTCACCCTCCATGGCTACCAAGAAAATACCACAAACAAGAGGCTTATCTCACCTTCTGGGTTTTTGTTTGTTTGTTTGTTTGTTTGTTTTTGATTTTGTTTTGGTTTTTTTTGTTGTTTTTGTTTTTTTTTGGTTTTTTTTTTGTTTTTTTTAAAAGCTGATGGGGGGAAAAAAGAGAGGGATTTGAAGTCCTGTGAATTTACCAATCTACCAGGTTTCTTTTTTTCCATTCCTGGGAAGGTGTAGTCATCCACCTCCATTTGTCCTCACCCCATATCACCTCATATCTGGTAAATCTGGGAAGAAATGTCACCTGTATGGTGAAAAACCCAGTAGAGAGGTACAGCACATCTGCAACTAATTCCTGCAGCTGAGAAAGACTCAATGATTGAACTCCTGATCACTGAATTTATCTGGTACCTGTGACTCCACATCTGTCTTGCTTGCTGGGCTCATCAAAGACCTTGGGTGCTGAGACCTCTGTTTTAATATTATTTCTATTATTTTTTTCTTTTATTCAGCAAGATCCCAAGCCTGGAGCTCTTGACAGTTCACGAGGTGTAAGATCTAGATCCAGACTCAAATTTTTAAGCCTGGGGTCATTTTCTAGAAATGAGAGAGATGTTATTTGCATGTACAATCTTGTTTAAAAGTTGCATGATTCTCTGAATTAGCATAGGTCTAATGAGGAACATCTATTTCAGGATGCTATTTAATAATTCCCAGCTACACTTTATAGGAAATATGATGTTCAAACAAATACCCTCTATAGAAGCATTGCCTTCCAGTTCTTCTGAAATCCTTTATTGGGTGGAATCTGATTATCAGGAAAAAAAATGTAAAATATGCAAAGGTTAAAGCAGACAGTTGTTTTGAGGTATTTTCAGACATGAACATCTTGATCTTTGTGATAATTTGTATTCAGACATGCTATGTTTGCTAAAGGAAAGCTTAAAATAAAAGTTAGTAGAATACTTTTCTTTAGGGATTTGCTGGCTGGCTGTGAAGTGCCAGACTGCTCTTTAACTTTCCTTGGCATTTAGAGGCTCAGCACTTGCTGCATTGCACTGAAATGTCACATCCTCAGCAGAAAATGGAGATGATTTTGTGGGGCCTGGACTCTGAGGGTGCCAGACTGTTGTTCTCTGTAGGTGTCTGGTGCAGTTTTAGGTGTTCCTGAGTGCCACATGTCCAGAAAGGCACAGGTCCTACGTAGCCAGCCTCACCTGAGGGTCTCAGGTATCCTCAGATGGTTCCAGGCATCTAAGTTTAGGGCAGTGAAAGAAGCCCTGCCTCTTTCTCATGAGAATTCAATTTCTTAATGATTGCTTTAGGAGCATTCCACTGAAATATAGAAATAAAACAGGCAGTTAAAGTATGATCCATCTTCTTCATTGAAATTATAATCTCCAGATGTTTCCCCACATTTTTTGGTTCTAGCCTGTCATCACTAAGCTTCAGAGAGTGTTTTTTTTTGGTTTTTTTTTTGTTTTTTTTAAAAGCTGATGGGGGGAAAAAAGAGAGGGATTTGAAGTCCTGTGAATTTACCAATTTACCAGGTTTCTTTTTTTCCATTCCTGGGAAGGTGTAGTCATCCACCTCCATTTGTCCTCACCCCATATCACCTCATATCTGGTAAATCTGGGAAGAAATGTCACCTGTATGGTGAAAAACCCAGTAGAGAGGTACAGCACATCTGCAACTAATTCCTGCAGCTGAGAAAGACTCAATGATTGAACTCCTGATCACTGAATTTATCTGGTACCTGTGACTCCACACCTGTCTTCCTTGCTGGGCTCATCAAAGACCTTGGGTGCTGAGACCTCTGTTTTAATATTATTTCTATTATTTTTTTCTTTTATTCAGCAAGATCCCAAGCCTGGAGCTCTTGACAGTTCACAAGGTGTAAGATCTAGATCCAGACTCAAATTTTTAAGCCTGGGGTCATTTTCTAGAAATGAGAGAGATGTTATTTGCATGTACAATCTTGTTTAAAAGTTGCATGATTCTCTGAATTAGCATAGGTCTAATGAGGAACATCTATTTCAGGATGCTATTTAATAATTCCCAGCTACACTTTATAGGAAATATGATGTTCAAACAAATACCCTCTATAGAAGCATTGCCTTCCAGTTCTTCTGAAATCCTTTAGTGGGTGGAATCTGATTATCAGGAAAAAAAAATGTAAAATATGCAAAGGTTAAAGCAGACAGTTGTTTTGAGGTATTTTCAGACATGAACATCTTGATCTTTGTGATAATTTGTATTCAGACATGCTATGTTTGCTAAAGGAAAGCTTAAAATAAAAGTTAGTAGAATACTTTTCTTTAGGGATTTGCTGGCTGGCTGTGAAGTGCCAGACTGCTCTTTAACTTTCCTTGGCATTTAGAGGCTCAGCACTTGCTGCATTGCACTGAAATGTCACATCCTCAGCAGAAAATGGAGATGATTTTGTGGGGCCTGGACTCTGAGGGTGCCAGACTGTTGTTCTCTGTAGGTGTCTGGTGCAGTTTTAGGTGTTCCTGAGTGCCACATGTCCAGAAAGGCACAGGTCCTACGTAGCCAGCCTCACCTGAGGGTCTCAGGTATCCTCAGATGGTTCCAGGCATCTAAGTTTAGGGCAGTGAAAGAAGCCCTGCCTCTTTCTCATGAGAATTCAATTTCTTAATGATTGCTTTAGGAGCATTCCACTGAAATATAGAAATAAAACAGGCAGTTAAAGTATGATCCATCTTCTTCATTGAAATTATAATCTCCAGATGTTTCCCCACATTTTTTGGTTCTAGCCTGTCATCACTAAGCTTCAGAGAGTCTTGGAAGGGAATGACACAAACTCCCTTGCACAAAGGCTCCCTGGTGCTCCATGAATATGCAGGATATCACTTGGGTTCATGTGTCCCTCACACCTCACAGCCTTACACCTGCAGTTAGAAATAACTTTGTTTTCTCAGGTATAAACCAAAATCCTGCGACGCGATTTTCGTGGAATGCAAAAAAAAAAAAAAAAATTGGTTGACCAATTCTTTGACATCCAAACAAAGCTCTTACCCATGTCTGGTGAAGATAACATCCTGTCTTCTTCTGGGTTTTCACCCACAATTTCTACCATGATCTTTCATGTTTGGCCTCCTCCCACATTCTAGCCAAGCACTGCCTTCCTCCTCTCCACAAAAGTCAACTGGCCTCCCCCCAGCTCAAGGAAATGAGTATTTGATGTTGGTGGGGGAATTGTTTCAGACAGGGGAAGCTGTGGGCTGTCCTGGTGCTGGCAGATGACAGGAGAGCTGCCAAAAGGGATTTTTGGGGCTGTTCTCTGTAACCACCCCCTGCCACTGTGACACTGCTGAAGGTGCAAAGTGGAACCAACGGAGTAAAATCAGCACAAATTTTGAAATGGACACTTATTTTGATGCAGGTAGTCTTCCCTGGCAGAGTAAATCCATGAGAAGAGGCTAATGGCACCCCAAAATACATCAGCCTGTCAATGAAAGACATGCACAATCCCAGCAGTTTGCAGTGACATGAGTATGAGGTTAATTAGCTCGGTAGCCAACAGCATTGCACAGCTTTTAACCTTTGCATTGAGCGCCTTTTCTCTGTAAATAAAAGGAAAAAAAAATGTTGGGGAATGATGTCAAATCCTGTATGACTCCAGCTAGCAGCTGGAATATAGATGAGTTCATACTAACAAAAAGCTTTCTCAAAAGGGTTTTAAGTTGGGCTTCTCTGTTGGTGTGGTTTTACCCCGGCAGGGTGAGTGAGCTGAACTGCTCACTCACCCTCAGAGGGATGGGGGAGAGAATCAGAAAAAAGGTAAAATTAATGGTCAAGATAAAGACAGTTTAATAGCACAGAAAAGGGAGGGAAGAATAGGAAGGATAAGAATAAGAATAAGAATAAGAATAAGAATAAGAATAAGAATAAGAATAAGAATAAGAACAAAACAAGTGATGCACACTGCAATTGTCAGCTCTTACTGACCCAGCAAGAGTTGGAGCAGCAGCTGCCACCCCCTGGACAATTCCCTCCTGTTCAGTTTTCCTGCTCAGAAAGATGCTGGATGGTCTGGGATATCCCTTTGGCCAGTTTGGGTCTCCTGGCTGTGTTCCCTCCCACTTCCTTGTGCCCCCCAGGCTCCTCCCTGCCAGGACAGTATGAGAAGCTGAAATTCCTTGACTTAGTGGAAGAACTGCCAGCAACAACTAAAACATCAGTATGTTATTAACTCATCTCATCCTAAATCCAAAATCCAGCCCTGCACCAGCTACTAGAAAGAAAAATAACTATCCCACCCAACCCCAAGAAATATATCCACAACTCAGTGGTTTTTTTACCTCTTTAAATCTATCCATTGCTCTAATAAAAACATTACCTCTCTCTACAAACCTCATGTTACTGATATCCTCAGGACATCAGGGCTACAGAAACACTTCTAGTAAAAAGTCAAATGAATAATACATTAAGGAGAATTTCTCTGTAAATATGCCTTTCAGGTCTTGTGTTTACTCACTTGTAAAAAAACATGAAAGAGAGAGCTTTGCTTAACAGCTCAAGAAAGGTGCAGAGAAAGATGACAAAGATGATAAAAAAAATAACCTTGGACTCACTTCCAGACTGAGGAGGTGGCTGAGGAGTACAAGAAGGGTCTGTCACACTTCTATCCCTCTGCTAAATGTTTTTCCTTGTTTGGCATCAGACTGATACACTGCAAGAACTCCCACAGCATCTCTCCTGGCCCTGTAGATGTAAAAATGAAAGAGAGACGGGGAATAAGCCCAAGAATGGGCTGCTGCTTGCCAGCTTCATGCCCACCAATATATCCTCGTGCCACATCCCAGGGACAAAACACTTGTTGACAGGTTTCTGCTGTGGAGCACAAGGACATCAGACCCCGCTGCAGTCTGATTGTTGTGACCTTGGCCTGAAAACAAAAGAGACATCTCAGAACCACAGGAACATAAGACATGTCATGGAGAAGAGCCAGGCCCAAGGGCAATGTAGTGTGGACATGGCCAGGAACATGCCCAGGACAGGCAAACAGTGCCTGGTTTGGTTAGGTATTAATAAACATTTTTAGGTGTTTCTCCACAGAGCAACAACCTCAGATGCTGTCTGGGAGAGACCAGAATTTGGTCCAAAAAACCCAAACTTAGTGAGACCACTCTACAGCAGAAAATACTTTTTATTCCCATCCCTGTAGTCTGAAGACTCTGCTAGGTGCTGAAGTTGACTCCCAGCTCCTTCTTCCAAGACACTGCTATTTTTAAAATGTTACTTTTCTGTGTTTCCAGCCACTTCTATGTATGCTACATTTGGCCATGCAAACATTTTGCCTCCTTGAGACAGACCCATGGTCCTGGGCATCTGTTTTTTTATTTCAGCCTCACAAGGGGGCCTGTGATACTGCAGCAGTGGAAACAATTCATTATCACAATTAAATCAGTGTTTCATCTCTTGGTTTAATCTGATTTTTCCTGGCCTGCAAAGGCACCTCTGGGATTTATTTCAGTGTTAGACATGGCTAAGGAACTTTCCTTTACTGTGTCCCTGACTTACAGGACAATAATTCCTCTGGAGCACATGCTTGGAGCCATGTCAGCCTCATTCCATATAAAAATGGTGCTTGTGGAGCCCTGTCTTGTGTGTATCCTTGCTGCACACCTTTGGGTCAGTTTGAAGATCAGCCTGGGGGCTCTAAGAATTTCACATTTCACAGAAATGCAGAAGATGGGGATCCATCCCTACCTAAAAAGCTTGCAGCTGCAAACACAACCTTTATCAGACCTTGGAGAATCCACACAGGCAAAACCTCTGTGCTGCTCCTTGCACCTTGGAAGTGGGTGAAAGAAACAAGTTCCCTACAGCAAAGCCACAGGTAATTCATGGAATGACTTCTTTCCTCCTCAAACTGTCAGCTCTGAAATAACCCAGCCCACCACATTCTGCTTCTGTGGGAAAGGGGGAAACTGAGGCAGGGATGTGCTTTATGCCTCACCTCATCCCACTGTGCAACACCTTGAGCTGTACAATTGCCATCTCTGTTTTCGTGGGGCAGTGGTGATGAGATAAATGCATGTCATACCCTAAGCATGTCATGTCAGAAGATAAGCAAATAAAATGAATGGTATTTTAAAATACAGTAAATAAAGAAAAAAGATCCACAGTGTATAAATCTGCTTAAAGTGCACATTCCTTGGCTATGAGATTCCATTTTGGGGTTTTTTTTCTGATGTTTGGGATGAATTATTATTGTATGCTATATCAAGCCAACTTGAAGAAACATGTTCTAGTGGAAGGTGTCCCTGCCCATGGCAGGGGCTTGGAGCTAGATGGCCTGTAAGGCCCCAAACCCTTGCTTGATCCTATGATTTTAAACCTTTCAAAAGCTAAAAACTCCACCTGCTTTTACCACCCTACCCCACAGCTTTCACTATAGAGATTTTTAGACTAGATGACATCACTGCAGAGTGTGATTTCACAGGATGAGGACCTGTCCTGCCATTCATTCCAGCAGCTCTGCTCCAGGGATGGGAGTATCTGGTGGAAACAGAGCAACAGGCAGGAAGAGAGGGCAGGATCTGGAACACAGCACAGCACTTGGCTTGGTGCTCTGTGCTGCCTCCAGGGCTGCTGCAACAGATCAGTCTTGGTGGCTGGAATTCCGTTGGGCTCCTGTGAGTTCCTGAAACATCCTGAGATTTTAAATTAAGCAAAATAAACAAGGGAGTCAGAAACAGAAGAGGAAAGCAAAATATCAGGGTAATACTTTCAACCAAAGCTTAGTTTTCAGCTTGAACAGTGAAAATCCAGCCAAGCTGGATGTAATGGACAAGTCCTACTGAAACAGGCTCCATGGAAAGGAAAAACTGCTGTTTTAATGCAGACTGGGAAACCTGTATTAAAAGGCTGGACCATTTAGGTGTCACCTTTACTTTGACTGCAGTGAGTGCCAGGTGGGCTCCAATGTGTTTTTTGAGGAGGCCAGAGGAAGGTAACAGGGATTAGGGTGGAGGGAACATGGCCATGGAAATAGATGGAAACCATGGAGGATGTTCAGGTCAAGAGAAGTGAACAGCAAAGCATAATACACCAACTTCTTTCTAATTAGTCAATAGAAGCAAAGAAGAGATGTATCTCTTCTCTGTGTCTGCTGAGGACAAGGCACTTTGGCCTGAAATTGCAGGAATGGCCTTAAACAATGCTGGGATGTAATTGGAGGAAGGTCACATGGGTAATTTTTGGGACATGCGTATGAACCAGGTAACAGCAGGGTGCTGAGTGAGCTGAGCTCTGGATATCTGCACTGGGTGAAGTGGATCCAAACTGGATAAATCAGACCTGGGCTAATGCAAACGCCATGAAAATATTGCTCCCAGGTCCTGCAGGATGTGGGGCCATCAAGTCCTTAAAACTGGCCCCATGGGCAAACAGTCAAATGCAAATCTTTCCCTTTAATTTATTTGTTTTTTCATACTTCGGGTCATAGGATTAGGACAACTTTGCTTATATTTCCTGTCCTACAAAATGCAATCAAGATGGAACCAACCTCAAATCAATCCCTCTTGTGAGGAGTCTTGGAGGGACATATTTTCCATGAGAGAGTCAAGGGTTACAGATGACACAAAGGAAGAAGAAAGAATATTTAAAAGAATAAAGGAGTCTTTACAGCAGCCTCAAGTTACACCATATGAAGTTAAAAAAGCACCAGCACTCCCAGCTGAAAAGCCTGGGAATAAATGAAACTAAAATAAACCTCTTCAGCTTCATGCACAGTGGATTGTTATTCTTTTCTCCATTGCTATACTTTCATGTTGGTGTAGCTCCAAATAATTAATTTGTTTTACTTCTGTTTGTGCCAGATTTAGGGAGGAGAGATTCAGACCCAAGCACTGGGTTGATGATTGACTCATCTTTTCCCACATGAAGAGAAAAACAGTGAATTGAGTTTTAATGGCTAAATCTGGATTTCAAACTGCATAAATTAGATATTCATATATATATACACATTTATATGCATATACATATATATGTTTGCATGTGTATGGATGTGTACTTTCTTTTGAATTTCAGTAGAACACATTGAATCCTGGGGCTTTTTTGACAGACTGTTGAAATGCACCACTTAAAGAGGATTTATGTTTGAGGCAGATCTCAAATGTGAAATTTTGAAGATTGTTTGACAGCACGACATGCCAAAATAAAACAGATGATGCAGCCTCTAAAACTGACTGGATAAGGGCACATCCTGGTAACCTATTATTCATGTAGGGTTTTGTATAAATGTGTATATTTTTTTAATGCAATAATTCAAGGAAAGGCTGCTTTCTAGCACATTTCTACAGAAATATGAGGATCAATTCAGACTTCAGCTGTTTGGACTTCTAAATCCTGAAGTACATGAACAGCACACAATCCTAAAAAAAGGAAGAAAGATGTTTATTTGAATGAATGTTGCCAATATTTATGTGTCCACAAGCTTACTGGAATAAAACTGTGCAAATATTTGCAGGATGGAGCTATTAATTAAATAAGAAGTCATATAGGGTAATGTATGACACACCACCTTGCTGTCAGAGTATCACTTTCTGTCTCTCTTTGACAGCAAGTGCTTAAGAGGAAAAAAATGGTGCCTTATATATTCTTCCTTTGTAAAAAAGGACCCACAATAAGGCAATTATTACCCTAAAACACTGAAAGGGATTTGCTGTGAGGTGCATTCACTGGCTCCAGTGACAGGAACAGGGCTGGCAGTTTAAACTCCAGCAAGGGGGAATTGGGGCACACACTGGGGCTGTTTCTTCAGAGGTGACCAAGACAATCTGAGCAGGCTGGTTGGAGAGGTTCCATCACCTGAAGGTCTGAAGAACAAGTCAGGTGAACCTGCACCTGTACAAAAACTTGTGGGAGAGTTAGTTCAGTGAGGAATTAAGCAAGGTCAGTCAGTGATAGGGCAAAGGGGAGATTTAGACTAGATATTATGAAGAAATCCTTTCCTGTGATGGTGGGGAGGCCCTGGCACAGGGTGCCCAGAGAAGCTGTGGCTGCCCCATCCCTGGAAGTGTCCAAGGCCAGGTTGGATGGGGCTTGGAGCAACCAGGGACACTGGAAGGTATCCTTGTCCATGGCGGGGGGTGGAACTAGAGGGTGTTTAAGGTCCCTTCCAGCACAAACCATCTGTGATTCTGTGTGCAGAGAACTGAAACAGGTAGGTTGATCCCACTCTGAGACAGATGATGGAAGAGATGATCTCTTAAGATCCCAATTTAATGTGATTCTGTGATTTCTCTGAGCACACTCACACCACCTCTGAGTTTGGGTTTACATTTTTCTGCAAATATTTGTGTACAGCACAAATAAGAGCAATTACTGTAGATGGGAACCTCAATGGGTTTCAGTTGGCAATGTAAGGTTCCAACCCACGTCACATTTAGTGGAAATTATGCATCTCAGTTACAGGCCAAACTACACCACAGAAAAGATGTTTGCAGACTGCCTGTACATCTGGATGTTGAATTAAGAAAAGTTTCAATTACAATTAATGCAACAAAGTTTTGCTGTTAGCCTGTGAGTGGTAAATCCTGTGTTGAAAATCCTAAAACTGGTAACATTTAACTTGTCAAACGTTAAATGGGACCGAGGAGCACTGCATGAAAAACCTACTGCAGTATGTAAATGACTAATTTGATTTCTGACCTTCATAAAGTTTCTATCCTGACAATGAGGGAGAGTTTATCTTTTTTGATCTTATTATGATGAGTGATGTTTGAGAAAGATGGGCACTAGAGAGGAAGTGGCAGCATTAAAGGGACATGGTCAGCAGCACTGAGGTCACGCTGAAATTGTCATTGAAATAGATCGACCATGAAATGTCACAGACTTGTTCACTTGGAATCAAACTCATTCTTCTGAACATGTCTGGAGAGCCAGAGCTCCAATCCTGGAAGTCAAAGCAAAAAGCAGGAACCCGAGCAGTCCTCTTAGGATAGAACTTTCAGAAATTCATTGAAGCTGCTGATGGATTTTTATGGGTATGATGGGGATAATCTTCAAAAAAGGCTGAGTGTCAACCCCTGAAAATGAGGCTTTCTTAAAACTCTTTGCTGAGGACCCAAAAATAAAGTTTCCCTGAACACTGGTAGCTTATCAGATCTTGGGAGATGTGCTGAAGGAGAATCCTTGTTAAGATTAACTCTGCAGGGACTGAGGAAGTGGGAATGAAGAGCTGAAACTCTTCTCAGCTTTTCAAATTTTGGAGATCTCTTGTGGCCTTGATTTATTGTCTGACAGGGCTGGCAGGCAGCTCAAACATTATTCCAGCAGCAGTCTCATGCACATGTGTATTGAACACAGCAGCAGAAGTCAGGTCATGAATCTCATTTCAGAAGACAGTAACGAGCCAATCAATATACCAAGCAAATTTTACACGTTTTTCCCAACAATGAGAGCCTTTATCCTGCAATCAATATTCTAGGATGAACGTGGAGATTTCAGCTACTGAAAACCACCAGGTATGGGTGAGACACCTCAGTGGTTCTAAATAAAGGAAACAAAGGGCTTTGCATTTGGAAAGCTTTGGTTTGGCAAGCTCCCATGAGCTGGAAAACGTGGAAACACAAGCAATCGATCAGAAGCAGCTAATGTATGGTAACAGGATGTTTTCACAGTAATCCCCAAGTGTGAAAACCTCCTGGTTCCACAGTGAGAAATAACTGAAACTCAGACCCTGGAGAAAGCCGAGCCCTGGCGCAGCCACTGAGAGTGATTAGTGAACATTTAACGGTGTAAGGAATAAACTAAAGTAATGTAAAGGAGTAAAGCAATGCCTGGAAGATGAGCCTGGATATAAGCACTGATGGAACTACATCTTTAGGGAGAGAGGAGAGCAACTGCTTCATTTTGCATCACCTAGATAAGCATGCCATGGAAGGAAGACTTTTCTGACAGCAGCTGGCTGTGAAACACTTCATTCTTTTAATGCTTTTCAGCTAACTCAGGCAGAGGAAGTTAACAACAAAAGTGTGAAGCAGGGATGGAAGGAGTTCTGCACTCCACATCAAGACATGTGAGAGTGATCCTTTAAACCAGCTATTAACAAAAGAAGCTGAAAGCATGCCAGACTTTATGGCTGATCTAAGACTGAAGAGAAATTCTTGCTTTGTGGGAGGCTAGATCCCTTGATAGGAGCTCAGAGTGTGGTGGTAATCAGGAGCTGAAACATCAGAAAGAGAAAAGTATTGGCAGATTGAGAATCAAGCCTTGACAATGTGGTTAGGACACATTAAGGAAAATTGGGAGACAGCCAGAACTGTGACACTTGAACTTGACATCATGAATCCCCATGACCAGCTGAGGTCATTTCAAGTTTTGCTTTCTGTTGGTACTAACTATAGGTACTCTTGTCATTCTTCTGTTGGTATTATGGACATCTGGGCTTGGTAAAGAATATGTGCAGAATAGAGGTGCAGAAGGGCTTTTACCTCCCAACTGCCCCTCCAGCAGCAAAAGAAAGGAGTTCAAGTTGAGTTAAGAAGTGGATGGAACCAGGGCACTCATAAACTTCCGGGCTCAGTAAATGAAATTAATAAAAAAAACGTAGAGGCAGGGAGTGAGAGACGATTTCATAGAAGGAAGGTGTTGAGGGGAGTTCTTTAGAAATCAACAAAGCTGCTCAGAGAAGGTCTCTTTAAGTCAGGTTGAAATGTTTTGTTCCTTGTCAGGTTCAGTGGTTTCTTTTATTTCCCCTGTACTTAACCCCCTGTCTGTGTTCACAGTTAACTCTGCTTCTCAGAGCAAACAGGTTGCTCAGAGCCCCAACATTTCTTTTTTAGAGAAGCAGAAATACAAAATCTTAACGCTTTTATTCTTGGTTTTTTTAGAGGTGAGTTTCTTTGTTGAATTCTGCCCAGGTTGCTATGCACTTTTGGCCACACAATTTTTCCTTTTATCTTCCTCACACACTCCCACTCATCAGCCAGAGCCCATTTCCATGTCTTTTGCTAACCCACCCCACCAGTCTCAGTCACCACTTCTTGTCCCACTCATCCTGAGTCTGAACTGGCACCACCTGGCTTGGGGGCTGCAAAGGTCTGGAAGGACCTGGTCCAGGGACCAAGAGTCAGGGCCTCTCCTGAGATGATGATCTCCCATTCTTAACTTTTCAAGACTCTCTTGGGAGTATAATTCCCAGAACCAAGTGAAATATCTTGTGGGTCCCTTCAAAATCAGGATATTCTGAGATTATGTGATCTGATGTTTTTGTGCAGAGACCATGCAAGAGCTGGCAGCATGGTGTGACAACAGCAAATTTGGGCATGAAGTCTCTGAGTCACAGACTTTTCCACAGGGTTCAAATCCTCTGACCATGCCTCCGGGAGGCTGGCTCCTGTTTAACTTCCTCATAAACAAGTACCATAATGTTTGACTTTCCTTCTAGGAAAAGCAGAAGAGCGTGAATCACAAAGGGCCTTTGTTATGAGAGCAGCTCTGCTTTCACTCTGCCTCCTCAGAGCAGCCCTTTGATGCCTATTTCCTGTGGCAAGTAAAAACAAAAGAAAAGAAGTATGGGAACACATTTTTATTGTTTTTCTTTGACCCTGTTTATGATGATTCAGTAGCACCTATCAGACCTCAACAGCCTCTCGTGCGCTGCATTACTCTTCCTGGGGTGAAGGCATGAGGGGGAAGATGGAAACCAAGAGGAGGATCCATACTGTGGATTCACTAGGGCTTGGGACATCTGCACCTGGGAAAACTGCAGAGTCCCAAGGATCAAAGCCCCAGAATTTAGCTGGGACTGACTGGGATGGGAGACCACAAACTAACTGCCCCTGAGTTTTCTTCTTGAGTTTATTTTCCTCTTGCTCAGGTATCTCTGAGGGTGAATGATTCAGGGGACTTGAGGGAAGAGCGAGAAACTCTCCAGCCTCTGCCTCCCCACAGAGCCCAGGGGAAGGAGATATTGTCTCTGTGGTTAGAAAACCAGACATGTGTCAAACGTTTGCCTTTGAGTCCTCAGTAGAAAAAATTGTCACATGAGCTGCACCGTAGCTTGCGGTGGAGCTTTATCTGCTGGGCCCACCGAGGGCTGGTTTGAGGTGGAAAATTGTAACACCCAAATGCAGCTGTTTGCCTCCTGAAGAAGGATACTTGCAAACTTTCCCACCTTTGGGGGTTTCAGGCGTGTCTCCTCCCTGATGTGCAGCCCAAGGCGCTGGAGGAACGGGACAGACAGCAGGAACAAAGCAGCTCCCTGAAAATCAGACTTTGCTTTTAAGAAAAAGAAGTGTTTGGTCTTTTTTTTTCTTTTTTTTTTTTAATGTGTGAAACCAGAGCAGGGTGAGATAAATAAGCATGGTCTGGCACACAATCAATTTACATTACACAGGCGTGAGCTGTCTGTAATTATTTTGTCACATGGACTAGAGGAACATCCTTCCCACCATGGTCCCTAACTGCCAGCTCCGTGCAGAGCTGTTCACCATCCCAAACAGGTGTTCCCTGTGCTGATGTAGCATGTGAGGGGTTGGTCTGACTTAGTGTGGTTGGTTTAAATGATGCCTCAGGTTTAGCTTTTATCTTTTTCAGATTTTGTACTGCTTTAGTGTGTGGGTCTGGGCTTCATATTAGGGGATGGTGAGCTCACTTCACAAAGTAGGGAGACAAAACAATTCCTTCTCCAATTGAGGACCAAGAACAGATGATCCAAATCTCAGCCCCAAGAGGATAAACCCCGTGGGCTGGAGAGAGAAAAACAAGCAGGATGGAACTGCATAGGCTGCAGCTGGAATTGGACAACAAACGCCAATATGCAAATGGAGAAGAACTTATAAAAGTGAGAGGTTGTCTATTTTGTGACCATTTTGGGTCCATCCTGGGTGCAGCCCTGGCTGGGCTCTTGTGCTGCCCAAGGTGAATTTATTGAGGCCTCTTAATAAATCCCTACTTTATTCTGTAACTCTGTCTAGTCTCTGTTCTAGGTCAGCCTTCGCAAGGCATCATAGATACCAGACAGGCCATGCCAACAGGCAGAGGAGGTGTCCTCACCTATTTATCTCACTGCTACAGGTGCAGGACTGTATGTTCATTTCAGCTCTTAGCCCCTCACTAGAAGAAAGACACTGAGGTGCTGGAGCAAGTCCAGAGAATGGAGCTGGGGAAGGGTTTGGAGCCCCAGGAGGAGCTGATGGGGCTGGGGAGGCTCAGCCTGGAGAAAAGGAGGCTCGGGGGGACCTTCTGGCTCTGCACAAGTGCCTGACAGGAGGGGACAGCCAGGGTGTTGGGCTCTGCTCCCAGGGAGCAGGGACAGAACAAGAAGAAATAGAACACGAGGAAATGACCTCAAGTTGCACCAGGAGAGGTTTAGATTGGATACCAGGAAAATTTTTCATCAAAAAGGTGTTCAAGAAATGGTGCAATCTGCCCAGGGAAGTGACGGAATTTCCATTCCTGGAAGTGTTCAAAGGACGTGTGGCACTTAGGGTGGCACTTGGCACCATGGTTTAGTGGTGGCCGTGGCAGTGCTGGGTTAATTGTTGGACTTGATGACCTAAGAGGGCTTTTCCAGCCTTAATAATTCCTTGATTTTATGTTGTCTTGGCTTTATGGGGTCTCTTTTAAGCTATTTCCTGTAATTGGCTCCCTTACTGGGACTCTACATGACCCAGGACCCAGAAGAAAGGACAATTCCTTTACTCCAAGTTTTCTTTAGACAGCAAACAGTGATAACTAGTTGAGTTAATCAGTATGCAGCAAGGTCTGCTCCTAAATATGTCAATGAAAATAAAATTAGCACTTCTAAAAAAAACCCAGCCTAAAATTTCCTCCCAATGTACTGTTGGGTGTCTGGAACAAAAGCTGCAGGAGGGAGCATGCAGTGTTTGAAGTAGGCACAGATTGTCATGTTCTGCCTCAGCAGACGGTTCCTTTACAGGAAGCCACCACAATTTTTGTTCTGCAGCTGAACAGATGACAAAAACCCTCAGTGCTGACACCTCACCCATGCACGTCAGTGAAAAAAGTTAAAGGAACCATTTTTCTTCAGCACTTTTGGGGGCCTGAAGATTCAGCAGGGACCATTTTGTAAATTCCTGTTGCATTTCCCTGATCCTGATACAGTGTGCTTGGACAACTGATGCCTCAGGTTTTAGCTTTTGTCTTTTTCAGGTTCTGTGCTGCTTTACTGTGTAGTTCTGAACTTCATATAAGGGCATAGTAAGCTCACTTCACAGAGTCCTTCATAAGGCATCACAACATGGAGCCAAAGGTAGATGCACCTGAGTTATGAGTATTTGTCATGCTGGGCGTTGTCACTGGCAGTGCAGGACACCAAAACAGCAAATCCATTCTGTCTATTTGTGCAGGAAGTTCTTAGTGGCTGGACAGTTATTGACCCTGTGAGCCACTGAGTCACTTTGCAAGTTCCTGTCTTTTCCTTAGGAGGAAATGATACCAGACATCCAAACCATCCAGTTTAGCTTTTTATCTTCTTACCTAGCTGTGATGGTCACAATGTCATGGTGCTGAGCTGTGATGGCTGGAGGGAATTAGCTCTGTTCCTTTGATTTTTCTTCTACCAGGGAACTACTCCAAATTGTTCTTTGGCAATAGCTGCTTGAATAGGAAATGTTATATAAAACTGAATGACCACAAAAGATCAGAACATAGGAACAATTTCTCCCCACAGGTCAGTAACTTGAGTATATAGGTCAGGACAGCATAAATTCTCTGATGGATTTATGATACCTTAGTAACAAATAGGGTCCAAACACAGATAAAGGAGTATTATACAACTTTTAAGTGACTGGTATTGTGGTCAGAGTGTAGTAGCTTAATAACTGCCAAGATGGTATAAGTGAAATGAGCATTTCTCAAATATATGAAGCTCTTCAAGAACATCCATGGTAGAAGATGATGTAGGAATTGAGTGTGTTTTGCTTACAGATGTTCCAGGTGTGGCCCCATCAAAGAGCTGATAGCCACAGCTGAAAGAGTTAGACACTTACTGGAGCCAGTGGAAACTTAAACATCCTGTAAAAGCACACTGAGATAGCTTAGAAATGAGAAAGAGGAATTTCTTCTTCCTACAAATAAAATTTTACAGGAAAACTATTAATTGTTAAATGTTAATCTTATGATTACAGAGCTGTCTGAAGAACCCATGCTGATTCAAATGTGTAAGTTAAAGGTATGTGTTTGATCTGTTGGTAAGACTAAATTATAAGCAAAAATATGATCAAGCATGGGATTGTCTTTTCCATCTGGTCATCAGTTAAAGGAGAGTAATATGTGCAAAAGAAACACAAAATCTAAGCATGACCATCAAGCTGAGGAGAGACACTTGGATGTTTGTGGAAATAAATTAATATATGTTATGTGTGAAGGGTACAGCCATTCTTTAAAAGACCCCTGACAAAAACCTAATCAAATGACAGCTCTAATGACTCGAGCCCGAAGGGAGCTGTTACAATAATTACACAACATGCAGAGGGTTGTAATAGCAGGGCCTCACTCGCTGGAAAATGAAAGGATCATGGCAAATGGAAGCATTGGTATTCTCAGAGATGCCAGGGAGGCACAAAGACAAGAGCAGAGGAAAGGTGCATCAGGAATCAATTTACCTTAAGCAGTTTTGGCCCCAGAGGCTGCATACTTGGGCTGATATGGGAGTGGGATGAGAATTGATCAGTGCAGGGTGTGAACAGGGAAAGGAGATCCAGCCTCTGTCCAAAATACATGAGGAGGTGATGAAGGTCTGCAGGAGGGTAGTTGGTGGTCTGAGCCACATCTCTGGCTGTCAGGGTACAAGATTCCATTCCTCTTGCCTAAGCTGGAACTTCACAGAATTCACAGAATTCCCAGAATGGCTGGGTTGGGAGAGACCTTGCAGCCCATGGAGTCCAGCCCAGCCCAACCCCTGAGCCAGAGCCTGGCACCACCCCCCACCTCACTTGTAATGCCCCTGGGTGATGCCTCCAAAGAAAAGGAGGCTTGAAGTGCACAGCAGTGTGGAGCTCAGCTGAGCACTAGCAGAGTTTTTTCTCCTTACGTAATGTGGCATTCACACTCTCTGCGAAAATCCCTTTGCCCAGGGTTTTTCTCCTGGGAAAAGTATATTTCCTGTATTCTTTAGTATAGTATAGTATTTTTAACATAATAGAATATAATAAAGTAATAAATTAGCCTTCTGAGAACATGGAGTCAGATGCATCATTCCTGCCTTCGTTGGGGCACTTTGATAACAATAGCATAACACTTATTTCTTAAGACCACCTTCTTGATTTTTCTCCATAGTTTTCTTCATCTATTCTACTCTGTTACAGGCACTCACTGTTGCAGAAAAAAAAAAAATAAAAAAAATAAAAATAAAAAAAGTTGTTTATCAAGACAATATAGGTAAATTCCTTGATGCACAGTCACCTTTTCTTTTATAAGTGAAAGCAAAAGTAGATAACATGAGCTAGGGAGGCCTGCACTTCAGGCAAGGCCTGTGATAATTTTGAAGTGTTGTGTCCTTTATGTTGCCTTATATTTAATTTCAGTGCAAACAAACCTATGGAATGTTAGTGATCGTCCTATAACATGAGAACTTGAAATGAAAGCTGTGCCACAGATCTGATATGCTGCATTTCAGAGGTCAAAAAATTGTACATTCAAAATCTGAAGTCACGTCCTCTTCAGACTGAGAAAAAGAGAACATGTTCTTCCCTAGGTGTCCCTAATTTTCTCAAAAACATTCCAGCTTTATTTTCCTTTAAAGAAATACTAATAATGTGTGTGGCTTGCTTTCACTTAAAAGACTGATTTTCCTGAGGGCCAACAGGAGGACCATGTTCCAAGGTTTTTGTCCTTTAGGTTATCATCTTCATGGCAATCTGGATGCATGAACCTTCCTAACAGCTGGGGCTCCCAGAGTTATTCCTAGATTTCTGAGAATAAATTAAATAGCCGTTGGGGAGCCAGTGGCTAGTGGACATAAGTCTGAGGTGTGGACTTGTATTTTCAGCAAATTGGAAGAGGACAATTTCAAACATGAATGTCAGTGATGCTGGAGCCAGAACCACACATTGGATCTGTGATTGTTTAAGTTGTACCTTTATCTTGCTTTCCACCAGAGCAAACTTGTATTAGTTTATCAAAATTCTCTGAGTAATGCATCTGTTTTTCCCTCAGTAGCTCGTAATTATTGAAAAACCCTTGTACTGGGAGGGTCTGAGTCACTCCTAACTAGTCCTGGCTCAGAACTAGACCAGAGTATAAATGGCAGGGGTAAGAGCCAGTGGCTCCAGGCTGTCTCAGAGAGGGATTGATGTCACCTCCTGCTTGGATTTGTTCTGGATTGTATATCCTACCATAAAATAAATAAAAAAAAACCTGAAAATACTATTAAAATTCTTGTGTGCATTTTATCCCTGTGATTTCCTTTAATATTTCTTTCTCTGAGCACTATTAATTCTGTTAATTCCCAGCTGTTGCCCGACGATCAAGAAACAAAATGTTTATCCTCTTCTGGCCACGGCCCACAGGTATTAAAGGATAGTTCCACTAATGCTCTGCACCAAGACTTCACTGCCACTTGACATATGGAGTAATTTACCCCTGTTGGCAAAAGGAACTGAAATCAGCACGTTCCTTTTACAGCCTAATCCTGTACGTCGTGTTGATGTGTAAACAGTGACACACGAGGGTTTTACTACCTGACATAAAACATGCATTAGCACTGAGGGAATGTGTCTGTGCATTGGAGGGAAGTTGTTTTTTTTTTGTTTTTTGGGGGTTTTTTTTGTTTTGTTTTGTTTTGTTTTGTTTTGTTTTGTTTTGTTTTGTTTTTTTTTTTTTTTTTTTTTTTTTTTTTTTTTGTTGTTTTTTTTTTTTTTTTTTTGCTTCAGGAAAGATTGTTTCTGTCACACAGAAATCTAGGTGAAATTAGATCAAACCACCTGGAAAAGCTAATGATACAGAGAGCAAAAGGAGATGATGCATCTTTTTTTTTGGATCCCTGAGAGATGCAGATGTTCAAACTTGGAATGCGAGTGCCAGCCCGTGAATTTGATGGGGGCTCAGCATCCACTGCAGTTTAGGGTTTTTATCCTGAGAGAAACAGGCCCCTCCAGAACACATTAAACTCAGACAATTGTAGACATGGAAATCAGGTCAGATGAATCACATCTTAAAAATGACCATATTTTTCTTAAATTGTAAGTGGGGAAAGAGTGACTAACACCTAGAGAGATGATATTAGGTGGGATGAATTCTACCCCCAATGTCTCTGAAAATGAAGCTATTTTAGCTGATGAGACACAAGGTTGGTGTTTCAGACAAAAGGGACAGTATGGGACTGTCTGAAAAATATGAAGCCCTTGGGAGTTAGAAAATATAGAGAGTCACAGCATTACTGTCTTGTGTGTATCTGTGTCTAGGTATTGAGATGTGTCCTCTGGATTTCTTGTTCTGTGCTCTTCAGCATGCTGTCTTGATGCTTGTTTTTTAATGAAAAATGCCTCTTTAAAAATAATTAAAAAGACATTTTTTACTAGCTTTGGGAGGGAGAGAAGACGGGCTCCAGAGCTGCACTGATCTGAGGACTTCTATTCATCCAGAATTCTTGCTGTGGCAGAGAATGAACCATCTGGGGCTGCTGAGGACTCTCAAATAGACGAGTGAAATTGATGGGCAACCACAACTCCTGCTCACTAATTGTGGCACTTCTGCAAGGCCCATGGTGGATGTGAGAGTAATTTGGGGTTTTTAATTGTTCTAAGACAAAAATTTTATGATCAAGAAAATGCCATTTTTGTTCTGTGATGCAGCCTTTGCTAAGAGAATAATAACAGAAGTCATCATTATGCTACTATATAAATCTTTCCATGGCCTTCAGCTGATGTTTATTGTTGCTGTCCTGTCTACCCACCTGAGAACAAAAGATCCTGGGACTGGAAGTAGTGGCAGTGTAACAAAATGTTAAAATTTAGAATTATTTCTCTGTAATGAAGAATTACAAACTTTAGGATCTTATTTGTCTTAAAAAAAAAAAAAAAAAAAAAAAAAAGTTAGCTGAGGGGGTATCTGATACAGGAACTTGTATCTAATTTTCCTAACACTAAACCCCAGGGGAACATCAAAGAGCATTGCTGTCTGATTAGTTCAGAAAAAAAAGACATATTTCTTGTAGCAGGGTGAAGTACAGCTCTGATACACTTTGCCAAAAGACAAGGGGATGAGAACACCTAGAAGATTTCATAATGTGATAAAACATACTCTAGAAAGAAAACATAATTAAGGACTTATCATCTTGGTAGCTGCTGACAATTCAGAGCTGCTTGATGTCATGACATTCTCGGTTTTTAAACATTTTCTGTTGGGCATTGCTGGAGGCAGAACTTGAACAGATCTTTGCTCTGATCCCAGGCACCTTCATGCTGCTCCATCTCATGCAGCCTGTTCACTCTCAGGGAGCCTTCTTAAGCACTATGTCCACCAAATACTTTACCTTGACCTGAAGCAGCAGGGGAAATCCAAATTTCTTCGGGAAACTTGATGATTTGTGTAGTCTGGGTGAGATGTTTGTTAGCCAAGTTCTCATATGTATTACTAGCTTTAAGTCCACAAGGCACTGAGAAGGAGAATTTGTGAGATTCCAACAAGGATTTAAGGCTGAGTATGTTTGAAGAACAAACCCCCTATTTTCCTGTGTATTTTACATCTTCTTTAGAAAGGGAAAGAAACACTTTTGGCACTGCTATCTACAAGGCACCACAGAGAGGCTGGGAGTCCAAACATCCACAGTGTGCAGAGGGTCCCCAAAGTGAGGTGGATCAGGGTCCCCACTCACCAGCCCTGTGTGTCTTTGTGTCTCCAGACTGTCCCACACAGCGAAGCTGGTGACACCTGGTGTCACCCTCCTGCAGCACAAAGCAGCTGCAGCTTCATGGACATTGCAAGGGACAAGAACAGTTCTGTCCCTGTGTAAGAATGTCTGTGTTGGGGTTGCCTGCTTGGCCATGAGCAAGCACTGGTGAGAGCCATTGGAGAGGCCAATTTAGTTTTGTTGAGGGAAGCTCTCAGTAATTCTCACACCTGTGATCTGGATCAAGTGTGGAGCAGGACAAATGGGGAGTGTCACATCTCACTGTGACATCCTGACCACATGTCTGTGACCAGAAACACTGGATTTTTCTGATTGTGCCACAGCAGAGAGGTAGGGCAGTGCACACAGGAGCCTCTTTCATGGCACCATGGGCAAACCTTCCAGATATCACCTGCTGGTCTGACACCATCCTTCACTACCACAAGAGCTTTCAGCCTGGGGGTTTAAACCCTCATGGAGCCTTGACAAATTCAGCTTTCAAGTTGAAATCACAGACCAAGTCAACACTCAGCTGCTGCTGAGCTGATTTGGTTTTCAGCATGAAAACCAGCATGAAAAAAATGCAGATGTTTCTGGCTTGTGATTTTTTTTTTCCTTTTCCCATTCCCAGCCTCTTCTCTCAAGAAAATGTTTAAATTATTCCCACGTACAAGGAAAGCCCAGGGAGCAGAAATGTTTCTGACCAGGCACATAAATGAAGTGTTGAAGGTCTGAGGAACAAAACTTTCTGGTCCAGCAGGTCAGCTAACAGCATCTCTCACAGAGAGACAAACTGAGGGGAATTCAACTTCTTTAATCTCTTTCTGACAGAAATGTGGTTGAGAGCACAGAGTGCCTGTCAGAGCACATATCTGCTTCCAGCCCTCCCTGATAACATCTGGGACCACCAACAAGGTGGAGCTGACCTTAACACCAGGACAGCAGCCTCAGAAATGCTACCAAGCAGCCCTGCAGGTGTTCATAGTTGGGGGTAGAGAAGAACACAAGCAGTTTGGATTTTCTGCTGTGATTGCATCCCCTGACCATCACACTCACTCTCCACAACCCATGAGTAAATAGCTCATTCCATGAGGAGACCTGAGGTGTTTCAGAGCAAAAATGTGATGGAGGAAGAAAATGAAGGTAGCAGAGGGTAGGCAAGAAACTTTTGGAGAATGAGGTTTATAGAGGACTGGACAGTAAATGGGGCTGACTATGGAAGAGAGAATGTGAGGTCAATGACACCAAGCTGCAAGGAAATCAGACTTATTTATTCAGAATAATTGTCCTGAAGAGATCATGATTGCTGTTTTGTTTTATCTCACATTTGCCTAGAAATTCAGGAACAAAGAACCCATGGGACGATTTTTCTCATGGTATTTTTTTTTGCTACCTACAGGATAACACTTGTGTCCCTCCCTTGCAATACAAACTTTTGAGCCTTTTCCTTTCTTGATGTATGAGACAATTGCTGTGTTTTGATTTCAAAACATGTGCTAGAAAGTGCTCTAAGTATGTTTGGAATCCTCTGTCCTCCACAAGTGAGATGTGGCATGCCTGGCAGCCTGATGGAAGGGACATCAACCAACCTAACACTAAGTGTGGTGGCTTTCATCCCACTGCTTCCAGGAAAGGTTCCCAGCTCAGGCTCCCTGGAATCACCATCTCCACAGGCAGGGGGGTTCAGCAGAGGAGCATCACTGGGGACAACCACAGCTGAAGCAGAGCAGGAGTTGGAGATGTGGTGAAAGAGGGTCACTAAGGAGGAGGAGACAGCTGTGACAATGAGACTCCATAAACTCAGTGGAGAGGGGCAGATAAAACTGGAGAGTGATGCAAAACACTTTTGGGAGCTAATTAGCCTTCCAGTACCTAAAGGAGTCTTGCAAGAAGGCAGGAGAGGGACTTTTCACAGCAGCATGGGGTGACTGGACAAGAGGGAATGGCTTTAAACTGAATAGTAGATTCAGATTAGATATGAGGAAATTCTTTGCTAAGAAGGTGGAGAGCCCCTGGAACAGGTTGCCCAGAGAATCTGTTGCTGCCACACCCTGGATGTGTTCAAGGCCAGGCTGGATGGAGCTTGGAGCAACCTGGGATAGTGGAAGGTGTCCCTGACATGGAACGAGATGATTTTTAAGGTTCCTTCCAACCCAAACCATTCCATTATTCTGTGATTCTGTAAATTAACACCCCTTTGACTACAGAGTGATCTACAGGTGACTGTGCTTGTTTAGCCTGTCCTGGTCATCTGAGAGAAGTTGGACAGCAGCAGCCATGGTTGAAAACTGGGTAGTGCAACCCTTTCTCCTCTCACACTAATTAGCAGGGCTGTTGGGACAAAGCTGTTTCATTACTGCTGGAATGCTGCTGCTTCCACTCTTGGGCCATGGTTCTTCTCCTGTTCCACTAGAAGGATCCAAAATTCACCCCTGTCAAGCTCTGGTTGAGCAATATTAACACAGCATCTGCCAGGCTGTTTTGAATAGCTGCTAAACATCTACGCTGCTTTAAGCGGGAAGAAAAGGCTTTTCAAGTTCTGCATACATTACCCATAGCTGTGGGGAAGGATGTTAATAATTCATTCATGCTCTCAGACTCTGGAGTGTGCTAGATCTTTCAACTCACAACAATAGACATCACCCTGCAGGCTGTCATGTCCCGCTTTTAACAAAGGGAAAGAAAAGAGAGGCGATAAAAAGGAGGAAGATTTCCTGGGTGGAAAATCTGAAGCCTGATGAAAAATTAAAGCCTGTTAAATGTCTACTTGAGCCAGCCATTGAGCAATAAAGCCTATTTGCAACCAGTTGCTGGAAGAAAGAGCTGCATGTGCAGGAAAAAGCATTTGTTGGGAAGATGCTGGCATTGCTTTCCATTGGTTGTGGAATACATCAACCCCCTGGAGTGCCTGTTCAGCAAGTTTTTCTTATTCAAACCAGAGCAGAGAGAGAAGGGGAAGGAGTCACCCTGAGACAACATATGTGTGGAATTATTTTCATGTGACTGGACCATCCTTTGAGTACCTGATTTGCCTTCAGCTATACCCGACCCCCACAGGATGTTCCCAGTGGATGTGATAGAATCCCATATGTGTATTTCCAGCTCCAACAGAAATAAAGGTAACCAGAAGTGACCAGAGGACTTTTTTAGGATGAAGTAGGTAGGAAAGCAGCTGCTGCTGAAGGCACAGCCGGGACTTTTGGGCTGGTGACCATTGCTGAAGTGTGGCCACCTGCAGTAACAATCATCTTGCCCATGACAAGGAGAGAAGCCACCCATTCCTTTAGGATTCATCCTGGGTCTGTATTCCTGCTTTCATCTCCTGCTTCTACTTCCCTGAGTCGAAGAGCCTTGCTCCTTCACTTCCAAGGTGGTAAAATCTTGCCTGTCATGTTGAGAAACCTCACACCAGTCTGAGAGTAAAGGAGTGTCCTAGTCATGGGGGAATTACGTTTCAAAAGAGAAAGACTGAGGTCTCTTATGTGTGGGTACTAAACTACACCCAAAAGTAATAGGAAGGTCCTTCCAGTAAGTGAGCAAGAGGAGGCAACAGAACCAAAATGTTTCCTTCCTGGGGAGACAGGAGATAAATAAATAGAATTTAATCATTCTGAAATCCAACCAGCCTTCTTATTTCTGTAGCCATGTCAACAGTTTTGAGCCATTTACAAATTCCTCATGTGACTCCCTCCCCTCATTCTGATTCAGAATTATCCCAAATTGGTTGACAAATGGAGAAGAAGGCTCAAGTCCCACCACATCTAATGTCTTGATGAAAACTCTGGTTTTCATGGCATAGGCTGTCCCATTGAATTCAGTATTGTGCTCCCTAGAGTTCACTTACTGCTATTTTCCATGGACAACTCTCTATGGACATTTTTGTGTACTTGGGAGAAGAAAGCAATACTTTTAATTCTTCCCTTGCACAAGTCTGCACATCAACCACAAAACAGTTTTCCTTCAGGATGGGTTCCCTCAGAGCAGAATTTCAATTTGAATTGAATTTTTGAGCAGAATGTTTGAGCACTGCTGCATGAAAGAACAAACTGGAGACTCCACACTTGCTTCACCCAGTTGCATTCTAAGCTCAATGCAGGCAGATACTGCTGGAAGGATATATTGACCTTTGTCAGCCAGCTCCACCAAACCCCCTCAAAAATCCAGGGCAAAGATCTTCTGAGGTAGAGGCAATCCCTGTGCCTCTCTGAGCCCAAAGCAGTGTCACTTTATCTTCTGGGGACATTAAAGGGACCAAGTGCTGTAGCCAGTGTGAGGAGCTGACCTGCCCTTTCACCCCTCTCAGCTGTGGGGGCCTTACTCAAAGCTTTTCACAGTCCATCCTCACCTCCCAGCTCGGGCATGGAGATCACAGAACCTGGGTGAGCCCTTGGAGGAGAGAGACAGGCACTGCCATGCCTTCCCTTGGTCCCTCCCTTCACCCCTCTCCTCCCTGTCACCCTTGGCAGAGGTGCCAGGAGGATGTGACAAGATTGCAAAGCCTTGGCACAGAACTCCTGATTCCTTTTTTTTTCCTTCCCTCTGCAAGGACGTGGAGCCAAGAAAGTGTCAGCTCCATAACTCTGCCCCAGCAGAGCCCTGCAAACTCCCTCAGCCAAAGCAGCTGAATAGGAAATGGGATGGAGCTAGAAACTTGTCCTTGTCAGCTGGGTTCTCCATCCAACAACTCATAAAAAACCCTACATGAAAGCAGCCAGCACCATTACAGCTTACTCCTCTCTGAGAAATGGCATTTAATCCCCACACTGTTTACTTAACTCTACACGACAGTTGTGTAATGTCATGCTGTTCTGTCCTGATCTTATTCCACAGGGAAGCTTTTCAGCTCAGGAAATTCATGGATCAAACTGCCAGGTCTCGGTGTTTTGCAGAGCTCTGCCATGTAAACAATTATTTTATAAAAGAAATCCATCTAACCCACGAATTTTGAAACCAAAATAAAAGTGCAAGTTCAGTTTTATTTTCATTTTAGATGTATTTGTGATGAAACACTTGAATTTATCTCAACCACACAGGAACAAACAGGAAAACCTAGGTTCCCAGGCTTACTGTTTTTGGGGTTTTTTACCTGTCATAATTTTAAAGGATATTTTAGGACTGTTGAACCCTTAGGCTGTGCTTTTCTTTTCCATGATTACACCTGCATGGCTGGATTTCCTATTGAAATCACTCAGGTGAAACCAAGGCGGGTACCACATCTAAGAACAAGATTTGGTCTCACGCTCCTCAAACAGGAGCTTTATAATTAACTCTTCAAAACCTGCTCACTTTCCAAAGCTGAAACCATGCAGAAGGGAGGTGTCTTGAATAAAATAAATTTCCCCCATGATTGGGAAACAATAAGGAGAAGAGAAATTTGTTTTTCATTGTGTAATACAGCTTTGTGTGTGTGTGTGTGTTTATCCTGAGAAAAGTCACAGAGAATTATTTGGGTTGGAAATGATTTTAAAGATCACCCTGTTTTACCCCCTGCCACAGGCAGGGACACCTTCCACTATCCCAGGTTACTCCAAGCTCCATCCAACTTGGCCTTGGACACTTCCAGGAATCCAGGGGCAGCCACAGCTTCTCTGGGCAGCCTCTTCCAGGGCCTCACGACCCTCACAGGGAAGAATTTCTTCCTAATTTCTAATCTAAATATCTCCTCTTTTACTTCCTCCTATATCTGTTCATGTGAAAATTCACTCTCCCTATTTTTCATAAGCCAAATTTAAGCACTGAAAGGATGCAGAAAATGAATATATATCCTAGATTTAACAAGGTCTAAAAGGCATTTTCACTGGCATAGTATTTTTGGACATCATGTTATTTTCTTACTGCCAACGAGTGCTAAGAATAATATGCCAAATGGTCACCATCAAGGCACTCACCCTAAACCCTGATCTCAGCTTAGGTAAGCAGGGAACTTCATGCAGGAGTTCTCTCAGTCAGAAATGAACACGCAGAACACTCAGTTTCCATTTAATTGCATTGCAAATAAACAATCACAGTCAAATCTCAGGGAACAGGGCTGAGGGGCAGTGATGCTGTGAGCTACCTGGAGAATTCTGTTGAAGTGGCTCCTGAAAATATGACTTGAGCTGTTTTTTCCAGCAGTGGAGACACCAAAACTGCCTTGGGTAGGTGATTTCTGTGCTTTATCAGCCTCCTGATGGAAACTGCTGCCCATTCCCCCTGGGAAAAAGCCCTCTGGAAAACTCGGGGCTGCCTGTGCTGGCTCCAAACCCATCCTTATTGCGTCTGCGGTGGCAGAGCACAATCCAGAGCAGCCTTTCTCCCACTCCCAGCCCTTTTCCCCCACTGCACACACGGAACAACACATGGCATCTAAACACACGGCGGGCACAACAAGCAGATGGTGGCAGAGCAAGGGCCCGGATCCATTAGCAGAAATCTGGATCAACTCGGGGATGAATCAGCCGCACAAATCAGGGTAAATACACGACAGGCACTGCACGCCAGCCGCTCCCCCGGGAGCTGGACGTGCTGGGAGATGAATGCAGGGCTCTGGCATCCTCGCCTGTGTCTTTTTGTGGATGTACACAGGAGGGCAGCAGACATTTACTCAGCGTTTGGCACCGCAGTCCCTTCCCTGAGACGAGTCTGGGATGGTGTGAGCTGTCCGTCAGCACGAGGGGATGGATGGATGGATGGATGGATGGATGGATGGATGGATGGATGGATGGATGCAGGCTAAAAAAACCCATAAAAACCCCCAAAATTGCTGTAATTAGACAGAGCGCACATTTCACTGTTAGGACAAAGCTCTTAGTAATTTTTTCCTGCTGTTGGGCTAAATTCAACCCCCACCAAATTATTTCAGGATATTCCTTTCATCTCTCCAGTTTGTTTTATTGCTATTTTTTCTGTTGGTTACTGCCAGAAAAACAGGAAAAACACACTTCTATTTTTCCTATTGAGATGCTGGCACAGGAATCTCAAACTTCTCTCTCCCCTTGTTTCTTGATGGACAATGTACTGGGGATGGGGGAACAAGAGAGTGTGTAAGAAACACCCTCTAATTCCAGCTCATGAAGCTTGTCAGTGAATATAAAAATCATTATTTAGGTTTGGAAAACAGAAGCCTGAAAGAGAGTGTTTCAGAGTGTTTCTCAGCAAAGTTTCTTCTTTTTTTTTTTTTTTTTTTTTTTTTTTTTTTTTTTGGTGAGTGGGCATAATTAAAGCAATTGTCTTTAGCCTGCAAAAATACTCACTGCCTTCTTCCTGCTCCCAGCCCAGCTCCATTCATTCCTTTGATTTTGGCTTCTTGGTAACTTTGTCCATGATCCAGCACAAACAATTCTGCACGCTGACATTGATGCCAGCTCAGATTGAATCTTTTCAGGCAGAGCAGTGTATTTTGCCTAAGTGTTTGCTCAGGCTGATCCTAATTAAAGTACTAATTGCCATGTGCTTGGGTTCTCTTCGGCTGCCTGGAAGAAGTTGAGGATGGGCGTCCAAGCTGAGCTGAGCTCCCCTCCACATTCTCAGTGACTGCAAGAGGTGTCAGTGGTGTCTCAGCCTTTCCATTTCACAGAATCATAGAATCATTGAGGTTGGAAAAGGAATCTAATATCCTTGAGTCCAACCATTCCCCCAGCACTGCCAAACCCACCACTAGACCATATCTCTAAGCACCACATCTGCATGACTTACTCAAATCCCTCCAGGGATGGTGACTCCACCACTTCCCTGAACAGCCAGTTCCAATGCTTGGAAACCCTTTCTGTGAAGAATTTTCCCCTAATATTCCATCTCAGCCTCCCTGGCATGACTTGAGGCCCTTCCCTCTTGTCCTCACTTTCTCTCTAGGAGCAGCTCCTGACCTCCCCCAGCTGTCCCCTCCTGTCAGGACTTGTGCAGAGCCACAAGATCCCCCCTGAGCCTCCTTTTCTCCAGGCTGAGCCCCTTCCCAGCTCCCTCAGCCTCCCCTGGTGCTCCAGACCCTTCAGCAATCTAAATGTAGGATGAATTCAGAGGGAAAACCCCCACATTTTCTTTCCATTTAACTTTTTTTATGAGTCTGTAGGTGCATATCTGCTGTGCAAAGCACACCTATGGACCGAGAGCGCAGTGATCTCTTGGGGAGTTTGCACTGCCCTCTGAAAATAGCTGTTCTCTCCAGCAGCAGGGAGGGATTTTCAAAAATTATGTCCTCAGGTAGCTGCTTAAAATTCCATAGGGTGCTTTGTGCCCAAAAGCAAAATTTTACAAGATTTTTGAGCACTGAAATTAATGAGATTTAGGAACCTACGTGCTTGAAAGGAAAAACCCAACAGAGTTGATCTTTCTGCCCACAATCCTGTTGGCAAATGTGTGACAGGAGCTGAACACAGATCTGTGAACTGGTGTAATCAACTAAGAATAATCACTCATGCTGTGAGATTTCACAGCCTGACACACACAGAGCAATCCCAGCACAAACAACAGGCATCAAAAGTCACGGTGGGAAAGTGACTGAAGTGTTTGGAACAGCAACACTGCCTGTTGCTGCAATCTCCACTGTGATAATGTCTCTGGGGGCTGGGATTGTGGGAGATGCTCTGTGGAATGGTTTGTGTCACAGGACTCCACTAAGACAAAACACACAATAAAGAAAAGTCTGACCAAGCAAAGCCCAGACGTGGTCCAGCTGTGGTTTCACGGCAATAAATACAGTGGGGGATTTTGCTTTATCTCCAAGTTTCATCCTGCCTTCTGCCACGGAATTGCAGCCCGAGCCATGAATGCTGATTTGAGGACCTCACCTCCTGAAACAGAAATGTGGATGTTGGGCGTGCCAGCAGTATGGGAACCGTCTCAGTGTGTTGAAATAAAATCCCTGGCACGGTTTGCTCTGGTGCCTGTACTGGGAATACAATGTTAATTGCTGGACCAGGCTTTGGGCAGCTAATGAATAAAGAATCTCGGTGGATTGGGGTCTTAATTACCTGATTTACTTTAACCTGATTTCCTCTAACCCAGCAGGTCAGTGGGACTAATCCCAGAACAAGACACTATACTGTGGATATCTTCAAACAGGTCCAAAGATTTCCAGAGATGAGGAAGGAGGTGGGGAAAGGTGCTTGTCTCAGTGGAAACTAGACACCTCTAGTTTCCTAATATGATGATATAGAAACAACATTTTGTTAGCTACTTACCAGCCTGGAGGCCCAAAGATACACCAGATCTTGTTCCTTCCAAATACTCCCATGCCCAGACTTCTGTTTGTGCTCTCAGTCAAGTTAAAAAAGCAGCAAGTGCAACAATTTCCCATTTCTCTCAGCTGGAAATTAAAAAAAAAAGACAAAAAACCAACCAACCAAAAAAAAAAAAAAAATTGGGAAAAAAAAAAAAAAAAACCAACCCAAAAAAAAAAAGAAAAAAAAACCAACCAAACAAAAAAAAAAAAAAAAATTGGGAAAAAAAAAAAAAAAGCACAGCCAAAAAACAAAGGGAAAAACCCCCCAAAATACCCCAAAACAAAAAAAAAGCCAAACAAAACCAAAAAACCCAAAACAAAAACCAACAACAAAAAAAAACCCCCAAAAAACCCCCAAAAAACCCCCAAAAAACCCCCAAAAAACCCCCAAAAAACCCCCAAAAAACCCCCAAAAAACCCCCAAAAAACCCCCAAAAAACCCCCAAAAAACCCCCAAAAAACCCCCAAAAAAAAAAAAAAACCAAAAACAGCAAAACCCAAAAACTTCATAGACCCATTGAATTATTAAAGTTGGAAAAGATTCCAAGATCAAGTCTAACCTTCATCCTTCATCATCAAGTCCAAACCTTATAAACTGAGAACACAATTCAGTGTACAGAGGGAAGCAATAAACCAATAAACACACAGGAGCTCTCAGCTGACCACAGGGACTTCAAAGTTTTATCACCTTCTTCTCCCTGATGCCTGTCATTCTTTACACCTTTGGTGTCACCAGAAACTGAGGTTTGCACTAGGTGCAAATTCTTTGATTTCCATAACTCTGCTCACTTTTTTCCTATTTTTCTCATTTTAGTTACACTCTACACCAGGTTTATCCAGACAAGCTTCTTTTTTTGCCCTCCTCTTATCCTTTAAGGAGTAGCATTGGGTGCCACTCAGTGGTGAAAATCAGGTTAGAATGGGGTCCCTGAGCCAATGGACAAAATCCTTGCTGGGCTCTGTGATGAGGATGGTGAACTCTCACATCTGGAGAGGACACCTCTCTCCTCACCCTGTGTTATTATCACAGCAGGATGGGCAAAGGACAAAATTAATTATTCAAATAACTCCAATTAAGTGAAATATTAATCTAAAATAGACCTTTTTTCCGAGTTAAGGAACTTTTATAGTTATTTTTGGGTTTCTGTGCTTTATCTCAGATAAAGCACAAAAAATTCTGTGCTCCTTGTTTACTGTGTTCAGGCCTTGTTTCATTAAGAGAAAAAGGAAAATAAATGAAAGACAATTAGAAAATTATTTATGAAAACTTTCAAGCCAAAAAAATTAGTTGTAAACCAAAATTTGCAAGCTAAGTTTCAGATTCATTTCACTTTCTTTAGTGGATTTTAGCCTAGACTACCTCTACCTTTAGTAGCCACAGACAGAGGGAAAACACACACTTCTCCAGAGGCTGATGTCTAACATGATTTATCTTTAATTTAATGTCTCACTGGGCCATAAACCGAGCACATCTTGTGCTTGGAATGACACATAAGCCTAAATTGTTAGGATCTACAATTATTAGCAGTAAAAGCTGATATTCCTTGGCTTATCATGACATGCAAAGCCTGTTTATGTCGGGGAACCTGAGTCAAGCTTCACTTCAGAAGTCTGTACCCACACATCCACAGTACAGGTCCCTTCCCAAGCTGCTCCTGGAAGATCTTTATCTTGCCTGTTCTTAAAAATTCCAGTAATGGAGAATCCATCAATGTGGGTGACTTAATGCTATGCCTACAATAATTTTGTGGTGAATTACTCCTCTGAATAGAGAGTATGTCAGTACCTTCCCCTTTAAGCAGAATTTCTAAAGTTCTTAACTAATGTTTTCCCCATCTTTTAAGCCCAGAATAAATATTTTGTCCACCTTGTTTGACTTCCTGACAGCAGCTGTCCCCTCTGTTCCTGTATTTAGCCTCCAAACACAGTACATGCATTTCATAAGGACAACCAACCTTTAATAAATCTCACCTTTAAGTGAAATCAAATCAAGATTCTGATTTATGTGTTGATTACTTGGTTTGTTGTTTTGTTTTTTTTTTGTTTTGTTTTGTTTTGTTTTTTTTTACAAATACAGAAAATTTGAAAAGTGAATGTAAAATTAGGAAGTCTTTCCCCCCAGAACAATGTAAACAATACTGTTAACTCTGTTGCTCCCAACCACTGATCTGCTGCTCTGACCTTGTAATCAGAGAAGACTCTGAGCCCTGCATTTGTCTTTGAAGGCTGCTAATAATTAAATCCTATTGTTTCACTGAAACAGAACATGACTCTCACAATTTGTAACCAGAAGCAGTGTAGCTCCACTGAACAATGTTGGATAAACATGCCCTTCAAAGATCAAAGGATGTAGGGCTATGTCAATTAAAAAGAAGAAAAAAAATCAGCATAGCTAAACTGCTGTTTCTCAGCAGCTTGGTGTGGGTGCAGATCTGAGGCTGCTTTGCTTTCATTTCCCATTCTCAAGGGTATCCTTATTCCCCCCAGTGCCTGGGGAAGCTGGCACACCCAGATGTGAGCTGAGAGTCTGTGGGCAGAGGAAGAGAGTACCCCCCTCATCCCTAATTACACTTTCAAAGGATTCCTGCTCTCTCCAAGCAGCACATCTTTGTGGCATTAAATAAAAATGGGCCTCAAAGAGAAAACAAACGCACACACAGCGTGTTCAACAAGGCAGTGGGCAAGAGGATAACAGGGGGATGTGGATTTGGAGCGATGCTGTTGGCTTTTGTTTCTTCCCTGTGAGAGCCCTTCCCTTCTCCATGGATTTCCATCAGAGTTCACCCTCTGTGCCAACACGGACTCATCTTGATGCCACTTTGGCCATGCAGCTCCAACAGGAGACAGGAGAATCCATGGCTGCTGAAGGAGTTTTCCCCTTCCCAGGAATGCCCATGTGATTTATGGCCAGCAAAGCCTCTTTAATTAACGGGACTCTCACTGGCTGTTTCCAGGCGGCCCAGAAAAGAGGAAAAACTTGCAGTAAATGAGTCCCAGCTATGCCTTGGCTTTGTCTGCTCTGTATTTCACAGCTTTTCATCTGAACAATTTCCAGGGACATGGAGAGTCCCTTGCTGAAATGTCTCTGCTTGTGCAGGGATCCCACTCTCCATGGCCTGATCCTTCTGGTAGGTGGGGTCCAGTCCATCCATATATCCATCCATTTATCCATCCATATATCCATGCCATAAACTTCTCAAGTGTCTCTTGCTGAGAACAAAGAATTTCTTCTCTGTAAGGGAGGTGAGGCCCTGGCACAGGTTACTCAAAGAAGCTGTGGCTACCCCTGGATCCCTGGAAGTGTCCAAGGCCAGGCTGGATGGGGCTTGGAGCAACCTGGGATAGTGGAAGGTATCCCTGCCCATGGCTGGGGATGGAACTGGATGATTTTCAAGGTCCCTTCCAATCAGAGCCATTCTTTGATTGTCCCAGTGCATGTTTGTGGATATGATCCCCCATATTCTGTATGGAAAAAAAAGAGTTTGATTTGTTTTCATTTTAGAGGAGGGGCAGTTGAGGAGAATGCAAACCAGAAAGGATAAAATCATGCTGGAATCTTGCAGCAGAGCTTTCTCATGGACACCACTGTGCTTTCTGATGAAGATTGTGTTATCTCAGCTTCAGAGAGGATGACTGAGCTTCAGCTCTGGTTCTTGTTGGGTCTTTTGGTTTTTTTTTTTTTTCTTAATCAGAGTTTATTATTAGGCTAATGCAACATAAAAGCAATGTATAAAAGCAAGTCTTCAAATGCTCTCCTTCCACTGCAAATGGAAAAGGCATTTTTGTTCTGAGAATGAGGGTGTTTGTTCCTTTTACCTCTTGTACTTCTGGACTCCAATGCTTCTATTATGTGTGTCTGGATTTGGATTTATTAGTTCAACGAGAAGAATGTGAAATATGTAATGTTGAACCTATGTGCAAGACAGTTCTCTAACCCAGGCTCCTGCTTAAGAATTACAGGTATTTGCTGTTTGTTTGTTGCACTTCTTGGGAAAGCAGAGTTATTCTATCCTGCTCCCCGTTTTTACCCCATTTTTATTTCCCAGTTCTAGACAATACAACTCCACCTCAATGAATATTTTACAGTTTCCTTGAAATAAATCAGCCTCTCAAACCTTCCTGTCTACTAAAGACAAAACCTTATTTTAATGAGTCAAATTCCAGTATCAGCTAATCTGAGGAAAGAACCTGGCCCATAAAGTTTGACAAATGATGATAATTTTAAAAAATAAAATGTACACATTGTGTCTAAACACAATTGACCTCATTTCTCTCAGCTGTCCTGGTGTTCAGCTGCTTGGAAAGTTTCCTCCGGGGAAAACCTTTATTAAATGATTTGTGTGTCTTTTACATTTTGTTCCAAATTATCTGGCTCCCTCGTTTTATTTCTTCTTCAGGCTGGCTGCTTGCTACAGCTAATTTGGTTGTCCTTGCTGGGACTACCATAAATACTCCTTCCCAGTCGTACTTTGCAAGCTGAATTACTCAAGTGATCTTGGCTACAGCATCCAAGAAAATACTCAATGAGATTAAACACTGGTAGAATTTTACGGTTGGAGACACCGTTTTAAAGTCATCCATAAAGGACCACGAGCAAAAAAAAAAAAAAAAAATGCTGACATGGCCAAAAAAAACCATTTCCTAGATGCTAAAATTGTGACCTTCAGGATTGTGCCTGAAGGGAGAGCTGTTCACTTCTCTCCCTGCAACGACTGTGTTAAAGCACGACCCCCTCTGTGGAACTGGTAACAAGGAGCCCTTCATAAAAATACATGAAATATCAGATTGAAAACAAGGAGGTAAAGCCTGGCCTGAAAATTGAAAGACAGAGCACTGAAGCCTGCAGGAGTCTCTGGGTATTCTGGGTCTGCCTGTGAAGCAGAGGAGGTGACACCTTACCTGGGCTCAGTGGTACCAGAGTCACCAAAACAATAGAAAAAGCTGTTTCTTCATCTCCATCTTTGCTCTTATTTCACCTTGGCAGCACCTGGAGATTTAACCTGGGCAGGGCTGTGGCTTTTGGGTGGAAATTGTAGTTGGATAATTCTGCTGTTGACTCAGGGTGGCATATATTTACCGTTCCCCCCAAAATTTGTGGTTATCACCAGGCAGACTGGCTCTGTAGCTGTCCTTACAATGGCTTCATGCCTTTCTGTCACGAGGTTGATGCTCCTGACTTTATTTAAAGCTCTATAAACACTTCATTCATCAAAATCCAACTCCAGAGTGGCAGAGGGTGACAACAGGGCTGTAATTATTTCTGATTGGGTGGAATGGATGAAGACCTTTCTGTCAAAAATTCCCTTTTTAAAAATTTTTCCAGCCAGGCTCCAGTTAGCACATTTTATTTCAGCATTTCTGAAAGTATATATACTTCCTTTTGAGTTGTGAAATAATTGTTTTCAAGTCTGAAAGAGCCAGTGCTTCATTCAAAAGAGTACAAAAATCATTATAAATGCCCCATTATCCATACAAAATGTTTTAACTTGGAACATCTCTTAATTAATTTCAAAAAATGCTTTTTTCATCTCTAAGCTGATTTTATATGACTCTCCTCCCTTCATTTCCCAAAAATAGAGTTTTCAAGATCATGAAATCATTATTATTAAGGTTAGAATCAATTACTCTTACAGTTTGCTCAAACCTTTTGAGATGTGGTGGACAGAGCTACTTTCATGTCAAGATTGACTTTAAATAAAGAAGTTTTCTAATACTAAATTGAAAAGGCTCAGACTTTATCCTAGTGAAAAAGGTGAATGATTACAATGGGAAAAGTATTAAAATATCAGTATTTCTTGTAGAATTAGAAGTCTATATTTCCTTAACCCTCCTGCACCACACACAGGATAGATGGGGATAGATGGGTCTTTATCTTCACAAGATCTTCCTTGATGTTAAAAGGTAAGTCTACTCATCTTATAATAAACCTGGAAAATTCCAGGGTGAAGAAATGTATGAGACAGCATAAACATGACCTGAGACATTTTGGATACAAGCAACAATTCCACTTTTCTTGTAACAGATGACACTGCCTGACATTAGAACAAGAAGTACCTGTTGCCTTTGCTGTAAAATCTCTTGCAAATAGCTTCTGATTTGTGGCACTGATATAAAGGCTGTGTTTTATGGAGCTTACCCAACCAGCTTTGCTATGTCAGGTTATCACAGATACATTTTTTTCCAGTTCATTTTGAGACCAACTGCTGCTAAGAGGCTGTAACAAGGGTTGCAACTTGCTCCTTTCAGTTCCATTCAGACAGTTTGAATAAACCTCCAGTTCAGCCTTTTATGGACCCTCTTCCCATTATGCCTCTTTTATTTTACTTTTCTCCACAGGGATTGAGCCACTTTATTCAGGTAATTTTCTGCAATATCATGTTAACCCATTAAAAAGTCAGATAATTTATTGTCCATTCCATCCACCGGCCTGTCCTTTTCCCTCAAAAAGCACAATCATTTCTGTGAGCTCTGCGTTCCCCTGCCTGTTCAAAGGGCCTCGTGGTTGTCCTCACTTTCTCATTAAATCTCACCCAAGAACAGTTGCCTTGGAAACCAGGGAGTTGATCCAGCAAAGGGGCTGAGCATCTTCACCTTGCCTTGACTTTGGTGGGAGGTGAGGCCATTCAGCACTTCTGAAAGGAGAGTTTAGTGCAAGGCCAGCAGAGAAACCACCAGCTACAGTTTTCCTCTGGCTTCTGGATGATGGGAAGTGATGGTGCTGCTCCTCTCACGGCTTCTGCGTGGAGAGCAGGAGTCAGAAGGAGGTTGGAACAGCTGATGCTTTTCTGGCATCTGTGAAATAATTTGAAGACATTTTGGAAATGTAAATGCATTCTAAGTACTATTCAAATGAACAAACTTCTTCTGAAAGTCTAAGACAACCCAGCTTTCCTTCTGGGCTCTTTATAAAGTGCATTTGTAAGGGAGCTACCAGGGTTGTTACAGATTTGGAATAAGAAACCAGTTTGGATTAAAAACAAGAGAAGAAAATCAAATAAACAGCTTTAAAAAAAACCACTTAGATGTTTTTTGAGAGGAGAGAGAGCATCCTTCCAAGGACTCAGCCAATGTAAGCATTGAATCTTAATGTTTCCAAGGAAAACACATCAGGGTTTGGAAACTTGTCAGTGAAGAAATGAAGTCTAGATTGCCGTGATAATCACAGCAAGAGATAACTTGTGGAGATAAACCATACCCTGAGAAGAGAGCTGGCTCTGCCCAGGCCACCAGTCAGCCCTGGATCAGGATATGTGTTTCCATGAAGCCTTCAGACCTCCCTATGAGCCCATTCCAGGCTCACCTGGTTCCATATGGAGCATTCCTTGGACCTGAACCTCGATATAGGCACCAGGAGCACAGGTCAAGATTCAGAAGAGTAGAGCATCTACCAAGCCTATGGGACCCCAGGAAAAAAGACTTCTACAGGATCACAGTCACCTGGAGACAGCAAATCCTACCTCATTCCTGGATGGAGGTCTCACGTGCTTCATTGGAGCTTGCTCCTGGTTGTTCTGTGCTGGGACTGGAAAGTCTGCGTAGGAAATATCTGTGAAGATATTTCCCTTCTGACTGAAAGTCATGCCAGTCTTTTCTCCTTTTCAGACTCCATGGAACCTTTTATCCTCAAACCAAGGTTTGCTCCCATGGGGTTGAAAATCTTTCTCCCTCCAAGGAATATCCCCATCTTCTCACCCACACACAACGTGCAGTGCTTGGACTCTCTTTTCTTGATGCCATCTTAGAGTGGAAAATGCTCAGAAAACTTCTGGTGATCCCAGATTGTTTCAGATATCAAATTCGATCAAAACATTTTGCAGAACATCTCCAGAAATACTTCTCCTGACTCCTTCTCTTGATATTTTTGTTGTTTTTTTTCTCACCTAAGTTTTTGATTTGTTTTGTTTTCTTGATGTTCAGTTGTGCTGTATTTCATAACAGCAAATAAATTCCTTAAGATCAAAAAGATTTCTTTTTCTTTTAGATGGAAAGGCATTTTTGAACTTGAGAAAATGAGCACTGGAAAGATATCTGAGCTAAAAACCCATTTAAGAAGTAGAACCTTCTTCTTTTACACATGTCCATCTGACATCCTTTCTAACTAAGAGCAGCTTCTTACAAAGTTCTGTGCCATAAACTGACAAACCTACCCACAGAAAGATGAGAAAACAAAAAAAAGAAGTTTGCCAAGTCACCTGATGCATTTCTTCAATTTTTCTTATGCCTTTGTATCCATGTGCCAAGCTGATGTTTTTAAAGAGAAACAAAAAAGTCTTGAAGTTTATATTTTGGTTGTGTCTAGAGGCACTACACAGCATTAAAGCTACTGGCTGCTGTAGGAAAAACAAGAAAATTACTTGTCCTGCCTTGAAATCTTTTCAGTTGGGACACACACAAAAAAGGCTTCTTACTCAAGCTAACATACACTATTCCCTACCTTACAGAATTAGCTGGTGTTAAATGTCTCTCTCTTCTGCCCATCAATTGCACTATTGCCAGATTATCTTCCAGAGACTGTTCCTTGAAAGAAAGCAGAGAAACAACTGCAGAGACTGAAAGAACAGGTAATAGGGAGCAGCTTTCTAATATTCACAGCAAGGACAGAATAAAGTCAGGGCAGTGCCACCTGCAAAGAAGAATTCACTGCTACCATCCCAACAGAGCAGCATTGGCCCCTCACTTGGTGTTGACTTTATTCAACAGCAGGAAACTCCCAGAGCATCCCCAGCCCTTCTGGGTCATGGATCTGAATTCCTTGCCCTGCTGTACACTGATTTTCTCTCCCATCCTGGACAAGCTCAGATGCAATCCCAGACCTTGAAAATAAGGATATATGTATCTCTGAAGTGCAAAATGTTTGGACAAAAGTCTCTTGCTCGCAGTAGATGGACTGGGGACGAGGCAGGTTTGGATCCCTGTGTTGCAGGGATTTACACCTCCAAAAGAGGCTTTTAGAACTGAATAATAACGTGCTTCTAATTAAGGCTGTTACTGTAAAATCTCTAATCTGATAACACATTGTGCAGGAAGCAAGCAGACATCTGTTCCTACGAACACATCAGTATTAAGGTGGATTTTGGATGCAAAACTCTCCCCATGCTGTTTAATAATGCCACTGGCAGAAGAGATCTCCCGCCTTAGTATCTGGCAGCAAATGTTTTGCAACAAGGCCGTGTATTCCATGGAGGATGGCGTGAACATATGATCTAATTTTCCCTGGCAAAGCATCCATCATGCATGTGAAATTTCTCGAGGAAGACAATAACCCCTCCCATCCACAAAATCAGGTTGATGGGTGAACAAGACTAGGTAGAGACAGGAACACTCTCACCCCAGCGTTACCGTCTGTGCCCTTTCTTTGGGACCTCTTAAGTGGGAAGTATTTGGAGTTGGGTGAGACCTTCTGAAATGAGGAGTGGAAGAGTCCACCTGGCTAAGACAGCCCACCTGGCTTAAGGTGCATTTTAGCCCCTTTTGTGCTCTGAGGATTTCAAAGCTATCCCTGAAGGGAAGTATGGTAGTGCAGGACTCACTTTTCCAGAGCTAATTCTGTCCTGAGCCAGCAGTCCATCTCCACCACTAAGTCAAGCACTCCCTTGTGGTGTTTCACAGAGGTAGCCTCCCCAGGTATTCTTTTTTCCCTCCAACAGCTTGCTCCTCAAAGTATTACAAGCCAGAATCACTCTTCATATTTAGCTGCCCTCAATGCCTTTTCCTTCCACGGGTTTTTCCTTCTGCTTTTTTGACTCCATGTAACATTATGACTTCCACATCCTTATGAGGAAAATATTGCAGAATTTGGTACAGTTTCTGAGAAAAGCTGCACATTTCTCCTCTCCTGGGATCCCAGTGGCATCTGCCAGTTTAATTTGCTGAAGGCTTCAGCCTTGTAGAGTTTTTTTTGGAGATCAGTAAAAATTCCCAGTGCTCAGCAGCACAGTGTCTGACCATCTCTTTCTGAAACCCTTCCTGCACTATAAACAGGTTAATTGTGAGTGTTTATTTTGGGTTGGCTGCAAAGTGCACTTGCTACAGATACACCATCAGGTTTCTGTCAGATATTTTTTCTCATTAGTTTTGTTTTATTCTATGCAAATAGGGAAGCAGTTTCTGATTCTGGCACGCAGATGTGTTGGCTCCAGGGCCCATCCCCCCTAGAAATAACTTGGTTGCTTACATCCAACACCAGACTTGCTGGTTTTGCTGGGATTGGAAGAGGAAGTTTGATTAACTCCAAATAAGAGGTGATGAAAAGAATCCCCCAATTCATACTGAAACATTCTCCACAACTCCCTGACAGGAGGCTGCAGCCAGGTGGGGGTCAAGCTTTGCTTCAGGCAACAAAGGACAGGACAGGAGGAAACTGGCTCAAGTTCCACCAAGGGAGATTTAGGTTGGATAGCAGGAAAAATTTCTTCACTGCAAGGGTGGTCAAGCACTGGAGTCACCATTCCTGGAGAGATTTAAGAGCTGTGTGGATGTGGCACTTGGGGACATGATTTAGTGGTGGCTGTGGCAGTTCTGGGTTAATGGTTGGACTTGGTGAACTTTGAGCTCTTTTCCAACATAAATGAATGCATGGGAGAAGGAGCAGAGGCTCCATCCAGAGCCATGAGGCTGCCAAGGGACACAACTGTCCTTCATTTAAGATTTTTACATTTTTACACCAGATTATCATGTGACTTTCAGCGTCATGCATTTTGGATTTTTAATATATTAACAGGGCAAGAAGAAGAGAGTTAGCAGCAGAAGAGGAGACAAGAGTGCAGTAACACTGAATGATGAAGCCAGTCATGGCTTCAGAGCAAAAAAACCCTGATCAAACCTGTGTCAGATTTAAAGATTTGCACTTCTCAGCCATCAGAGTTACACAGGGGGATAGACTGGCAGATATATTATGTAAATAAGGATCAAAATACTTGCACATCTGCTTCAATCCAATTTTCTCAGCTTTTTAAAATAGTAATTGCAAGTGTAGGTATTACAGCTCAGACACTCAGATGGTTTTGGGCATCTACTTCCCACACGCCAAGAAAATATGTCGGGGCACAGCACTAACAAGGAGTGAGGTGCTTCACAGCAGTTAAAGGCAGAATGCAAATGTAATACAGCTGCTTTTCTCTGTTCACTTGGAAAGAGGCTCCAACCCAAGGTTTCAGATGCAGGAAGGACTCAGCATGGCTTGGGGAGCTCCCAGACCAGCTATTTGTCATACAGCCAGCCTGTCTCTTCTGGCTCCATGAAAAATATGTACTAACACAGCCTAATAAGCGGTATTGCCTCATGATTTGTTATTTGAAAAAGAAAACTTGTTAAGGTGGTGGCTTGCTTGCAGCTCTGATGACAACAGGGTAGAGGAAGAAATGAGCTGAATGCACAGTGAGGAGGCACGTGGCAATTTGGAGTGAGGAATTAACCCCTTAGGGCTTGGTTCTAGAAGCACTCGTGAGCTGCTTTACTCATTTGTCACAGCTCAGCAGAGGCAAGGACAACTGGGCCCCAAACTCCTTGCAGATCCACCTGTGTACATGGTTTGGATGAGTTTCAAAGTCCCAGAAAAACAGTTTATTTGAGTGTTGGCTGGCAGTAGTGCAGCACCACGTAACAAAGGGGAGCTGGGTACAGGCACTGCAGAAAGGGACACAGCACCAGGCATGACAAACTGATGGAATAGGTTGTCCAGAGTAGTTGTGGATCTCTGGAAGTGTTCAAGGCCAGGGTGGATTGGGCTCTGAGTCCAGCTTGGTCCAGTGGAAGGTGTCCCTGCCTTTGGCAGGAGCGTGGAATGAGACAACACAAAAATCCCTTCCAACCCTAAAGAATTACATGATTTTATGACAGAAACAGAGCCTCTTCTTGCCCATGTTGCCTGGAGAGGATGGGTCAGTGTTATAGCCTCTCCCTCCACCTGCCAGTCTCTCTCTGTGTCTGTGTCAGGCACAAAGCCATGGGAGGACAGGTGGGTCTGACCTGCCCAAGCCCCTTCTCAGCCCTGTCTCCATCTTGCATTAAATATAATTATAGACCTAAACTATCTCACCCAAGGGCATCAGATCCACAACTCACCAAGGTCAGCACCGCTGAGATCTGCAGGGCTAAGCCCCAGCAAACAGAAGAGCAAAACTGGCTCTGCTCTTTCCCAAAACCAACAGAAACAGCCAGAAACCTTTGCTTCTACAGCGACCCTTGGCAGCTTTGGTGTTCTTTGTTTTTTCCCCCCTGAATGAGGTGAGTGGATGTTTTTTGCATGAGCAAGAAGTTTCCACAGGAAAACAAGCTGCCCACTGTCACGCCAAGAGCGTGTGTGAGCACAGCTGGGATCTCCAGCAGGTCACAGCACATGCAAAATTCATGAGGAAGGCTCTATGTGCATCTCACTTGTGCAGCCCAGCTGGGGCTGGGAATGGCTCAGGCACCTCCCAGACCACCTCACCTCCACAGCCTCCAAAAGGTTCCCTTCACTCCAAAGCCAGGCAAGACAGATGAAATCCCTTCTCCCCCAAATGCACGTCTCGACGAAGAGATTTGCTCCTCAGAGCCAAGAACACTGAACTCTTACCTTTCATTTTGATGGTTTCCATGGAAACCATAAAATTAAGCTATGCAGTTACTTACTGCAACATTATATAATCTGCCAAACACTCTGATGTTTTTCAACAAAAGTGTTTGTTCTGGGCTGGTTGGGCTTTTTTTTTTTCTTTTCCCAGTATGATCAGCCTGATCTGTGTTGATCTGATTAAACAAGGAGCAGTGGTGTAAAATCAGGTATTAAAATGCAACTTCTGTCAGTTCTCCTCTTCAGAGAATGGCAGCTCTGCCTGCTTCCCCTGCTGGCTTGCAGCTGCAGTTTAAGGTTTTACAGCACTGCTCTTCTCCTGATCATACAGATGGGGCGGGATTGAACAGGGTCTGATCCCAATTCTGGCCTTGGGGATAATAAATAGCTTCCACATTGCACCAAGTAATCTGCATCCATAATAACAGTATGCAAAAAATGTGGTCATATGCAGTGATTTTTTGATTAATTAGGGCCACAAGGCAGGGGGGAATGGGCTGCCTTCAGTTCAGTTTCCCACATGGACTTGAGGGATCACATTTTGGACAAGCGCTGTAGAATACCCTGCAAATTTATTATGAAGGAAAAATCTCATTATAAACCAACTCTAATATGCTTTTTTTGATGTTCCTGGCACTCAGCCATCCTTGTTGGAACTGGACCAGAGGCAGCAGCAATGTTTGGGATGAAGGAAGGTGCTGTGCAATCACTCTTTAACTTTTGTGGCCAGACTTATTATTTTAAATAGAGCTCAGCAAAGCCACTTAGCTCTTCTTTGTTTTTCCAGCATACACAGCCCTGCTGCTGTAGGGAATAATGCCAAAAAAATTCTCACCATTGGTGAGAATAAACTGTTTCTTTTGTAGCTGCAGAGGGCAAAGGAAAGACCTCAGCTGGGCTTTGGGGCTTGCGCAGAAAATGCAGTGGGAAAAGGGAGGTGACAAACACACGGATTTATGTCCTAAGAGACGGGTATGAGAAGGATTGCAACTTGTAGGTCAGCATCCATCACCTTCCAGTGCTGTGTCTCTCAGGCTACATTTGATAGTGAACTAAAAATGGCCAGGAGATTATTCAGGCCAGATCGAGTCACTGTTTGGATGTTTAGCTCTGAGTTGTTCCTGTACCAGGGCTCACATCACACCAAGGAGGGTGTGGATACAGCACAGAAGAGCTTGGCCCATTCTGGGTTCAGAAGAAGATAGTTCAGGTGTCACTGTGTTTCCCTGAAGCTCAGAAATCAGCCATGGCCTGTTTTATTTGCTAGAGTTAAGAAGCATTTTCAAAGAAATTATCAAGTCCAGCGAGGGCAATGTAAATTAAAGCTGACAGAGATGCAGCCTCTTCTCCTGGCAGCATCCTTTCCTATCTCTCCAATCAATTTATCCCTTCAGCAAAACCCACACCTTCCTTGAGCACTGCTTAGCCTTGGCATAGCATGTTGAAAATCCTTTTCTGGGGAGTGATGGATTTTGTTTTTGAAATATTGCTGAGAAACCCAAGGGAGAGCTGGGATTCCTCCTCACACCACTGACCATGTTTGCCATCAGGTGACATCACAGAAACACCATCCACATCCCTGGGAAATCTGTCTTTTCATGGGTTAATCTCACTCTGTTGCAGCCTCTTATTGCTCACTGGCTTTGTGTGACATGTGAGACAGTGATCTTAGTATGATATAAAGATATAAAATGCTAAGCATCTGAAGCAGCTGCTCTTGCACCATTCAAAGAGCACACACACCCAATAAAACAGGCATTTACAGTGACTATAAATAGCTGGGAATAGCAGATAACTAATTATTTAAGTGTCAGAAAAGCTCTAGGAAACCTCATGTGACATAATGACACATGTCATGGATAATAACTCCCAGCCTGAGATGAGGATGGAATTTAAAAGAACTGGAAGTTTCCTGGGTTTGTCTTAATGGTCAGTCATATTTTTTTTTCCCCATTTCAGTGCTAAATATTGGAGATGTTTCTCTTGCTGAATACTTATATATTCCACTTTGAAGTTAAGAGGTTCAGTCAGGTGAATTGGTTTCCCTGAAAAGAAACTGCACCTGGAGATGGTGGTTCAGGAAGCCAATATAAGTATTTATGGTATCTTTTGAGTTGTAGGACAAGCTGTATTAACTTAAACTGCATCATAAATCTATGCAAAACAAAGACTGTGTTTAACCTCTCTGCAGGATCTAATACCTTCAATTTTCTGGTTTGCTGTTTCTCTTCTTTCTATGTATTTCTTGATGTGAAAAGTTTGCTTACTCTATACTCATTTTCTACTACACCAAGCAGCATCACTGCTCGATTTTCACTGTAATAAAGAATCATCATGAAGTATAAAGAAAATGTCATATAAAGAAAATATCAGATAATGCCATTACTGGTTGTTTTCTGCTTTCTCCTGAACTGGTTTTACTGAGCCTGAAGACAGACCTTCCTGTGAGCACCTCTATCCATGAACTTCCAGCATGTGCATGATAAACTCACAGGTTTTTTGTCTTACAGATATTTGTGATGCAGCTTAACTTCTTTTAATATTTTTTAAAATAAACTGTTGAAGATTACTAGCTGCAAAACACAAAGGCAGTCATTATCCCCTTGATTTTCTTTTTTGTTTCTTTCTGCAGAAGATTGTTCAGACATTTCTGTGCCCCATCAGAGCAGTGTAGTTACTACAGTTACTCTGGGTACTATCCCTATTTCCAACCTGAAGGATTAATCAAAACAGCAGAACATAGAAGCAGGTTGAGCATGTGACCCAGCATGTTCAGAAACAGGAGGAGGACAGGACTGCTCTGGTGTTAAATAGCAATTAAATAATTGACAAGCAATTAGCAGAACATATCTTCCTGGTGTTTTAGAATGGTCAGACAGAAATAAATAATTAAATAAATACGTGAGGGAAGCGATGTGTTGGAAGTGCTGGGTGGAAAAAGGATGAAGCTGCACCCAGCAGCCACAGAATGATCAAAACAGTGAGATTTACTAATTTTAGCACATCCAGAATTATTAGTACTGAAGGACTGAAGGTGCCTCCAGAAGCAGAGTTATTATCCTTATAACCTGCAGGTGTCTGAGGTTAAATCCCAGGATTGCTCCTCAGGAACCTGGGCACTGCTCTTGAGAAGGCCCTGTGAAGTCATCTTATTCCAAGCTTATTAAATGCTCAGCTTCACACAACTTCCTCTGCTCCCACCACTGGCTCTGTTTGCCTCTGTGGAAGGAAATTCCATTTACTTCAGCGCACTCTGGATCTCAGCAGACACTTGTGGTCATTAAAATTTGCTTTTTTCTTTCTTGCACATGGATATAAATAGGAGATTTTATGAAGAGATCTGTTGATATGGATGGAATTGCAGAAAACACAAGCTGAGTCTTTTGCCTAATTTGTAGAGATTTTCTCTCTTTCATTTTCATTTTTTATAGGCTCCTGATATTTTCCCACTGGAAGAATCCCATCTAAACAAAATTCTGGCCAATTAAATATAACATTGATCTTCCTAATAACCTTTCATAAAGCTTTTATATACAGTTAACACACCAGAATAAACCTATGGATCACAGAGTAAAACTCACAGGTTAAAAGGAAAAATCAGAGGCACTTGTTTTGATCATCAAAACTTGAATGCACAAGGACAGTGAAATTATTACAGATTTGGGTAATACTTGTGAGGTTTGGAAACTTTAACAGAAATTCAAACATTTTCTGCTACTTTAACATTCTTTCCTGCACTCCAGAGTCTGATATCTGTCTCAGAGAACAGATATCTCAAGGCTTTTCTACATGAGAAAACTGATGTCACAGAAGTGCTGTCCATTCTTTGAGTTTAATTGGGTTTAACTTTAGAAGCATATAAGAAAGGTTAGGTCTCGCCTGTCTGAGCTGAAGAGGATTTTGCTTGGAGACTTATGGCTTAGCTAGTTTAGGTTTGGGTAAGTATTTCAGAAGGATTCTGAGCCTTAATGCTTGTATAGTGCAGCTACCACTGGTGTGGTGTCAGAAGAGGCTTTGGAGACAGAAGCCTGTGTCAACAGAAGTTTTCAAGCAGGAGGAAATCTTTGGTGTGTTTTCTGGCACTGTGGCATCACTTGGATATGCCACAACTGTAGATTTGCAGAACCTTGTTGTGTCAGCCTCACCCTGGGGAGGACCAGGAACAAGCGACTGTTCTTATTTATACAGCAGAAAGACTTTCTAAAGGAAAAAGAATCTTGTAAGCAATTCTTTTAGAAAAGTCTCCACACTGTGTGGCTTCTGGAGGAGGGAATTGCATCAGGATTGTGCATCCTTCCTGTCTGAATTCAGCTGCAGAGATCCTTCTCCACTGGCATCAGCTCAATACAAATCATTTGTGCTGACAAGATATTTAATTGGGATGGCTCAGAAATGATAAACCAAGACCCAGAGAAATATCCATTGCAAAAATCCAATGGTTTTGCACCCAATGATTAAGAATTTCCATTCCCTGTGCTTCTAGTGGGAAGCTGCCTGGGTTGGCAAAATTTCCTACTCCATAAGAATACAAAACTTAAATTTGGGCAGCTGCAAAAGGATCTTGAATTTCTCTATAGACTCCTTCATGTAAAGAAAACAACCCCAAACAAAAAAACAAACCAAACCAAAGAAATTCAACAGCATCAAATTATGAAGCAGAAGAGTGAAGCTAATTTCTACAAGATTGCCTATAAATAATATATGCTATAGCTATATACAATAGGTATGTATTACATTATATATATTTTATATGTACTTATAATATATCAAATATACATATTATATATTTAATATGGTTTTAGATATAACATATGTAACATATTATATATTTATATGGTAATATATAAGTATATATTTTATTTATATTTATTTATACATGCTTTATATGTATACTTATAGAACAAGAAGGACAAATATCTATATCCTACATGTATATGTATTTCTACAAGATTGCCTGTAAATCATATATATTATAGATATATACAATAGATATGTATTATAGTATATATATTTTTATATGTACATATAATATATAAAATAGACATATTGTATATTTAATATTGTTTTATGTATAACATATTAACATATATATTTATATGTTAATATATAACTATATATTTTATTTATATTTATTTATACATGCTTTATATGTATACTTATAGATATATAACAAGAGGGACAAATATCTATATCCTACATATATATGTATTTCTACAAGATTGCCTGTAAATCATATATATTATAGATATATACAATAGATATGTATTATAGTATATATATTTTTATATGTACATATAATATATAAAATATACATATTGTATATTTAACATTGTTTTATGTATAAAATATGTAATATATATTTATATGCTAATATATAACTATATATTTTATCTATATTTATTTACACATGTATACTTATATACATATGCTTTACATGTATTCTTTTATATACATATACATATATATATAGGGATAAATATCTGTATCCTAGATATATATGTATTTCTACAAGTGTAAAATGTCAATGATTTGATGACCCTGTGTAACACATACATTCATGCATATATTACATGTATCTGTGTAATTATATGTACAACTAAATACACTTACAAACAATTTCAAGGTGTGGCTCTGCATGGCAGTGTACAATTTAAGGTACAGAAACACCAGGCATTGATTTCTCTGGAGCTAACAGGATTTGTGGCTGGATCCCTGCATCTCAGCAGGATGATTTAGAGCCAGGGAGGGACCTCTGTGCATGACAATTTCCCCCCTGCTGGGAGGCATCAGCTCACAGTTTGGAATTCCTTTTAAAACCCTCAGTGTGAAATGTGCCCTTCTGGGTAATTCTGGCTGCAGATGATCCAGCCGAATCCTTTGTGGGATAAGGAAATGTAACAGGGAGGGTGTGTTAAAATTCCTGGTGAAGCATGAACCGAGCACTGCTCACAGGGAAGGGTTTCCCACTCAGAGCAGAGGTTTTGCACAGAGTTTGATCAGATCCATGATCAATATCATCCAATACATAAAAGCATCCACAGGTGGGTAGGCCACCCCTGTGCGCTCTGAAGAACCATCCCTGGGCAAATTTCACTGCTTTTCTGCCTCTCTTTACTACATCTCAAATATAAATAGGGCAGAACTCTGCCCAAAATTTGAACTAGGTTTCCAAGTGGCCAAAAAGTTAAGTCAGTGGTTTTTGGGTCATAGAGTTGAACTGTTCTCAGAAACCTAAATTCTCTTTCTTAGCAGTGTAGAAAGTACAAGAAAGGTTAGTTTGGTACCAGTGGGAAGCTTGAACAAGTCACAAAAAACACTCCCAGGTGAAATCCATTTCAGAATACCTTGGTTTTTCATCTCTACCAGTCTTTTGAGGGTTCATCTCAAGCTAAAGCACAAGTGATGGAGACCTCCCAGCTCCCATCTTCTTATCAGACCTCAGGACAAATCAGCTGGCAAAGTCTTCTAAGCCATAACTCAAAATAAGTAATAATGATTACAAAATATGTAATTTCTTATGATTTCTTTATAATTTCTTATGTGTTCTCATCAGAATCCTATCAGACCTCAGGATAAATCAGCTGTCAGTCTTCTAAGCCATAACTCAAAATAAGTAATAATAATTACAAAATAAGTAATTTCTTATGATTTCTTTATAATTTCTTATGTGTTCTCATCAGAATCACTTGACTGGAACAAGGCAGAAGATCCCAAAGGCTCACTGTGTTCACTTCTGGCCACTTCTTGCAGTTTCTTACCAACAACAAAGCACAGGAGAAGTTTTTAAAAGAAAAAAATCAGAACCTTGATGAGGATAATTTTTAGAATATATAAGTTACAAGCTCACACCTGGCACTCAGCTCTTCTCAGGAAGCAGCACTGCTGCTTGCCCTCTCCAAGTGGCACTGAGAGAGACACTCCCAGGGTTATTTTTGTGCTCCTCAGCCTGAGCATCTTCCTGAAGAGCAGAACGGACTCCTTGCCTTCCCTCCCACTCAGGGTCTTCATTTTTGCATCAGAGATTCTTGTGGTTTCTGGGATGTGACAGCCTCAAGGCTGACTTTCAGAGCTTTGCTTCCAAGTTTATTATTTATGTCTTCCTGGCTGCCACTCCAGACACTCAGTGCCAGATGCTCAGGTGGTTAGCAGGTGGTTTTGGTGGCCAGCAGTCAGAATCTCCAATAAAGATCTCATGGTTTGAGTGGCACCTTTGAGAGATCTGTGTCTTGTGTAGTAGGACAGCACAAAATATTTGTTTTGCCTTCCCTCAGTCTGCACCATGAACAGTCTGGAGAAGTAAACATGGGATATTAAACAGTGGACACCACAGACAAAATTTCACTGAGTTGCTGTTACACAGCCTGAGTATAACTATATAATAAAGAGATGTTTTAAAATTATTTACTGTAAAAATATATTTACTATAGCTATCATAACTCTCATCAAGATAAAGGTCATACCTAGAGAAATGGCACCTCCTAACACCCAGCAAAAGGTTAAAATTAATAAAATCACTCAGCTTCTTAGAAGTAATGAGGAGTAACTCCATTACTTTTAAACATCTTACCTTGGCACAAAGTTGATGTGAAGGAGGATCAACACAGACTCTCCACCTCTATTTTAAAGCTTTTCAATGAGATGCAGAAAATCTGAGGGAAGTCTCCAGCTGACTTTACTCAGACCAAGACTCTGGACTTCAGGCAATAGGAGGCTGAGAAATTACCAGCTTGGGTCTTTCTCTGCTTGAATATTTGCAAGTTTTAGCTATTAGCTAAGATAAAGACCATCTGTAGTCTTTAGCAAATGCTAAATACTTCCCTTAAGTGACTGTCATCATTGCTATTAAAGAACAGCCCGAATCTAATGCCTTTCTATGGGCTACTAAAGAAAACATTTGACTTCTCATGGATTTGAAGAGGATCACAATGATTCACCTTAAGGAAAAAATGCTGATGAGAGCAGGTTTTAAGCTCTTAGGCTCATTCCATCTCTAAAGATGACCTTTTTTTGAAGGCTTTATGGCACTTATCTCCTGTTGAAATTCCTGTTTTTGTTAGTGCACCATGGAAACCCCATTCCTGACCCAGAACTCACTGTGCTGTCATCAACCCCAGCATTCCAGTCCCATTTTCCAGGCTGGACACAGCAAAAGTGCTTCCACTTAGGAGATCTGAACTCCCAGGGCTGGGACCCACCTAGCTTTGTACACCTAACCCATCTAATCTGGGCATTTGTTTTGTCACCCAACCTCCCTTCAGTTTGGGAAGAGACCAAATTATTTCCAAAGCTTGGAATTAGGCTTTTCCAAAACCTAATTCCCTCTCTGGGCGGGAGAGTGGATGTCTTGTAAATGCACTGGTGTGCCTCACCCTGCTCCCTGTGTCACAGACTCATGCTATCACCCAGATTAAGAAAAAACAGCCATTCCAAAAAAAAATTAGCCAAAGACTCCCAATGCTGAGAAGCTGGTCCATGCATTGTAAAAGACCTAAATCATGGGGGTACTTTTCTATAGACAAAGGTGGAAATAGCCCCCACACTTCATCTCTCTGAAGAAGATGCCTTCAGCTTTGTCCTTTGTTGCCACCCTGGATCCTCCCTAAACCTGCAGTCCTCACCCTGTTTCCATGCTGTCCCATCAGCATGTGATAAAACCTCCTGCAAAAGCTTGTTTGATTCTGTGTTGCTCAAATTAGATCTTCCTTATGTTGACCTAAAAGAAAATCTGCTGACTCTTGTTGGGGTTTGACCCTTTAAAATGTGTAATGCTTCTTTGTCCCTCTTAATTGACCTCCTGCAGAAACTCTGACAGTTTCTGTGCAAATTCTAAAGAACCTGGAAACCATCACTGTAATGTAGGTGGTTTCCCTTTTGCCTGTGTAAGTTTTCTAACATTATGTGTGTGAGAGTGACCTTTAAATTGAGAGATTTCTCTTTTAAGCCACCTCTGCCTAAATGAATATTTCTGTCTGAGCAACAGAATTAAATTTGTCTCATTCCCCAAATGAAGTTCAAGACTTTTCACACAGTCACACAAACTGTTTCTAAAACTGAGGCTCTGCTAAGAACCCACCATGGAATGTGCTAAAAAATAAGGAGCATGGATGGTCAGACAAATCCCAATTTACCTCCAAGTTTAAATTTATGTGCTTACAGGAGCAGGAGTATCCACCTAAGGGAGTGGGCAGGGCTGGGAATTGGAGGGTTGTGCTATCATACAACCTTTTGAGCTTCAGCATGAGTTTATACCAGGCTGGGATGACTACATGGCAACCTCGTGCTCCAAAAACAATTCTCACACTCCAAAACAAATCCCCTTTTTTTTAAAAAAAAAAATCTTTTTTAAGGTGATACTAGATTTCCTCCTGCACTCATACACTCACTCAAAGGAGCAGAACCTGGTGAAATCTGAGGCTGGCCCAAAATGAATGGATAGGAATGGGCAGCTGGAGGAGGGAAGGGAGGGGGACAACTTGCAGCCACCAATTATCAGACTGAGTCAGGCTGCTGTGAGGCTGCAGCCTCAGAGCACAATGTTTGGTGTGCCCAGTGGGCTGAGCCAAGGTTGACAGCCAAGTCCCTGGCACAGAAATGTTTGTGTGCACACCTCTTGCCTTACCCAAAATCTCATCAACCTCCTGACCCAGGTAGCTCCTGCTAAGATCTAACTCATTTTCCCCCTTCTCCTTCCATCATTACCCCCTCAAAACTGATTCTGTTTAATATCTTGCCTTTAAAACTACCACTTCATTTTCCCTTCTGCCAACACATCACCTTCAGTGCAAAGGTGCTAAAGAAGATATGTTTTCCCTGCAAACTCTGTATCACAGCAATATGAGCTCTCATCAAGCAGTGATGCCATGCTGGGGAGGGGGTGTTGGGATGGTATTTGATCTCTTTTTTCACACAAGGTGACCAGGAAGATTTGTCTACATCCCCCTGCAGGGGTAGGAAGGTTTGGAGCCTGCAGTGAGGCTCAGTCATCTAAAAGTCATGAGTGTAAAGACAGCTTCTGTTACTTCTTATTTTCAAATCTGACAAAACCAAACAAACAAACAAGCCTTTCCAAATCAGCACTTCCTCACTGATTGCCATTGGATGAAGTGAGTGCATTCCCTGTGCCAGCGGCTCCCAAACCTCTGAGCAACCACGGATCTCAGTGAACTCTAGAATTCCCCATGTTCAGGCTCATTAGAACTGACAAGTTCTGCAAATTGCTGTGCTTAATTTGATTTTGCATAAAAGCTTCAGACCACAAAGGGCAGTCCCCTGGGCCACGGTTTGGACTGAAGTAATGACTCGCAGGTGAAGTTCTCCTGGAATACAACAGTCTCTATTCCATGTACAAGTCAAAATGCAGGAGTCTGCACTTGGGATGGAGAAACATCAGGCACAAATGTAAACTGGGGGAGGAGTGGCAAGAGAGCAGCCCTGCAGGAAGGGATCTGAGGTGCTGGTTGGCAGACACTCAGCAGGGGAGGGAGATGCTGATACCTTCTCCCTGGAATACAGTGTTGACATGTGGGAATGTTCAAAGCTGTGCAGGGAAGGTTTAAACTGGACATGAGGAAGCATTTCCTCACTCAGAGTGTGGTCAAATACTGGAACAGGCTCCCTAGAGCCTGTACTCAATGCCCCAGGCCTGTCAGTGTTAAGGAGGGATTTGAAAAATGCTCTTAATAACATGATTTATCCTTTGGCCAGCCCTGAAGTAGTCAGACATTTGGACTAGCTGATTGATGTAGGACTCGACTCTTCCAAATAGTCTTATTCTATTCTATTCTATTCTATATTTTTAATTAAGTCATTTAGAAAACATATTTTTTTTCTGTGCCTAAAACAGGTCTATAATTGCCCATGTCCCAGCTTCCTCACTGGTGTAAGACAGGCTTGGCAGCACTTTGCACAACCTGCATCTCATGCTGTCACTGTTCTCTAGCTGCCTCATCCCACAATGTAAAGTGACAAACAAAAACCAAGATTTAAGTTTTCCTGTCAATTAGAAACTCCAGGTAGGAAGAAAAGAAGAAACTAAAGTCTCTGTTTCAGATGAGTGAGATACAGGATATTGTTATTTTTATATCACTCAGTCATTCATGACTTGAGCTATAAAAAGTCCTAAATTCCTCATGGTCCCATATTGAGAGGGAAGTTAATGCTTCATTAGCAGTAAAAGCTTCAGGTTATGTGAGTGAGTAACCTTTTGTTCAAACATGATGCCTGACATTTGCATAACTACGTCTATCTCTGAGTTATTGAGATGATGTGACTCACCAAGCTCTTGTAAACAGGTTTTTTTCTTTCCTGCCTCCTCTCATACATCCTCACACTTTCCTTTCTCACAGCTGTCTGGTAGGGCAGTGACATTTTTAGGCTTCATCAGCTTTTGACATCAAAATAATCCCTTTCCTGTAGCTGGCAGCTGCTCCTGGAGATCAGAGAGCCCCAACCAGCGATGCCTCACCCAGCTGAGCACCTGGGCTATGTGGGGTGTTCTGCAGAAACAGCAAGGCACAGATGAAATCACCTTCTCATCGTGTCCCAAAGGTCTTTGCAATGACCCTGGTTTCATGCAGTGGAAAGGTGACCTGGAAAATCCCTTCTATAACTTCTGTAATTACTTATATGAGTTTACATGTAAAGTCATTATCAAGACTTTTCAGCCTCAAGCCATCTCTGAGCTCTGCCCAGGAACAAAATAACCTTGGTGGAGCAATGGGGAAGCTGAGGATCTTGTTTTAAGTGGTGACTGGTTCTGCACCACAACATGAGGCTGATTAGAGCAACCTGAGGCTTGGAAATTGTAATAGAAAAAAAAATATGGCAGGAAAATATAGCTCAGAAAATATAAATCTTCTGTAAAATTAACCAGTTCCCTGTTCAAACCAACAAAAGACTGCTCTGAAATGTCACAGTTTGAATGGGTAGGAACCACCCTTTCATTGCCAGCCAAACATATCTGTCGTTCCATTTCTGCTGTGGCTTTATTGGATGATTCCAATTTCATTTCATTCAGAATATTTTTAAATATTTCAGGAATGCAAGGGTTTTTTGGCATCTAAATCACTGCCTGTAGGAAACACTAGAGAGACTGGGACAGAAAGGAATCTTCCCTGGTAACAACCCACCTCAGAATTAGGGATCATGAAGTATATCTTTCTCCCTCCAGAACCTTCCATTTACTTTGATTTTACAGCTTTTGGGTCTCTGTTCATTGTCTAGATTTTAAAAGCTCTTTTTTAGAGCTATCATTTGATTGGTGAATCTCAGAATGGCCAGATCTAGGTTTACTCTGATTTTTGTTTCTTTGCCTGTTTTGTTCTCTATTCCACAAAATTTGTCCAATGGAGGGAAAATCTTTCCTTGGGGGGTGGAAAATGCATGTTTGGCACTTGGAAACTTGAAAATTGCTGCTTTCTGCAAATGATGTTCCAGCAAGTGTTTGCAAGCGGCAGAAATTTCACTGACTCTAATAAATAATCATATAATCATTAATTATTGGAAAATCCCTCCAAGATCATTGAATCCAAGCATATTTAATTACAACTTACAAGACAGTGCTTCCCTTTATGACACAGCTTCTGAGCATGATCCTTTTCTTCATTTCATATCCACTACAATGTCCTGAACATCAAAATCAGGATAAATCCGTATCTAGCACATCCTCCATGAGCTTTCCTTCCTCGTGGGGTTCTTGTGGCCTTTGGATGTGACAATTGCTGTAGTGCAGGGGTCACCCTTAGAACTGCCCAGTGCTGCCTGAGCAGTTATTTAACTTTATTTCCATCCACACTGATCTGCTTTGGGTCTCCCTGGCAGCTCTACCTCCAGGAGGCTGCACTGCCAAAGACAACGACAGCCAGGAGAGCAAAGGAATCCTGGGGAGCTCCTAAGGGTGACTGCTCTGCAGAGAGAAAGGTTTTGGGGCCACACAAGTGGATAAACCTTCACCAAGTTGAAAGCAGAAGGCCTTTGGGGCTGGGTACTCGCAGTTAACTTTTGAGGATTGGGTGGATTCTGTCATGGAAAATGTTTGGGAACTGATGCCTTGTGAAGGCTGACCTAGAACAGAGGCTAGAGGGAGTTAAAGAATAAAGGGGAGCTGGTCAGGGAGACATGAACAGGCATCCACCAGCAAGGCAGGGGGAGCTGGGACTCTCCAGGGAGATTTGGATTCAGACAGATTTTTTCAGCATTTTAGCAGAACGAAAAGCCCTCAAGGCCACAGGTTTGGCCACAGGTACATCTTCAAGAGCCAGCCCTGGCTCCCTGTGCATTCCATAGGGCAGATATCTCCAGTTGGACATAAATACATCTCTGTCTGGGGCAAGGGCTGGTCTACCCACAACACGCTCACTGGCAGCAGCTTGTAATTGGCTGCTCAACAGTAATCATCCATACCTAGAAAACAAGTTTACTTTTTTTTTTTTCCTGCCTATTAGCAAGCATTCCCAGTCACATTCTGGAAAATAGGCAGGAATGTAGTTCAGGCATCCTGTTAAAAAGCTGTCAGCTGTGAGCACTTTAATATTTTCTCTTCAGGCATCCATAAATATTCAGTGCTCTTGTACTGAAGGGCAGTTCTTTTAGACTTAAGGGTGTCTTGACACCTTTAAAATCTAAAATCTTCCAAAAGTACTAGTGAGCTTAGTTGCTTCCAGACCCATGGAGAAAGGTAGATGTTCAGTCCAAGGTCCCTGTTGCAGCAAACTGGTTCCAGACTTAATGGGGGAAGCACAAAAGTAAAAGCAGGAACAAAAAAAAAAATACTTTTCATGGTCACATTTGGGGTGTGACTGCAGGAACATCTGAGCTGCCATGAAAAGGCAGGATCTGTCACACACTTTCTTCTCATTTCCTCTTTCCTGCTGCCAGATCTTCTGTCTTCTTTCCTGCTCTGCCTCCCCTTTGTATTGAAGCTGTTGCTTATCAGAGTGCTTTGGTCCTGCTTAGCTTCTTGAACTATATGGAAAACAGTTCATTATCCCTTTTTTTGGAAGGAGAGATGGAGGGGGAGGTTTATTTTTTGCCAGGCTAGGGAGTTGTGCTGGCCCTCAGCATCATCTGATGAGCTGGCAAAATACATACAACGTCAGCATGTGACCAGAGATGGCAAAAAGAGAAAAATCTGGGGGTGTGGAATGGGAAATTTACTTTGTCCTGTACAATTTTAACTTCTGATTTGTGGATTTCTTCCCCTGAAACTGTATTTATGCTGTGAGAATCCCTTGACTTGCACACAGTGAAGCCTTGGGCAAAAAGTGAGGTTTGCCTTTTCCATCTGTGGGTTCTGATCAGAAAAAGCAGTTTGCCCTCAGAGCAGTAATTGGAACAAATCTCCATGGAGAAGGTAGCAGAGCCCTCAGCAAAAGGACAGCAATTAGTCTCTGATCTTCCTTTGCTTTGGGATGAGGTCACTTATGAGCACTGATGAAGATATGGACATCACCATCCTCCTATAGATTTGTCCTGATTTGATGTTTCATACCAACCAAAAGAAGATGCTATTGTATTTGTGGGGTGCCCCAATGAAGGAAGGAATGATGAATCTGACTCCATGTTCCCAGAAGGCTAATTTATTATTTTATGATACTATATCATACTAAAGAATACAGAAAGGATACTTACAGAAGGCTAAAAGAGATAATAATAAGATCGTGACTCTCTCCAGAGCACTGACACAGCTTGACCCTGATTGGCCATTGAGTGAAAACAATTCACATGAAACCAATGAAACAATCACCTGTTGGATAAACAATCTCCAAACACATTCCAAAGCAACAGAACACATGAGAAGCAATGAGATAATATTGTTTTCCTTTTTCTCTGAGGCTTCTCATCTTCCCAGGAGAAAATTTCTGGGCGAAGGGATTTTTCAGAAAATATGAATGTGACAAGATGCACCTTTTCTGTTTGCTTTGGGGTTTTTTTGTGTGTTTCATTGTATGAGTGTGTGTCAGGGGGGTTGTTTGCTTTTGTTAGGGTTTTTGTTTGGTTTTTTTTTTTGGTCACTGAATCAGTTGTCTCAGAGATTGGACTTTGGGCCCTGTCTGCAGGAAGGAGGTGGCATCTGGATCCCAGAGAAAGCTGGAACCCATGAAGTTCCTCTCCGGGGGCTGACACACAGACTTCCTAAACACCAACCTTTTTAAAGTAAACTGTAAAAGCTGATGTTTGCCACATTGCTTAACCTCACATTTTCCTGTTTCTTTGCACCACACTAAGGAGCCATTCCTAGTCCTGCAATGCTCCATGGAGTTACACACAGGATTCCCATCCTGGTAAACCAAAGAGACAAAGTTTTTACTTGACAAAGTTAATGTGAAAAGAGAATTTTCTGGTTTCTCTGTAGAATGGGACTGGTGGCAAGCTCTCCCTTGATTTACACGTGCTGTACCCAGACAATCCTTCCTGGAGAATGGGAAGTAAATTCTGATCAGCCTGATACACTTTCTATCCTCTCAGACTGTATACCCAGCTCAACAGGAGGAAAAGAACTGGCTTTAAAATTCAGCAGGTTGTTTCTCCGTTTAAATTGGTGATTTGGATTCCGGTTTGGAGCATAAGGAAGCATAAATTATAACACAAATGAGAATGTGGGAGACAGTGTAGAAAAATTCTATATTAAAAAAAAAAAAAAAAAAAAAAAAAAAAAAAAAAAGAAGCAGAGAGGGAGCAACATTTGGGGAATAAAAAGTAGGGCAGATTTTGAAATATTCTCAAAACCATTTAACACCATCTGTCAGGGGTTTGTGTTGCTAGGGATTTATCATCTCCTATCTACAAAATCCTCTGGCTAGTGAAAACAAATTTGGGAAAAGATGATTAAACTTCTCCTACTCTTGGATTCCCAGCCCCACACTGTCACCAACCAACTCATCTTCCCTCATGTGCTGGGAGGAGGCATCCTCTGAATCCATGAGTAACCCTATGGAACAACCAGCAATTTTTAGAAAATCCTAACTAATAGTTGCAGCCTCTTTTAAGTTGCCGCAGCGTAGCTTGATTTTCAGTGCTTACAAAACAAGCCCTTCACAAGCCAAGGGTCAGCTGAGCTCTGAATAAAAATGTCCCTGAGGCAGAGGATTGATTTACAGAGGGGAAACAAATGCACAAACCCAAAAGCATTGGACACAGAAACCCACAGGCAACCCCCAGGGTTTTTTTACTGCACACCTTGGAAGCATTTTGACCAAAACCTACCTTGTATATTTTAAAATCCTATTGATCTCACTTGGCCTGAAGGTCGGCTTTTCAAAAGTCCAGCTGATAGCAGTCTGAAGTGCTGTTCTATTTGCAAAATGATGTTATGAACAAGTGACAGATATTGCAGATGGGTGTAAGGTGCTGACTAGAAATGGTTAAATTTCTCCTTGACTAGAAATGGTTAAATACATGCAAATTTCAATATAATTTTTATTTCAAATAAGCAATAGAGTCAGTTCCTAATTGCTGTAACGCTGCCTTTGGGGGTGAACTAGAACATTATTTGCTTCCACTCTGTAGGTTTCCCTGCACTCCTCTATGCCTCAGGATAAAACATGAAGTCTCCTTACAGAAGAGCAGAGAAGGAACAACGTTTGGGGAATAAAAACAATCCATGGAATCCCGGCCCTAACAAGCTGTAGGAGATGTAAAACCCTCCAGGTCTTCTTTACCCACAGACAAGAATGTAGAGACAGCTACACTAAATATCCCACAGGGGCATTTCTGCAGAATAAAAGGAAAAAAGGTAATTTGTATTCTTGTACATTTCAATGCAATGGAAAATAATTAAAAATTAACTGGATGTTACCTTTGTGAAAAGCTTGTTTAAATAATCTCGTTTTAAAAAAAAAATGTTTCAATCATTTTTTACAGACTCTACCATTTAAGCTGTTCTAATAAACTAGTTATTTCAACTCCTCTTTAGGCATTTAGTAGCCTGCTATAAATGCCTTAGAAATGTGCCTTTAGATTGAATGTTGTTCTTGATGTCTTTTTTCCTTTCTGAAAGCAAATTACAGACAACATGCAAATGCAATAATCAGAGAGGGTTTTTAAATAAAAGTGTGTGTGCTGAGACAATTAAATTGTAATTGTCTGATAACAGAGGCTCTGGAATGCCAACTGAATCCCGGGAAGTGCAATGAAGGGAGCAATACTGCTATTAATTATTCTGTGTGCTGGGGAGATGGGCCACAGCTTGCCAAGGGCTGCAGGTTGGTCTGATTAAAGTATGTAAAGGGGGTCAGATCCATGCTCTGTGGTGACATGAGTCCTTCCAGGGGCTTGTTTTTAGGGAAAATAAGGCTAAATGTTTGGGATGAGGAGAGCTGGTAAGTAGAAAGGGTCCTAATTTTAGGAAACAGTGAGAATGGAAGTAGGAGACCAAAAAAAGTAGGAGCACAGCACGTGGTGAAGAGTGCTGATCAAAGAAGAGGTGGAAGTGGGAGTGGGGTTCCATCTCTAGATGAATTAAAGACTCTGGATATAATTTTTATTTATGCTTTCCCCAGCTAAATTGGGTAAGACCTATTCTCAGTGCATGAGCACACATTGGTATTTCTGGAGATACCAAACCCTTGCACTCCTGTCTTGCAGTGTGGCCAGCAGAGGTTTTCTGCCATTTGGAACCTGAATGTGCACATTCTTGGCTCAGCTGAGATGCTATTTTGACACCAGTGCAAAGGATGAAGTGGTGTGTGTTTGCTTGCCACGAGCCAGACACTCAATGGCTCATTTTTCATTCATTCTGTCTCCAAAGCAAAGCAAAGCTCTGTGTGTGTCTGCCAGACCTTCTTGCTTGGGTATCCCTGACAAACTACACCTTCAACACAGAACCAATGTGGTCTTTGGCCATAGACAGAGCTACTGCAATGACACTTTTCCCAAAAATATTGTTCTGGAGTCCACTCAAGGCAAAAAGAAAAGGACTTCAGGGTATTTTTGACTCAGGTGTGCAATTTTTTTGAGTGCATACCCCGCCTGGGACTGTGAAAGACCACAGACCTGTACTGGAGGAGGATTCAACATATATGTGCAGATGAAATAAAGCTGTAGCTTATCTAAAATCCAGAAAGTAAAGGTGAACTTTTTTTCAATGATTTCTGTGGCCTTACAATGAAATCTCTGGTTCTTTCTTGAGTTAAATGCCAACCAAAGCAGCCAAACATTCCCCAGTGTTTTCTTGCTGTAGAGTCAACAGCAGGCAGCAGACCCCTGGATGGCTGCAACCACCCAAAATACCCATCCCTTTCTCTTCATCCTGCACATGACCAGAGTGACATGGCAAAGGGAGAGGAACTGGATGTTCTGCATGGCCACCTCTACACACATCCTAGCAGAATTTGTCCAAAAAGTGAAGGCAAACGGAACAGCTTGTCTCTTCCTTTGTTTACAATTTGGAATGCTAATTCCTAAAATCTCCGAATTTGCTGAAGTATTACTAAGTGCTGGGCTCTGGGTAGCTGTGTAAACTCATAGGAAAATCACTAAGGATGTAGTTTTAATCCTTTTGGCTCTGATGGCTCAACCCTATTATCTCTAGAGGGTTTAGAATTTAACCTTGAGTTCAAAAGCCTGAAAGAGTCCTAACCAGATGGATAATGAAGAGGTAGACAGATAAGTGCCAATATGGATATAAGCTTTTCTTTAACTACAAATTGGGCTTTATGAGGAATGCACACCTTAGCAACCCTTTACTCCCACAAAGGGAAGGGTTTGAATGCTGGCTTTTAATAATTCATGCAGCGATTCTTGCTGGATGCCATGCGGGTATGAATTTGCTTTTCTTCCTTATAAAGCTTACATTCAATTGGGAGAAAAAGATCTAATATCTACATGTGTGAGGATTAACCGATGATGGTATTTCTGAGGTGAGAAATCTTATTATTGCCACAGAAAGCATTTATCAAATGGGCTTGAGTAGAGGATTTGAAGCTCCCCACAGCTATGAGAACAGTGTTGCTCAGACAAATGCTTTTCTCTGTGACTGCAAAGTAACTCTGATTCATATCTGAGTCCATGACTGTGCTTGGAATATGCTTTTTAAATGGGGCTTTCAAGTTCCTCTGCTCACCTTACAGAGATCCACATTTCAGTGTTGCTCTGACCCAGCTGTGGCAGTGACAAATCAGTTTCCACAGTCACTTAAGGCAAACTCTCAGTATTGGGCCACTGGCAGACAGAGCAGCTGTGATGCCTTTAATTCAGAAGTAATGGCTTTTGTCCACTGAAAACTGGATCAATGCACTAAACCCTTTTCACTAAAAATCAGAGGATTTCAGTTACTACCCAGCTAGGCAGGAGCTGCTGACTCCAATTTTGCATCACTAAATACAGAGCCCAAAATGCTCCCCATAGTTCTGTCTTCTACCCCACACATGAAGTCTGCCTTCAGAAAAGGGTAAATAAAATCATGAACAGAAAGGGACTGATCGCAATAAAACAGCTATAAAGTTTCCTTCTCATACAAAACAAAACTTTTGTTTTCCTCTCTCTGAAGGATGTGCCATAGAAGAAATATCAACAACTAAAAGATGTAAAATGCAGAAACATGGACTTTCTCTTATATGGGGTTTTCATGATTCAGTATTTTTTGACAGGTTTGGTAACTGAGGAATGGAAAATTCTGGGGAGAGGTGTCACCAAAACAGTTAAAAATTAGGAACACATTTAATTTCAAGATTCAAATTGCTGTTTCTGATAAGGCCTGACTATATTGTTCTCACTAACCCAGATCAATTATGTCACTTGAAGGCAAACAGGGTTTCTCCTCAACAAAGTAAAGACAAAGTAAAGACAAAGTTCTTCCAACTGATAGGAAATCCTAAAAGCATTTTGGATATTCTGAGATGTGCGCTGTTTCAGGAACTACTTTGTGCTGTGGTTCCCCTAATAATTCCCATTATTTTTCTGCCTGCCTCTGTTTGCTAACACCTTTTTCCATGTCTCATCTTTGATTTACATAAAAGTCGGTCATCTTAAAATTATGAGCATTTCTTCCAAAGTCTGAAGCTCCACTCAACAAAGATATCCGAGTCTTTGCTGACAAGACAGAAACATCCCTACATGCACTCCATGTTGTTTCTACAGGAGCTGGATGAGGAATATCTCTGTGGAAGTGACACTAAGTGAATTTCCCAGGTCATCCCCATCAAGAAGGGATTTGAAAATGGCTATCTGGATGTCAAGCTGTCATGGTAAGCCTTGGATTTGCCTTCCTTCCACCCAACAGCATCATCCATGGTAGAAATGGAACATCATCAGTGCACTTGGGTGGATTGGACTAACCTGCAAATGAGCCCCTTTGCCCTTAAACCCATTTGTCTATGAAAATGCAAACTTACCTTGAAATTATAACAGTGATGCCTCAGGGTTTAGCTTTTATACATCAACAGAAACTAAGCCTGGCTGGTGCCTTATTTTGCAGTGGGACCTTTTGAATCATTTCTTCCCACACATTTGTGGGGATCTAGCAGAATTTGTCCAAATTGAAAGCATCCAATTGAAATTGTCCAATTGAAAGCACCAAACTGAAGCATCTCCAGCCATTGGGTTAGATGGACACAATCACACCTCCATTGCATGTAAAGTGGCAGATGGAACTTATATCTTGGATGGAGATGGAGATCTTATATCTTGTTAGTGCACATGAACCCTCCCAGAAATAGCTTTTCACAACAAGTCCACCCATGTGGGAATTCTCAAAGCTTGAGCACTGATTTTCTGCATGATCTGATGCAGCATCATGTCTCTTGTCCCTAATCCACTTGGTACTTTGTTATTTATCTGATGTGCACCTACACAGCCAGCATGAGATACTGAGAGCTGAGAGCTGCAGGTAATCATGGACAACCCAAAATTAATTAGGATGTATTTGTGTATTCAATTACTCCTGTTCAGAAGTTTATGTAAGATCAAGGTTTAGTATTGTATCCACGGCCTTTATATTCACTGCATGGGTAGTAACAAAAAGACAATACTCTTTGTCCAAGTTGAAAGGTTTCTGCCAATATTTGCCATCTGGGACACATTCCCTATCTTTGCTCTTGCCTTTGTGTCTGAAGTAGCATCATCTAAATGGCAAGACACGTTGCAGTCACACATGCTTAGTGTTTGCTGCTTGGCTGATGTTCAGACTCCATGGAGAAACACTCATAAAAGTTGTCCTGATCAAAGGACAACAGCAACAAATCTTTGCAGATGTGTTAAGGACATATCTAGGGCTGGGCAAAGAGTTAAAGTCATTTGAAGGCAGTGACTTTAATGGATCCATTCTGTGTGGATGCTGGCTGGGATGAATCTGTTTCCATGAACACTTTAAAAGTTCAAATGATTAATTTTCTCTTGCTGGAGCACAGTGGGATTATGTCTATGCAGTTGTATCAAACTTCTGTGGGGAAGTTCTTAGGTTGGACCTCTCAGTTTCACATTGTTACCTGTCCTGCAGTCCCTGACAGTGCTCCTACAGCTTCATGGAGACCAGGAATTTACTCTGAGACAGCATGAAAAATACTGGGGTCTTCTTAGAGGCCAAAATTTATGTATTTATTAAAATCACGTGATTATTTTTCCTACCTTACTCCTGTCTAGCATGGTCCTTCCTCTCTTGGAGCAGGAGCAGGTACAAAGGGACACACACCAAACCCCACTGCTCTTCCCAGTGCTAAGGATGCATTGCTGTGCTCCAAAAGTACCAAGAGCAGCACAAGACCATTGTCAAGGAGAATTAGGTTGTTGTCAAGAAGAATTAGGTTATTCTGGTCCAGGACATCAGCACTGCAGATGCCATTTAAACTTTGCACTGAACTCTCAGCAGTGAAAAGGATTGATGTGATTTGCAGCCAGCCTCTTCTGCATGAGTTTCCTACAGCAAATCACAGCTGGAGTAATGTTAAAGTCAAATAATAAGAATTAATTTTTATAGCATTGCAATGTTTCATTCCACCTGCAATTCTTATGAAGTTTATAGCACAATTGTCCTAAAAGTACCTCTTTTAGGGAAATGTTACATTGAAAATAAAGCAAAAAATCTCTTTGTAAAAGACCTCATTGTCTTCCTTTTTGGTTTAGATCATCCCCTGAAAAGTCAAATTCCTTGGAAGCTGGCAGCTCTCTCTGGTTCATGTACATTCTGTTTCTAACAAGGCAAAGCCTCTAAAACCTTCCACCCAGTGAAATGAAGTGTCCAGGGGGATGGATGGTCCATGGAGAAGCAGCAATGTCTATGGGGTGTGGTTGTTACAGCTGGCTTACTGAGAGACAGGCACACTGTGTCTGCCTTCTAACCCCACTTATCTTATGCTAAACACTCCTCTCCAGTTTCCAGATTCTTTCCTGACTACTGCTTCTGAATACTACAGTCAGAAATTAAATGAAACCCACAATAAAGCCCTTAAAAAGCTGGTTGCTTGAATTCAGGTGTTATTTTTGAGGGTGTAGAGGTTGAGTGTGGGAAGAGCTGTTCCCTTTCTATTTCTTCTTTTTCTGTGGATATAAAAAAAAAGACAGAAATAACATCTCCTGCCACCCAGTCCTCACCCATGCTGGGTACACTCTATCTTTTCAAAAGCCATCTCATAGCAACTGATGGTCCTCTTGCTGGCCTCGAGCAGCATTTCAGGAGCAATTGAAATGCTTGGGGATGTGTCTGGGGGAGAAAAAGTTCCTCTGGTCTCTCTTTCAATGAAGCTGCTATTCATTCACCAACATTTCTAATTACCAGCACAATAATTGAAACACTGGAATAATGTATTTGGGGGAGGAGAGCAGGGACCAGGGTGATTTTATTAAAGCAGGGGATGGGAAACTTGGTGGCAATGACAGCTGAGCAAAGGGTTGGACTCGATGATCTTGAAGGTCTCTTCCAACCCAGGGGATTTGTGATTCTGTGAAAGGTAACTCAGCTTGGAGGGATGCAGGCAAAGATGGAGAGGAGGCAAAGGAATGGTGCAGGCACAGCCAGCAAGTGGATGGAGGTTTGAAATAATTCTCTTTATTCCACAGCAGACTTTTGGGGTCATCTTAGCCAGTGAAGCCTCAGGGACACTGGTTCCTTCACAGGGATGTCTGTAACCCAGTTGGCCTTGGTGGAAGATGGCATTTCATCAGAATGAGAGATGGAAGAAGGGGCTCTGGATGCTCTCAGATCTCATGATCCTGTTGGCAGTGAGGACTCAGGAGCTATGGGTCAGGGAAAGCCCCTTCTTTTGTCTCTCCACTGTTCTGTTCCCCCCACCCTTCTCGACAGGCTGGTGACTCTAGGGCCAGTTCCCAAGGCTCTTCTCATGAGAGAAACAACAGCACAGACCATTGGTGGAGGTTTGGGTGCACTCCCTTCCTCCTCCTCCTCCTCCCAGGTTTAGGCTCTTCACAGTCTTCTTCCATGTCCCTGATCATTCCAAGGTCCAGACATCCTCACAAAAAACACACAGATGTGTGGTTCTACAGCCAGCTGGGAAGGAGATTGCTGGTGGAACGTAGGATAGTGGCTTCCACTTAATTTCTGGGTGTAAGATCCATAGGAAAACAGTCAGAAATCACCCCTGCCCTGGAGAGACAAAGCAGAGGACCTGGGAGCAGGCAGCAGACATGACAACTGTGTTGTTGTCATCCTGGTATTACTTTTATTCACAAACTTTTTGCACTATTTGCCCTTTTTGGCGGTCTCTCTGTGACTCATGTTGAAACTGAGATTCCCCACGGCAGTTGCTGCTTCTTGTTGCTGCAAGGTCCTTGACTGGGTCACATGAATGTCCTCCCACAGCAAAAGCAATCAAGGATCTGCTGCAGAAGTTCAGCATGAGGTTGAGTTCATGAATTCAGATATCAAGCTTGAGAGGACATGAGTGTGGCAGAGCAAATGACAGCCTGAGGTCAGTCTGGATGATCAGATGTGCTGAAGATCCAGCAAGAGTAGTTTTTTACCCTACCTCGTTATCTCACCTGTCACCCACTCCCACCAACACCACCTACACAAGTTCTCAACTGTTATTCCCAGCAGGGAAGTCACTGCTGGTCCAGGCAAAAGGTTGTGTCGGTTCCCGTGTCTGTATAAACTGGAGGATTCAGGACTTGTCACTCCATGAACGAGGTACAAGGCACTGCCAATGATATCAAGCACATCTGCAGGGGCAACTTGAGATTTTACTGCCTGCCAAGATAGGGCACAAATGTCTCACTGCACACAGACACTGTTACCCTCTGCACATCTTACCTGGGTCTTAGCCTTGAGCAAACTTGCGTCTTCTCCACTCATTGAGGCTGAAACCCATGGCTGGAAAGATCTGAGTTATGAGAAAGGCTTTGGGTGGGTGTTGTAAAAACAGACTGACACATGTATTCTCTTTCTCTAAAGGCTTAAAATCTTGATGGAAACACAGCAGAACAAGAGGCTACAGACAGAGACAAGAGTGCTGTGGATGTCAGGCCGATTGAAATGTCTTACAGGAATAGGTTTTGACAGCTGATCTTGCTCATCCTTCCCTTGAGATGTGCCAAGCTGGTGAGATGAGAGGTTCTCAGGTGGATAGTAGATGTGGCACAGTGAGACAGGAGTCACTTCACAGCAACATGCCCCGAGGCCATGCCCTGACTGTGCACACTGACAGCAGAGCTTCTCTGAGCAGCCAGAAACATTTTCCACGTCATCAGTAATACCAAGATAACCATTAACCGTGTCCAGGTCCTAACCTTGAGAGCAATCAATGTGTCTGTGTCTGTTCCCATGGTCTAACTCCAGGCCTGGCATTGATATGGAATATAAGTATTTTGTTCTCCATCACATCTTTGACTGCATTGTTTTCCCCCTTTCCCTGTGTCAAATCAGCTATGCAGTTGTAACCCCTACTGGGACAATCTCTCTTTTTTTTTTTTGTAAATTATTAAACTCATACTTGTGTCCAGCTCTAGAGTTTAATATTGCTTGAATGGCAAATGCCCATGAAAATAGCCAGGCCCCTTCTTTAGATAAGAGCCAGCTGTGAAGTCTGGATGTTGCTCCAAATATCCCCCTAGTTTGGGTCTGTGCCAAACTGGGGATGTGGTATGAGCTAATCACTCACAGAAATTAGAGGCTGCTCTGAAAGGCAAGTGGTTGTTGTGCTGCATGCACAATATTAAGATCTTATCTTGCTTTACAAGCAGACTAAACCCAGAATGAATCAATTATGAGATTAGAATTAATCCAATAATCCTCTGTTCTTCTGTGCTTGGAATCAGATGGTGCATCTGTAAAGATAGTGTTAGTTACGGCAAATGAGATCACCGCTTGCCCCATTTTATTAAAAGCCTTTCCCAAGCGTTAACAGCTCGGGTGAGAGGTTGAAACGAAATTAAATTGCCATCTCGTCTCTTTGACTGATTGCCATTGTGCACACATCCTTGGCCTCAGCTGCCCAGAGGGGATGGCCAGCACAGGAAGCTGTGACTGCTGGAGTGGGATGTGGAGAAGTTCCACTGAGGGATTTCCACCCCTGGATGTGGCTGCCAGTGTAGCTGGGCTCGTGGCAAGGAGGAAGCCAGAAAGCATTACTGACCTCCTTAATTTCCTCCTGCAAACTCCTCTTCCAATGCTGCAGCTTAGGCTCAGGGCAAAAAAGCTGAAACGTGCCTCCCTGCCCACCACTGGTGCCTCTCACCAGCCAGGCCTTGCAGTTCTTGTCCTCTCTCCCCTTTTCTTCATGGGTTTTACATTCCCACTTGTTCTGGCCTAAATCTGGAGAGTTGCTCTCCTGACCTATATTTTGCATCAGAGACCAAGCACCATTTTGCCATTTACCTGGTTTTGCTGTTCAACTTTTTTACTTCAAAGCCAGACTTAAGTATGAGTATTCCTCACACTTTCCTCTCCTTTTTTTGTTTTTTTGTTTGTTTTTGTTTTTTTTTTTTTTTTTTAAGGAAACAAAATAAACCAAGAAGAAAAGGAGAGTCCAAAGTAAACCTGTTGCAGGCAGCTCTAACCACTTCTTATTCAGGGCTTGAAACATATTTTTTGTGCTCAGATGGTTCTGCCACTGGATCCAAGACATGGGAACTGTCATGAATGATAATAAGGAATCCCATGAAATGCACAACACTGAGTACAACCCGGAGGGAGAGATGTGACTTCAATGAGGGAAGAAGAAGATTACTCTTTTATCCATGGTCCTGCCTGTGTGTCCTTCAGGAAGATTGGTCCAGGCCTTGTGCACTGAAGATGGGTATTCAAAGTTTGGACCCTTCTGCTAAGATAAGTGCTCTCCCTCTATCACCTTTCAAATCCAATTTCCAACAGAAGAACTTGGAAAAAAATAATAGCAGTGAATTTTCCTTCTATTCTGCTGAAGGGAATCTTGATAAATTTGTTTAGACTTTTCAAAATAACTCTGTCTGAAGCAGAGATACCTGGATGATCCCAGCTTTCACAACCAATATTGTCAAATCCAGGTGCAACTGAAAACAGAAGTTGAAGAAAAGCACTTTTCCATGTCTTTAACACTAGGGCTTATTTGTTGGAATGCACAACTAAATAGCAAAAGCCAAATGGGAACAGGAAGGTGAGGATGAATTCTTCAATATAGAGAGCTAAGTAAGCAAACTTACACCACAGAGGATTTGGTCCACTGTAATCAATAGAAATTGAAGTGGAGATTTCCAGCTAGTGTGCATTTTAAGCTGTACCCTTGATCTAAATCCCTTCTCTAACACCCTGTCTGGAAAAACGAATTGCAGTCCCCAACAGCAAGGTATAAGCAGCAGCCCCATGAATATGTAAAGATCATTCAGATGGTATTTTAGCACAGCATTCAGTAACCATTATCCACAGTTAACTGACTTCACCAGGCTTAAAAACAGGAGTCTTTAATTACAGTCGTTTATATTTCCAAAGATAGACTATAACATATTTATAAACAATCTGTGCACTTGGTGAGTAAATGACACACGGCATGAATCATTCCCTAACAGTTCTTATATAATATTCAAAGTGGGCATGAATGTTTCATGAAGGCACTTCTACTGCTGAACTTCATAGGAAACTGAGCTTTCTTCCTTTCTAGGCTGCCTCTTCTGTTCCTTTTCCTTCAGTGAAAGCCCTGAAAGACTCAATTCCTGCCAAAAACCTTTGGATTTGCCCAGCTCTGTCCAGTGCTTGGATGGATGCAACTTAGATTTGGAGCATCTGTGCCAGGAATGCAGAGAGACACACTTTACGACAAAAAATTGCCTCTAAAATACCAAAACTCCTGTGTCTCATGGTGCAGCACCAGTCCCTTACGTGTCCCGAGGAAATACTGACTTAAACATGTGAGATGTTTAACGTGGCACTGCAGAGATGAGAAAATCAAAGGATGGGAGATGAACTTACAGCCACTCAAGGGTTCTAAAGGTTTATTCATGACTGGGAAACACTGAGGCAAAATTTTTGGTGCAAAATCACTGAGATTTAGTAGTACCTTGAGTGGAAGAAAGGATTGGACTCGGCTGCATCAATGCTAGACATGGACAAGCCTCCACATAAACCCCAGATCAGGGTTAAATGTGTGGGACAATTTTTGGGGCAGTTCAACACCTCTCCAAAACTTCTGCAAAGAAGTAACAGGCAGCTGCAACAGCTTTGTCACAGGCCTGAAGCAAAGAGAATTTTTACTCTGTCCGTGCCTGTCCAGCACAAAGGGAGCCTGTCTGTAACTAGGGCCTCCAATGTGAGACGATGCTATGATAAATATGCAATCATACTTCTAGAAACTTTCTGCTTTGTCTGTTGCACTTCAAATCCCCATGACTATGGGGATGAGGATGCTCACCTCCCTGAACTTTCCAGACAGGTTGGATAATGATTCTTTGTATGGACAGCAGGGAACATTGATGTGGACTATCCATTGTTAGGTGAGTGGATTTATTGATACATGACAGCTTGGACAGCAGGGGTTACTGGAGTCATCCTGTTCTGTTTTTGCCATTTTAATTTCTCTGCAAGCACCAAGGGCCAAATGAAAGCATGAATGAATAAGTAAGAAGATATCCATTTGCAATATGTCCACAATTGTTTTCCTCTGAGCATTTCCTATCCATAGCCAAGTGTCCCAAAATTACACCAGGCAAATTTCACTGACATCTATTCTTCCTTGACTTTCTTTAAAACATGCTGTTCATAGCAGCAATAAAGCGTATGGGTTTTAAATAGACCTAGATTTGTATTTTATATAGGCTGCTCAGTTGTTGTTGTTGTTGTAATAAATGACACGGAGACAATTTCAGATTGTTCTGACAAAAATCAGGACTCCTAAGGGGAGTCTGTCTCATGCACATGAAGTTGTAGCTCTGAGCAACCAGCCAGGAAGATGCAATTAATTTCCCCCTCCTGAGTAAAGCCATTATATAAAATACCACAGTTGCCTTGAGGGCCAAATTGAAGGCACTGAATTATGTATTATCAAAACTGACTTTACAATGATGTCTTCATGGGCACTGCTGCTGCTTGTGAATGGAAGGGGAATGGCAGTCAGCTGCCAGGATCTTATTTCCCTCTCGGTTGCTGTAAACAATACTCTGCTCATGTGAAGACCATGATGAGATGCAGTGACATTGCTCTTTCCCTTGAGGGAGTGGCATGGAAAGGAGAGGCAATCCTGAGAAGTCTGCTTAATTATATTGTGTGCAGTCATAGTTCAGCCCAAGTCCTCTGGTCTTTGCTCAAGACTCAGAGATGAAGAGGTTTTCCAGCCCATTTCCTCCTGTTGGAGCAATGAGGAACATTAAACACCTGAGGTGAGCTCCTACTTCCAATCTGTTTGAGCCATTTTTTGTCTAGGATGAAGGTCTGAAGCCTCAATATCTCAATTTTTGCTCAGGGAGTCTTAGACTGCCCTGGGTTGGAGGAGACCTCAAAGCCCATCCAGTTCCACCTTCTGCCACACCTTCCCCTATCCCAGGTTACTCAGAGCTCCATCCAACCTGACCTTGAACTCTTCCAAGGATGAGGCATCCACAAGTTCTCTGGGCAACCTGTTCCAGTGTCTCACCACCCTCACAATAAAGAATTTCCTCCTGATATCCAATCTAAACCTGCCCTCTTACAGTTTAAAGCCATTTCCCCCGTCCGCACATTCTCCTGTAAATGTGGCATGAACAGAAAACATCCCCATTAAAAACGGAGGGGAATTTCATCTCCCTTTCACAGCCACCACACTGGCAAGTAATGTGGAAGATTTCCTTGTATCCCATGAGGAAAGGAAGGCAGGAACCGGGGGATTAAGATGGTATCAATGTGCTTGCCTGCCAAAGAGCATGTGAGATGAGCCAGAGAGCAGGTGTAAAGTCCAGCAGGTCACACCAGATCAAAAGGGGGTTATTCAGGAGTATTTTCAACTGGCCATCCACAAGATACATTTCTACACAGAAAAACATCCTTAGCATTTCACAAAACCAACACCCTGCGTGTTATATTTATCCTTAGAAGCAAACAAGGAACAAAAAATTGCAGTGCCTGCAGCGAGATTGGATGGTGGCTCAGTGATAAGGGGGAAGTGGTTTTCATTTTTCATGAGTGTTTTCCCCTCTCCCTGCCTTCTGATCTGAGTCATCACACTGCTGCTGTGAGGCAGGTATTCACATTAAAAGCAATAACAACTTAATTAAACTCCAGGTACTCTGAACTGTTCAAGCACACATAAAAATGGGAAAACATACATATTTCTTTTGGTGATTGGTTGTCAAACATTCATTTGTGATAGAATACATCAGCAGCGCAGTGAGACAGGACACATTTTGCTTATCTTACAAATGATGAAAAGCAAATCAAGAATGCTTCTTTCCCTTCAGCCTCACATTGTGCCAGACTAAAAGCATCCAGGAAAGGGAGTGAATGTCCAGGAAAGGGAGCATGGAAGCTTTCCTGGTCTGACTCTGAACAAGCACAAGACCTCTCCAAGCTGGAATTTGTCTTGAGATTTTCCCATGGGAAGCCTGCGACTGTTTAAAATATGTACAACTACCCAATAAAGGAAGCAATTATTCATAACAGAGGAAAAATTATTAAAATATTTTTGACAAATAATTCCTGCCTAGGGAAGTGGGGGATACTTAGGACCAATAAAAATCAGTTCATGGAAGCCCATTCCCTCCAACCTTGCCCCTCTTGCATATGGAGCAGTGTCAATTCAAAAAAAATGAATATTCAACTCTCTCTGAGGGATTCTCACTTTAGTTTCTTATTCAGATTGTCTGGGCCATTTGCCAACTTCCCTTAGTGCTGCAAAGGCAAAGCCAGAGCTCGCTGTCCTTTCTTCTGGTCCTGAGATGTTCCTGGGAGCTGAGGAAATCCCAGGTGGAAAAGCAACCTCCCAGGGAGCAGGATGAGTGTGTGTAGTGCCCTTGAGAGCTGGGGACAGGTGTGACCCACTGGCACCTCCACACTGAGAGCAAGATTTTTCCTGTCTGGGTTAGAAAGAAACGCTCCTCTTCCCACTTCATTAATCAGGATGGGAAAATATAGGCCCTTACTAAAAATTTTAATTCACCTGAACAAGATTAGCAGTTCTGAGCAACACTTAAATGTCTTTGTCTGAGCCTTTTGGATATAATGTTATCTGGCATTTTCTATCCAGGATCAAACCAATTTATTGGAGCCACAGGCATGGGTTTTCTTTCATATCCAGTAGCCAAAATGCCCTTTTGAACAGTGGGAAATAAGACCACAATGTAAATTAACCCCTAGGTCTCCTTTATGGATCTTGTTCCAAACACAAGAACATGGTGGTTTGTTACACAGGGCTCTCCTCTCCATTTTTTAAAAAAATTAAAATACAGAGCAATTTAAAGCTTGAACAAACTTTTGAGGTATTTCTGTTATCTACATGCTAGACAGAAAATTTTCATCCATGCAGGAAGTTTCACTGCATTTTTTAGCACATCCACCTGCAGAACTTGATACTGCAGAATGGGGGCACGACTGAGAGGATGGCTGGTACCCCATGGGCTTGGTTTAGTGTGGTAGTCTTGGTTTAGTGGTTTAGGGCAGTATCAGAGCCAGAATTTATGGAAAGATATAACATCCCAAGATTTACACCCCCCTTTTTGACAAAGGCTTGCAGAAACCTTGCAGTCCTTAAACCCAGTTTTGCTGCTGTGCGAGCCAAAGATCTGGGGAACAAAACTCCTCATGTTTTTGTAACCTAGGTGTGAACTTTACCTCATCTAATGCTGACTGCCTGAAAGCTCAGTCCTCACATGGCTCATGACTCCCTTTGTAATCATCTGTAGGGTGAGACTCGTCTCATACTAATGATATTTTTAGATAAATTGCATGAATCACATTTATAGAAGTATTCTCCTCTTTCCACTGACAATGTAGGTTAGAAAACCAGCTCAGATGGGTCTGTCAGCATTGTGACTGGAGGTAGGGAAGACAAATCCCACGCTTTTGTTCCTTCCTTCAGCTCATGAAACAGAGCAGGGGGGTCTGCAGGTAGAATTTGAATGATAAAAATAGCTTTGATTGACTTAACTGGAATGTCACCCTCTGAAACTTCAGCCTTGCTAATTTGAAAGATGTATATCAGTCTTCTCAAACTGCTGGGCTCACCAAGAACTGGATTCACAGCTGTGGTGTAAAAACATCAATAACTAAAGCAGCACCAAATATTAGCCTGATTAGTTGTTGAGGTTTTCTGTGTATTAATTATTCTTATTGTATTTCATGTTGGAAATGCACCTAACCAGGGAAAAAAGGGAGCTTAGGATGCAAAAATGTTGTTGACACTTTTGTCACTGGATGAGTGTTCATGTCTCTTAAACTTCTTGGATTTGCTTCAGTTCATCTTATCATAATTTCTCTTAAACAAAGGCTGTATTCTAAATTCCTTTTTCATCTTCCAAGTCCCCCTACTCCTCAACCACCCTGTTGGCTTCATCAGTTCACCCTAAGAGTGGTGTACTATGGGAAGGGAGGATGCAGTCTGCTCAGAGTGACTAATTTGGATTTTCAGCTCCTTTCCTGAAGCTTCATTTTTATTTTTTCTCTTTATTCCATTATTCATGTCTCAGTCTGTAGCTACTCCAAAGACTGCATTGTAGTCCCTGACACAGAGATGTATTTTTTGAATGTGATGGGGTCCTTTCTGGGGGATGCTGAGCTGCCCTTTGGAGTTCTGCTATTCTTTGATGATTTGCTGAATCCAATCTCCTTTTGTTCTTCTTTTCTTCCAGTGTGTGCTCACTTCACAGCTGAGCATTTTTGGAATATGGTGCCTTTCCTGCATAAATCCTGCTCCACAGATGTGGTACCCTGACATTTTCAGGGGTTGCTGTGGGCACTCAGTCTTTTGTTCTGGTTAGAAATTCCTCACAGCTGACCACTTTGTACCATCACCAGCTCCTTAATCGATAACCAGTACAATTCCTGAGATGTAAAATGAAGGTCCTTTTCTCTTTAGCACTGAGGGCACCCTGCCCTCTCCATTTCTACAGTGTTCCCTTTTTGAAGCAATGAGAAATTTATTTATTTATTTACTCCGAACAAGAGTTTGTCTTTTTTTTTTTTTTTTTTTTTTTTGTGATCCATGCTATGACCCAGTTCTGGATGAACTTCACCTGCTTCCTCCCTGACATATGCCTGTCTACTCTATTTCAAGGAGTGATATGAGGAGTTAGAACAGGAAAAAGGAAATATTGCTTTGAAGGAGATGAAAAAGGGTTTAAAACAACCTGCCTCAGCCCCAGCCCAGTCCTTCTTTGGTTTGTTGATCAGTCAGCCCCCACCAGAGTGCATCACTGTGCCTCTGCCTGATAGCAAGATAGCAGGGCTGGGGTCTTATCACTTTGAACTCCCCTCCGTGTCTTTTTCATCTCGGATTTCAAAACCCCTTGAGGCTGCAGCACGGACTTTTTTGACAAGTCAGCAACTGTTAATGTCTCCAGAAAACAGCCTGGAAACCTGAGAACAGGCTCTCCTGCCTCTGACAGCGACTGCAAACTCAGTAACACCCTTCCCCGAGCCTGCAGCCAAGGCAGGAACCCCCTGAAAGTCAGGAAACGTGCAGCAATCCCTAACCCTTGCCATCCTCTTCCTTCCCTCTGGGCTGGAGGCTCTTCCCTCCTCTCTTTGTCTGACACACATTTTGCACAGGGAGCAGAAGTCGATGGTTTAGTTACAGAAGAGAGAAGCAATGATATTTTTAGCGTGCCAAAAAAATTCCTGATTGAATTGTCCTCTACGTGGTACCACTTCAGCATATGGGACTGAAAGCCCTGAATCCAGGGAAGCTTTTTTCTCTTCCTATTATTTCACAACCCAGTGTGAGCAATTCCAAGTCTCAGGGTACACTGTAAAGCCGCACACCTCAGTGCTGTGAGTCTGGTAAGGCTTCCTGGCTGCACGGGGAGAGAGGATCTGGGTTTGCCAGCCAGGAGGTTTGCTGGAGGCACACAGCAGTGGATGCTGTTATGTGAAATTATCTCACTTTTTAAGAAGGTTTGCAGTGGTTGAAAGAGGCAGTAAGGTCTGGCAGCTGTTCATTTTTTGGGCCCACAAGCCTCTGTCTCACAGCATGGACATCTGAGCACCAGTGAGCGAGTGTGTTTTGACGAGATGTTAATGGGCTGTGACTCTTCTGTCTCTCTGGATTTGTCAGGTCCTTGTGGAAGGGGTTTAAATGTAAATGAATTCATTTTTAAATACAGGATCCGGGGAGGTTTATCTTCACCCTGGGGTGTACATGCAATGTAGGGTATATGAGCAACACTAAATGTTGGTGAAGACAAGCTCAGCCCGTTCTTTAGCCCCAACTCCACCACTTACAGGACAGAATAGTTGAATTTCAGTGTGAAATAATAGGAAAAATGGATGTGTTTTCATTGATCCCACCTTTCAAAATGTGAGAAAGCTTAACAGAGAGTTCTTGACTAAATTAACAGAGAGATAGATAAAATACAGGATTTAAAAGAATGGTCAAAAGAAACTTCTGACAAGATGATGATTCTCCATATTTGCTGTTTCTGTTGTGGCAAAGGGGCTGTGGATTTGGAAGGGGCAATCTGCATAGTTTGGCTTCATAAAAATCCTCCTTTGATTATCACATGATAATCCTCTTGACCACAGGAGGAAGTCAGTCTGTGGCTTTCTATCTTCATGCCCAACTCACTAAAACAACCCTCTCAATTTTTCATTGAGCATTATTTGATCTTGACCTCCTTGGATGGTCAACACTCTTCAAAAAAATTGTATCCCTGAGATTTCCAGGGTTTTTTCTCTATGTACAGCGTGAACCTCAGAGTGATCTCAACCCTGGTCATATCTTTAGAGACAATGGCCAGCTTCAGCTGGAATGTTAGAAAATTCCATTTAAAACTGTCTGCAGTGAACACATAAGCATGGAAATACCATTTTTACTTGTTTGCCACCAGCTCTTCACCTTTTTTTGATGGGACTGGAATCATCAGATCACCTTGACAAGAGCTGGGAGAAGGGGCACTATTAGGGATTTATACCTCTGGGAGGGCTTCTTCTCAGATGAAGGATCATCCAAATATCCTTGGTGATATCCTGTCTCTAGTGATATCAAGAAAAGAACAGTGGTACTTTTTTGTTGGGCAAAGCACTCAAAATATTTTAAAAGCTTTCAGGTTTAATATTGTTTTGTTATTTTATTCATAGAAGTCTTAACAAGATCAGGCCTTCCCATTTTTCAAAAATAAAATATATTAACTGCAAAACTTTTGGCAACTTAGGAAAACAGTTTATGGTTTAGCAGATAGAATAACCTGGGAAGATGTCCAGATGCTGTAAAAGTTGTTGGCACTGCTGCTGCTTCTGTGGACAAGGATCACTGATGAAAATATTTTGTAAAAATGTAGTAAGATGGAGATCATATGGCCTGTTCATAAATGTAATGCAAATGCCACTGAGGCATTAATTATATTGTTTTGATTTATCAAAACAGCTTTTGCATGGGATGAATATTTCACATAAAACCTCAGAATATTTGGATTTTTTTCCTTAAGGAGCAGCTTGCAGATCTAATGATATCAAAAATGGAGAGGACATTCCTGGGGGAAAATGAAGTCCTCCACTCTCCCCATGTTAGCAGATCCTTCAGGCAGCTTCATCCACTCATCTGACAACTTTAGAGTGTCCAAAAAAATGCATCTTTTTTATATGTTAGCCTTGGTTCTCTCATAGAGTCAGCAATATGGAGATCCCTGGCATTTTACAGCACCAGATTATGGGAGGGAGGATGAGGAATTCTTGCTGCTTGTCTTAGAATGCAAACTCTTTGCTTAGGCAGCAGACTGTTATTTTACTTCTGTTTTGGCTATTAGCTTAAAAATTGCATATTTGTGAGACTATCTCTAAAAACAGTGGGCTGGGTCAGAAAACAGATAGAGAATAATCACTAATTAATCAGCCATCAGACTAATAATGGGCCTTCAGTTTTGCCAACAAACCTCGCTAACTAAATCGCACCCTCATTACCAATAACCACCAATTTAGAGTCTGTGTTACTGCACCAGTTTTATTAATGTCACATTCAGGAGGGTACTCTAGCAATAAACTGGCATAAGGCTGTAAAAAGAGGGTTGTTGTACATATTAATAATGTATTTTACAGTGCACTTTAATATTCTGAATCCAAGCTGCCTGGCTTTATAATCAGAAGAGGAAAAAGGCAAGTCGATCAATCATCCTCACCTGATCTGCAGTGGCCACCTAACTCGTCACGGTGATATATATGGGCACAATATCTTGTTACAAAAATCTTATTATTAAGCAACACTATTAGTTCTGATTTGTTATAATGCCTTATAATAAGCTTAGTAATAAGTTTCTAAATGATTTATGGGGGTGCTTTTTTAAGCAGGCGGTGTCTGCAGTCTCTGCAGGAGATGGGTTTGGTGGTGGACGAGGAGCTGGGAGGGAAGTGGGGGTCTCTGAGCAAGAGGAGAGCACCCTTTTAATGTGGACTTTGTCCAGGAAACAATCCTTCTTCCAGGTCTTCTCCATGTGGGAAAAATACCTAAAGCTAAAGCTTCAGAGGCCCATGTTGAAAAAACAGAGCAGCCAGAAAACTATTTCTGCATTTCCCATTTCTGCCGTAGAAGACCCTTGCTTTCACCTTGGATGGGAGAGCTGAATCCCAGTTTAAAAACATTGAAAATCTGTGTGATTTAGTAGTTTAGAGATCTCACTGGTTTCAAGTCTTTATAAACCAGGCATATTTTATAGCGTTTCCCTCCAACACCAGAGTGCTGAAGGAAGTTGAATTAACAGTTGCAATATACTCAAATGATGAGACAGCCCAAATAAACACTTGAAAGGAAGAGTCCTCACATTTCTTACATAATTCCATGTCCTTATTTGCCCCTATACTGACCAGGAGTGACCAGGAGTGGTCTGAGTTTAGCTGCTACTAAATAGAGCTGACTTTGTGTCCTCTGGGAAAGAGGAACAAAGAGCTCATGGGAACGTTCAATAACAAAGAGACTTGGACAGATCAGATGGCACAACAGCTTGTTCTGACCATCCCTGGAGCAGAACTTCTTGGGGACTGGGTAAGGCCACCGTGGAATTAAGCCACGTCTCCTGACCCAGCATGGTCAGTCCAACAGCACAATGTAAAGAGCAGCATCCCTTTGCTCCAAATTTAACACCTTCTCATGGTGGGATCAGGTGGATGAACCAGTCCTGCTAAATCCTGTCCATGACTATGTTCTTCACCTTCCAGTCTTCCTGGCTTGGAAAAAGTTCTCTGGTTCCGCTGCCAGTCACAGCTGGACCATCTGCTCCAATGTGTAGTAAATTGTAGGTCAGGGTGATCTGTCAGAGGACAACTGACCCAGCAGATGGACAACCCAAACCACCCAAAGAGTGAGGAAGAAAATGGTCATCCTTGGGGGAGGTACGTGGCTGCCCTCACTGCTGTTGCTAAGCTTCAGCTGGGGGTCAGAGACACGAGGGCAGGAGGAGGTGGCACAACCAAGCTCCATGAAGGGTAAGTGTGGATTTGCACTTAAAACCTTGACACCCAGCCAAGGGTTTCATTTTCCCCATCGTGAGATGACTGTTCCTGTCTGCTGTGGAACTGATGGGCTTTTAACGGTGGCTGCAGCCATTAATTTAACACAAAGAGCAGCATTTTTGTTCCTTTGCAGTGAAACCTGTCATTTGAGCCTAATGACTCTGATTATCCACACTAGCTGGTGATGGACAGGGCTCTTCCCCTTCCAGCAAGCTGAGGAGCAAAGCCAGGTGGCTTCAGCACCAATGTCAATAAATAACTCTGCTTTCATTACTGTTGTGAAGGTTTCTAACCTGGACTAGGTTTACAAGTAAATTGGACTTTTACAAGTAACCTGGACTAGGTCTAATTTGTAACCTGGACTAGATCTTCAAGTAAATTGGTTTCTAATTAGAGAAGAGAAGGAGTACAAGATGCCTGGAGTCAAGTCTAGGGATGGACTCTCACTTGGTGTCAAGTGATGTGGTGTAACTTCCATTTGATGGTGTTTAAAGCTCTATCCTGGTTAAGGACTGCAGAATTCCATGTGTGACTAAGATAAAGCAAAGCCCAGCTAAGACAGGCCTTGCCAAGTTTCTTACTGACTTGGCACACTGAAATGTTTATGGAAAAATTACAGAGGTCCCATTAAATAGAGTTAAAATTCTCTGCTTTATAGTGGAAGTTTACTGTCCTGTTGCAGTGGCACTGAACAGAATCAGGAAGAAAAAATTGCAAAAACATTACCCTGAGGAAAGTACTAGATAATCACCCTGTTAAACATGTGCTTTCTATCACAGTTTAGCCACTTTACACATTAATTTCCCAAGTATTTCTTAATTGCATTGGATAAATCATGAAAATACCACTCTGAGTGGCTGCAGAGATCACTTCTGTCAGGTTTACCATAATATATCACCTTGCTGTTGACTAAAAATAATTCCCATTCAATTGGCTTGTTTTAACTGAATAACTGAAGTTTGTCTTTTCTATGTTCACATTTCACTGAAGCTCAAATTTCAGGAGGGACAATGGTAATGTGCTCCAGAGCTGCTGAAGATCTTCTCTGTTTAGGTGTGGACAAAGCAGGAAAAAGAATATGAACAGAAAGTCATTGCTTGTGTGTAAGTAGTTTGTCTCACCAATTCTGGACAGGTAACTGTGCAGCTTGCCTGCCCACCTCCCATCACTTGCAGTTTGCTTGGGGCTGGGACTTTGCAGCTTTATTTGCTCCATGAGTTGCTAAATCAGGGCAGAGCTGAGTGCTGTGAGGTGATTTTCCTGTGGGAGATAGATTTGTTCCCACAGGGACAGAACCTGTCTCCTTCATGCTGCCAGAAGAAAGTGAACCAGGATCAAAATCTAATTTAAAAGGGAAAAAGAAGAAGGCAGTGCTGTTATTGAAGGCAAATCCCTGCAGATCCCTGGGAATATAGCTGTTGTCTAATGGAAACCGCTAATAAACCAAAAAAAGCCACGTAAAGGGAAACAATCCATTATTTATATGACAGGTAAACCACATAAAGACTCCTTATCAAGTTAACATTCCGGGCCAGGTACTTGCTTTTGTAATCTTCAAAAAGTGGAATAGGTATTCAGCCAGGGGTGTGTTTTTATTCAGTGTTTTTGTTAGCTGAGTGAGCACCTGCCTTTTCCCAAGGAGTTGTGCTCCACATTATTTATGCTGCTGCTGGATTGTTTGGCAACATTCCTTCTCAAAGAGGCTACCAGCAATAAATTAGCTCTTTTAATGATTTAGACATTTTTAAGTGTTCCTAATCTTCCTCCCCCCCCACCTTTTATTGTCAACAAATTCAGTATTTGTTATGCTGTCAACAATCTGGTGCTTTTCTTTCTCTCTTGTTGTGCCTTCTGTATTTTACAGGAATATTTAGTTGCTCTGCATGTGACACACTAATAATACCTTTTGGCTAGATGTGGCACACCTCTCAGGATCTCAAAATGTTTTGTAAACTTTCATTACCTCCCAAATTCCACAGACTCCAGAAAAAAGGTGTTTTTTTCTAAGTGGTGTTGAGACATCTCGGCTCACATTGACAAATCTGTGTGGGATGAAAAAATCACCTACCAAGTTAAGTGCTTGTGATCTCAGGATTTTGTATGCAAACATAACATAGAGATTTTTTTTTTTTCAACTTCTTTTTAAGGGGTTTTCTTGAATACATATTGGTATAAGTTTGTATTTTTGGTTACTCACCTGTGGGGCTTTTACCTTGCAAGCTGGATCTCAAAAAGGTCATATCCTTCCCTCCGCTGAGCAAAGAAGGACAATGGAAGAGGGTTGCACAGCACAATGGAAGAGGGTTGCAGGAGAGCCCAGAGCAGATCCACAGCAGAAACAGGGGCTGGAGAAAGTCCCTGTGGGTCACAGGCCCTGTTAGTGACCGATCCTCGTGTGCCCCTGGGATGGTGGCAGCCTGTGGCACTCACTGTGGTGACCCCTGCAGCACATCTCAGGAGCAGATTATTGCTAATCCATGGCCCAGAAACTCTGGCTGCCGTTTCCTGAGCTGTTGTTGCAATTCTCAGGAGACAGGAGGGTGACTCTGGTGCTGATAGAAGGGTAATTTGGTCTGAGAGCTCAGCTCCCCTGGAGACAACTGAGCATGTGAGAGACTTGGGCAACTTTTTATAATAGACAAGTTCATTGAAAGAAGAAGTGAAAGAGCAGGACCATTAGAAGCAAAAATAAGAGGGTAAATAAAAACATAGTAACACTTAAAATGGAAAAATATAGTAACTTTTAAGCTATTAATATAACTTCGGAGTTCTTAAGTTTTGAATACATGAAGAATAATAAATTCTTTTCTGTGATAGCAAAAATATTTTCTCTCTGGCAAATACCTCTGGTTTAAAGTGCAGATTTATTTGTAGAGTGGTTTCATAGTAGCTCCAAACTGTAAGGTTTTTCTCCTTGAGCCTCTAAGCTCTGTGTGATTTAGTGCTGGGGAAAGAGATCACTGTTTAATTAATTTTTTAAAGAAGCAAATGTTAAATTTAGAGAGACAAAAAATTCTTCATTCAAGCTCTTTAAGAATGAGCTGTCATGTCAACTAAAACACTAAAACCAAAGCAGAGGTATAAGTCTTTTGGAGTTTAGGGCTACAGTTAATTTAACCCACTGTGTTTAGTTTAGGAAAAAACAGCACTAACAGCTTGATTTACATCTAATTCCTCCTGCTGTAATGCAGAAACATTGCTGCCAAGAGAGCAGCACTCAAGAAGATGATGCCAACAATTAACCAGTCCACCCCGTGCAAAGCACAGGACCTGAAATTGCCTCCAACAAATGCACAGAACTTCAGGTGCTCTGAACTCTGTGGACCAAATAATTTTCTATTCCTTTTAGAAACTGCAGGTCTCACCCCCCCACCATATTTTCTGGGTCTGTTTTGTATTTTCCTGTGCAGCCAGGCTGTCTGGGCTTGTATTGCACCAGCTCTGCTTTGGTGATGAAAAATAAGAACGGAGACATCAGACTTCCATACACAAACATGGAATAAAAAAGTCCATTTACAGACATCCAGTCCTCAGGTTGCAAACATATCTATCACTACACAGAGCCATGTGGTGAAAACACAACATATGGCGATGTAACCATGGCAGTAAATAAAAGTAATTCTCTGTGTCAGCAGCAGGAGAGGAGCCACCACACATCACCCATTTTTGTCTCACACCAGAAAGGCCAAAGAAGACAAAGGCAGCTGCAATGGGAGTTGATGGACTAAAGAGGCTCCAGTGACAGATTTTCTTCTTCCATTTAAGACTCAGAAGAAGAATGGGCAGCTTTTCTGATCTTTTCTGTCTCAGAGCAGAGTCTTTATGAGGCTGTGGATGAGGCACATTCATGACTTCCCTGTGGGAGACAAGCAGGAGGATTTCTGGAGACGTGTGATGGAAATTGTCCCGAGTCCCACCACTCCACATGGGGTTGCACAAGAGTCCCTGAGCCCTGAGCAAAAAAATTATTACACCTCTTCCATTAATCCATGATGCTCCATTCCTTCTTTTCAGAAGCTCCAAAAACCACAAATGGTGTTTCTTCAGTCACAGGCCACATCCTACAGGTCAGAGCCCACGAGACAGAGTTTGGTTTCACCTCAGAAGCACAAGGCTTTTCATCCTACAGCTATTCTGCAGCTGAAAACCATTGGCCTCTTTGCTTCCAGCAGGCACAGGCTGGTTTTGTGTCTCTTCCACTCCACTAAGATTTCCAGAGATGGGTGCCTGATACTAAACTCATTAAATCCACTCTAACTATACATATGACTCTCCTGATTTTTGGGACTAGATTGCTGTTAGTTTTCACGAGACTCTATCAACTTTGATTAATTATGAAGCTTTACAATGGGATTTTAGGAGTTTATATTCAGAAACCCAGTTCTGCTTCCAGGGAGCTCCATGGACCATCATTTAAGCAGGACCCTCTTTGGGGTCTAAGTAAAATCCAGTCATGAAGGCCAGTAGATACCCACAACAAATTGGAGATGACAGATGTTTTCTCCAGGGCTGAATTTGCAGCAAAGGGTTTAGGTAGAAATTAATCACCTCACCCTGAGAGAAATGAGTTAAGTATGAAAGGATTAAAGTAACCCTGAAAACTCAGAGGAAAAGTAAAGAAGCTTTTCATAAACCTTCTTTTTTGGTACTCAGTAGAGTATGGCATAGGAGGGTTGGAACGCCCCAGAGAATAATGATATCTCCTCCCTCTCTGCAGGGAGCTGAATTTAGGGCAATCTGCACTATTGTATCAATGCCAGCTCCATGGGATGGGATGGGATGGGATGGGATGGGATGGGATGGGATAATGGGATGGGATAGGATAATGGGATGGGATGGGATAATGGGATGGGATGGAAATCGAGAGGTCTACAACACTCTTCCTACCACAGAGATCTAACTATAGTCAGCATTTTGGGGATCACAAGGTCACATTAATTGGTCCTGCACAAGAGCCATGACTACTTGCAAAAAAATGTTAACCAGGGTAGATCAGAGCAGCAGCTGACATCAGGTAAACATCTCAGGTTAACAAACAAGGTTTTAATGAGTTAAAAACTAGCGCTTCCAGGCCATGATCTTTTCAGATAAACTGTGTCTTTCAAGACACAGTTCAGCTGGCAGCGAGGCAAGCAGCAGGCCATGGGAGGAAAGGCACAGAGGATAACAGAAGAAGATAATATCACAGAAGAAGATAACCAGGAGCAGAGGTCCAGGACGGTTGGTGCTCATGCAGCTCAGCTCTGGTTTAGTGCTGGACCTGCAGCGTTAATGGCTGGAAGATCTTAGAAGCCTTCTCCAACCTCAATTATTCTGTGATTGCATGATTCTTTTCCCTGAATCCCGTTCCCCGAATCTCAACCCTTTTCCCTAAGTGTGCCAGCGAATCCTCATTCCTATCTATAGATGGCAGCAACTTTCCAAATCTCCTGCAGATGCTGATGAGCCGAGATGGGCTCTGGCTTCCCACGGCCAGAAGTGTTTCACTGCATGAAACGGGTAACAAACTGCACGTGGATTTAATGGCATGTGCAGAGAACTCCACTCACTCCTAAGGCAGGGTGGGGGATATATATATATATATATATATATATATATAAAAATATTTTTTTTTTTTTTTTTTTTTTTTTAATGTGCTTCTACAAAGGTTTGGATTGACAGCAGAGACACGCACGGGGGTGGAGGAGGCAGCTGGGAGAAGTGGGTGGATTTCTTTTTGTTGCTATTAACTGCCAGCTCAGAAATAGTAAAAAAAAAAAAAAAAAAAAAAGAGTACACCCTGACTGTGATTGTTGCTGGCTCTTAACATATGTCAGGCTCTTATCATTTCAGAGCAGCTGGGAAGTTCATGCAGAACCACCAGGCGGCCCAACGTGGCCAGTAATCTGTTAAGTACAGATGTCCAAATAGATGTAACTTCCATTAAACTTTAAATAAAGATAATTTATGCTGAGTAAACAGACGAGTGAGCACATTTGCCCAAATGCAGATGGCACTACCTGATAGCAGTGCATTAGAAGGGTCATTAAACAGGGAGGTTCAATAACATTGTGCTCAAAGATGGTCTTCTGCAAGGAAAAATAGCTGAGATCAGGGGTATAAAGTCTACTTCTGCATTTCTTCATTTTTGCCTCTGCTTCTTTTTAAATAGCTTGGCAAGTTTGGAGTCTAAATGGGGCATAAAGAGAAACAAATTTTCTCCTGGAGGGACACCCTTGCACCTGTCCAAGGGAAATAAATAAATTAAAAAGGCATTGTAATCTGCCTCAGGTGGAAATCAGGATGAGTGTGCTCAGTTGGAGGGAGGAGAAATTTCTAAGGATGAAGGCCTTAATCCAAGGCTTGATGACTTAAGGGAGGGACTTCCCCTACAAGGGGCTTTGCAATTGCCCTGCGTCCCCAGGGCAAGGGAGGCACTTTTGTCACACCCATGGTGACACAATTTGCCCTGGAATGGGATTGGATGCACACTGAACGCACACAAACCAACCTACCTTCCTTCCTTCCTTCCTTCCTTCCTGCCTTCCTTCCTTCCTTCCTTCCTTCCTTCCTTCCCTCCCTCCCTCCCTCCCTCCCCCACTGCACATTAGGAATGAAGAGTTTTCCTGAGGGTTTCAGTGCCAGCTCCTCAGGAAGGACAGGGAATTCAGCTGAGGACCCAGATGTTGGGGTTCAGGCCCCACATGTGGGGGTTCTGGCCCTCCTAGGACATTGGGAAGCTAAAGTGAGAAATTAAAAGGTGGGATCATCCTTAGTATGAGCAGAGCCATTGAAATCACCTTTCTGACTTTCACCTCTTCTGTAATAACTCTCCATCTCCTTGTCTGTGGCCAACAACAATGACATTTCAGCTTTGGGCAGATCATGCAATGGATCAATGTCACCCACGACCTCTTCTGATCACAGCAAGCAAGGGTGGGACTTTTCTTGGCTGGTTCCTGACTGTGAACAAGTGGGTTTCCATGCTAAGCTTGTTATCCAGGTTCCTTCTGCAGCTGGTGGAGCTTCCCAGGGCAATTCATGCTCTGTAAAGAGCTGTGATGGATCACCTCTAGAGCTGCTTCTCTCTACTGACTGTTGAGAGAGTCCAGATGTCTGCACTAAGCCAGATGCTTCATTTTCAGATGGCTAATGTTAGATAAAAGAAATCCAGCTCAAAAGGTAGCCTGTCTTTATTATTTTTATTTACTATGTTCTTCTCTCTGCCTGGTCCTTGTGGAATAAGGATAAAGATACACTAATGCTAATATGATGTCCTGCTTATCAAACCTTCTCTTATTTGTGCTAAAGGTGCCCCTGGGACACTTTCAGTGGGACAACTGGAGGATGATGTTTAGTTATTTCAGATGCATTTTCAGAAATTAAAGCACCTGGGTTTTGAGTCTTGCACTTATGACCTTGCCTTGCTTTTATTTGTTGCAAAATAATTTATTTTCAGTTATCTATAGGGTCAAAAATCCCCTGTCCCCACAAGATATTGTCTTTTCTTTGACTGTCTTTTCTTTGTCTTTTCTTTGACTATCTCAGAGTCCTCCCTCCAGTGACTCTCATTTTAAACCAGGGCCCTTTTTAAAAACTCTTGGTCTGTTTTGATCCCATTCACGATATTGACCTACACAAAACCTTTCACCTCCCCTCAACTTTCCTCTCCCATCATTTTAAAATCATCCCTGTTAAAAATCAAATTTACACATCAAGTTCCATAACTGTTGAGGCTGATGGTGAGATTCTCTAGCAAGAACATTCATGCTGCTGCAGGCACTGTTGAAACACTTTTTTGCCCTAAATTCTCTCAATAATATTTAAATTAATGGCAAATGGCTGGGAGGAGGCACTGAACAGCAGAATCCAATGCTGCATTGAAGATATCCAGCATCATGTGTTATTCAAAGTAGTTCCTTCTTCAGGCTGATTACTTCATTTTACATTTCCTGGCCTCATGTTCATGTCACACCCCAGTTCCTGTGGCTGTCAGATTAACCACTGCTTTATCAGAAGAAATGCCACTGAATTATACAATTTCTTTGGCCATTTAACACCTTTATCTCTACCTTTCCTCTGCCAGGATTACTGACACAGATTTGCCCTGTCCTTGCTATCCTAGAAAATTCCTAAAATATATGTAGGAGGACTTCCTGGGGAATACTTTTTATATTTTTATTCCTTTAGCATGTACACAAAAGCCATGTTTTTGTCGAGGAGAACTGCGTGCAAAAAATGAGCTTTTCATCTTTGAAATGACATAATTTTTTTTAAAAAAAAAAAACCTCATGTGTAGGACAAACTTTCTGAATGGTGCTGATTTCTTTCCCATTGAACACGAGTGGGGTGAGACCCTCGTTCATGCAAACCCACCTGAAGGCTGTCCCTAGGAGCTGATGCCCTCTTGCTGGAAGAAGCTCTAAGAGCACTAACCTTGATGGAGGTGGGGACCAGGTGAACAGAAAACCAAGTCCATCTGAAAGGTGCAGAGCCTCAGAGCATCTCCCTGCCTCACCCAGGTGGTTTTTGCTGTTCACACACATGCACAAAGTCACTCTCTGTCGGGGTTTGCTGTTATTTGTCTCTGCCCCGACACGGGAAAAGTGGTTCTGGGTGGCCGCGATTTCGAAGGACGAGTCTGGACTCTCAGGTTTTCGGTCTTCAAGCTTGTTTATTAATTCTTATCTACAATATTTGCTCTCTGCCCAGCCGAGGTCTGTTCAGCAGGACAGACAAGTGCACTCTCCCCCGCCCACGGGGCGGCTGTATCTTTTACAGTGAAAATTACATCTATCATATTTACCTTTAATTCCCAATACTTTTCACACTTATAGACAAGTGTACCTTCACCATGAACCAATCCAAATGTGCCAACATCATCAAACAGAATGGAAGACATGAAGAAGAAAGAAGAACCCAGGACCACGCCCTGAATCCTCCATCTTGTCTTCATGACCCCCCTGTACCTAATTTCTAAAATCTATATTTCATCCTGTAAATACACTATTCACACTCTAGAACTTCTCATTTCCTCACACACAGATGTTTCATTTCTAGATGGATCAAAGTCAAGTCACCAGACACTTTTGGCAACATTCCAAGGTCTCCGAGCCCCCCAAGGCTTCTCTTGGTGACTCTGGACATTCAGAGTGATGTGTTGAGTTCCCACAACTCTCCGTGGCTGGAGGGAGCTCAGCAGTGCCATGGGGTCACAGCACACGGCCACCACTGTGTGTAGGGTCATTTCAGCCCTGGACAGCCCCTCCTGAGAGGGGTGACAGAAGGTGACAGGCTCTGCTGGGAGCAGGCTGTGCCACATCAGCTGCACAGCTTCTGGCCAGCTCAGAGCGTGACCGCAGCAAACAAAATCTGCTTAGAAAGCATCGTCCTGAGGAGACAGGAGGAGCAGCAGGGGCTGCCCTGACCTAGGCCTGGCTTTGCTGTTCCACAGCCTTAGCGTCCCCCAGCCACATGAAAAATCATAGAATCATAGAATAGTTTGGGTTGGAAGAGACCTTTTAACATCACCGTCCTGTTTTCAGCTCAGGTAGAGTTAATTTCTTGTCGGCAGATGTTCCAGTGCTGTGCTTTGGATTCAGGATGAGAATGGTGTTGATGACACACTGATGGTTCAGGTTTTTACTTTTGTGTTTATCTTAAGTCAAGGAATTTTTCTTCCCCTGTCTGACACTCTGCCAGGTCTACAAAAGAAATTGGGAGGGAGCATAGCTGGGAGAGGTGACCTGAACTGACCACAGGGATATTCCACAGCATTGGATGATGGGTTTTCAAACCATATTTCTTTCTGTGCCCTTGTTCAAGCTGTGAATTCTGGGTCTGGCTTTAGGCATTCCTCAGATACAGCAATTATTACCCCTGATAGGTATTCTGGTCTTTTTGTCTGTCATCAGCAGTAATTTTTTCCACTTCGATGTCTCCTGCAGGCCAGTTTGTGCAAGAAATTGTCAAAATATTTACTTGCTTCTCAAAAAAAAAAAAAAAAAAAAAATATCATGAGAGAGCTTAGCCAAGATGAGCTTTGTCCCTGTTCTGCAGCCAGCCCTCTCAGTCCCAGCCATTCCCACCAAGTGATCCACCTGCCAAATGGGATTCCTTCTTCTGGCTGCCGTGATCATTCTGCTTCCAAGAACAACTGCTGAGCAGACAACTGAGTGACTGAAGGATACCAGGCAGAGACAGACACGTGGGAGAGAAAATCAGGGAGTTGTTCACAATCTGCTCCTCGTATTTGAAACCACAGCTAATTGCCCTGACTTGGCACAGCAGCCTCTGCCTCAGCTCCCTGAAGTACAGGAGAGTGACATGTGGAGAAGACCCCCAGGGACACGTTAGTGAATTGTTCCATCCATTTGCTGCCTTTTAGATGTGATTGTTGTTCTGACACCTTGAATTTAAGCACCCAGGCCTGGCAATGTGACTGCCACCCTGAGCTCCTCTATGTAAAATGTGGGTCCGAGGTGGCATTTTTAAATGACCTCACTTAAACTGGTGCAGGATGCTGATTTTGGTTTCAGTCAGGACATATTTTGTTATTCTATCTGGTTTATATAAAGCAAGTTGTTTGGGTTGCCTTAATTAAAATGGTTCATCCTTGTGGAAGAAAAGCCCAGGAGTTGTAAGAAAGAGCCAAGAAACACGAAGGCAGCTCCATCTCAAGGATGCAAATAAATGCCATGATTTGCTTTTCACTTTATATTAGTTAATGTCTTCTTTATTTTATTACTTTTTCAGGCCAGAAGCTTAGGAACTAAATAACCCATGGCAAAGAAAATCCTCCTCTTGTTTTTAATAGGGGCAGAGAATCACAGAACAGTTAGGGTTGGAAGGCACCTTAAAGATCATTTAGCCCCAATCTTGAGGTAAAACTCTTCAGTTGTTCTGCCAGGATGAGAATCCTTCAATTCTGAGAGCAAAATATAATTTTGAGTGTGACCAGATGCCTTAAACCATCTGACTGATTTAAAATAGGAGGAACAGCTTTTCCAAGAAAAGTTATTAGGTCAAATTCTCCCCTCTCATCCCACTCTGCAGCACACTGATGTCACTGATGCTGCTGGTAAAGGAAATGTTGACTGACACAGCCTGTCAGGAAAAGAAAGGGTCTAAGAAATGGGTTAAATATTTCAGGCTCTGATTTAACAACCATCTGAGTTAGCAGCAACTTATATATTGATGGCAAGGAACTCTGAGTGCTGGCAAAGCAGAGGGAAGGTGCTGATAGATCAGATGAGCCCAGCCACAAAGCACTCTTAAAAATGCACATATACATGGCAAGGTTATTCAGCTCCTGCCTTAGGGTGGAATAATTGTCGTGTGAAACATTAGTGAATCAGCATGAATGTTTCATAAGTTTGAATTTATAAAATATTTCTGATTTTCCTGTACACATGCCTTCCAAAGATAACTTTCAAGTGCTTGCTGTATTATGCATCTCACTTTTCAAGAGAACAGCATGATTTCCTTGAAGACATATCCGTTTAGAGAGTTGCCATGGCAATTTGTTCCCACCCCCCAAAAATGCTTAAAAACAGATTTTTCCATTGTCTTCTGATTTCTGCAGATTACAACATGCTTTGCTTTTCTCTCTTCCCTAGAGTGGCTCTAGGTGAGTGTACAGAGAAAAAAAAAAAAAAAAAGAAAGTGAAATCTTTTTTGTATTTAAATTACCTTCTGAAGGGAGCAGAAAGATTTTTCTTCTAAAGTTTAGTCAAAACCAAGGCAAAATCATTTTACTATTTGAAACAATAATTTATTAGCATGATTTTTTTTAAATCCCAGGAGAATCCTGATAAAAATTGCCTGTGCAAACATAAAACCTCTTTTTACATATGCAAGGTAATTATTAATCCAATTAACCATCTGCATACCAGCATATTTAATTAGTTCTCACAATTACTCTTTCCCTGCTGTAATTGAACTAACCACCTTGTGCAATCTGTAAATCTGACCCAATAAAGGTATGTTTTGGCAAAAATGAGATTAATTGAAGAATTTTCCTTATTTCATCTTTATTTTTTGCTTTTGTTTTTGTTTCTGCCCCCAAAGAAAGGCAATCAGTGATGAGGATTATATTTTCAAATGCTGAAAAATTATGGCTTTATTTCTGGAGGGAAAAAAAAAAGACCAAAAAAATTAATATAGTGATATTTTTATCCCTATTAACTTTTTAATGACAATTACCCTCTTTGATCACTGTTAATTGCTTGGTCCCTGAGCATAATCAGACAGAGTATTTTGACTTTAGAACAGACTGCCTTTCTTGTAAACACTCCTTCTTTCCCTCTTTTATTGAAAAATAAAATAGAAAACTAATAGTGTTTGACAAGTCCATTCTTGGCGCTGTTTCATATCAGAGGTTGTGCTGTGTTTTTAAAATAATATTGCTCTTGCACAATTCTGCTTTTAATTGCTCTGCTGGGGCAGATGGGTCAGCACAAAATTCGTGTCCTGATGGTTTTCCTTTGTGCAGGCAACTCTGAAAAATTCCAGCAAGCCAGAACACATGAGTGGGTTTGACCAGGCAGCTCTGAGAGACCTGAGCTTGTTCCACTGATACGGAGAAAACAAAATGAGGAGGAAAAGAGACTAAAAAAATTTAAAAAGGGCTCCTTTGATATTACTTGAGATGTCTTGGAGACACCTGAAATATCCTGACAGGACCTGTGGGAGACTGTGCTCTCCTGGGAACCAGGCTGGACAAAACCATAAAGGGCTGTGGGTGGTTGTGTCGAGGAGATTGGGACAAATTTTTTGTCCTCTACAGACTGTACTGAGGTTTGACTTCCAGCCCAGGGGCTCCTGGGTGGGGGTATCACCATCCATTTTTGTCTTAGCAGTGTGATGATTTATTTCCTTTCCTGTCTCATCCTGTGATAGCTCTGTCCTTTCAAGCCCTGCAAGAAATTATATTTTGCCCATTCTGCCTGGCCTTCACACTCTGTCCTGGCTTGTCACGGTCCCTGCAGGAGGGACATAGTAAATACCTGCTCCCTGAAGCCAGTTCACCAAGCCTTGGGTGTTCTTTCCCAAAAGGAATCCAAGAGATGACCCTGGCTGACCAGTGTACACATAGAGGGAACTCTGATTTTAGAAGTAGCCCCAGAAAACTCAATTCAGTCACCATAAAACCAGTATTCAATGAATTTTGGTGCAGAATTTAAGAGCATCTAGACCAGATATTAGGAATTGTGGCTGAATCTCAGATCCTGATGACATAGCCAAGACATTATGTAGCTCAACAAGTGTGGAAGACTCACAGAGTGAAAGATTTGGTGATTTCGGGGACTCTGCAGCCTTTAGGTTGTGACAATTATTTGCTGCTTTCCCTGTTCCTCCTGTTTGAACAACTTAAGCTATTACTGCCTCAGCATTCCCATTTGCCTCTGCTATTATGTGTTCTGGAACAATGAACACAATCACCCATTTCAGAGCAGGATTTTGACTGTGTTTGTAAATAGGCTTCCAAGCAGAAAGGCAGAGTGGAGAAATGAAGGAATTGCTATCTGCTTTCCATTCATATATATGGAAATACACATAAATTTATATACACATTTTTATATATACATACATTCATATATATATAAATACTCATAAATAATGAGAGTTTTCTGATGCTTTGCTTCTTCCTAGGATGGGTTACAAAAGGATAAACTGGAGTCAGTGGGATTTTCCCTTTTGTCTCTGAGATACGTCTCTGGTTTAATTACTAATAATCTGCCTACAAAGTTGATCCAACTGAACCAGACACAATGTTCATTTTTGCAATGCGATGTGCATGTAAGTAGGGAGGAGTTCTGAATGCTGATTTCCTCTCTGCCTCATCCCCATCTGAGGAGAAAAAAAGGCCAAAAAAAAAATGTTTGCAATTAAAGATCACCCAGCTGAAGTGAATGAGAAGCTGAGAAGTTGTTGAAATATTAAAGACAACTTTGTGTTTGGACTGGGATGTGTCTGCCATGGATATCTCACCCTCACAGCTGCAGGGACTGGAACATGGATAGGACAAGAGGAATAGGTGGTAAGGCATGGAGAAATGGCTTCAAGTTGCACCAGAGGAAGTTCAGGTCAGATATTAAAAAAATAACTGCTTCACTGAAAGAGTTGTCAAGCATTGGAACAAGCTGCCCAGGGAAGTGGTGGAATCACTGCCCCTGGAAATGTTCCAAAAATGCAGGAATGTGGCACTTCAGGACATGGTTTTGTGGTGGAGTCACTGCTCCTGGAAATGTTCCAAAAATGTGGGAGTGTGGCACTTCAGGACATGGTTTTGTGGACCTGGAAGAGTTTGGTCAGTGGTTTGACTCAGTGGTCCTGGGGGTGTTTTCCAACCAAACCAACCCATGTTGACAGCAGATGGCTTTCTGTACACATACAGCATTGGATGTGCAAGCTCAAGGGAGGTATTGGAAGCAAAGGGTGCCAGATCCCAAACTTTGCTAGTGAGTGTTGCCATGAATTTGGGACAGTTGCATAAAACAGGAATTCAAAATTGCCATCAGAAAAATGAGGAGCTGTCAGCCAGCCTTCATTTGAAATAAAATGATGTTGCACATCACGAGCTGGCCCATCTTCTTCCTTTGGTTTGTATCCTAAGTGCAAGAAATTAGGTCACCAGAACTTGTGCACAGCCTCATTCATCTTCTGTTTGACATGAGGATGTCCCAGGAAAAAACAAAATCCATTCAATTCTCTCTCTTTGTAACAAGAAATGAGAGCAAAAGCAAACGAGTTTCTACCTGCCTGGATCCTGCTGATCCAGGGAGTTTGGCTGAACTTCCCTGGAGCTCCCCAAAGATGCTGTCAGAGATCTTGTAACCCACACTGATAGCTCCCATTGGTGATAACAAACCTGTGCGGGATTTCCTCTTTAAATTAATTTAATTTTGACTTCTGATCCTTGAATATAATAAAGAGATTATGCAGAACCAAGCCACCCTTCTAAAAATCAGCCAAAATATTGCGGTGCCAGACACCTTAGGCTGGTGTGTGCTGATCCTCCATTCCTGGATTCCTCCAGCAGTGGTTTTTGAGAGATGCTGCACCAGCTGAGCTGTCAGAGTAGCACAAAACTAATAACCAGGCTGAGCTACGTCCTGATGATGTGACAATGGTACTGATGGTGCTTATTCTCACAGACTACAAGGCAGCATTTCTTTGATTGCTTATGGGAACACTTTACAGCTGAAGTATAATTTCATTTATTAGAGGCAGACAGCTTATAAAAATGTGTGAAACACAACAGGTACCAAAAGGAAACCTCGGGAAGACTAATGAGGCACAAGGCTCGTGCCTTTAAAGAAAACAAAGGTTTCTACAGACAAACAGCTGATGCAGTTTGTTTTTTATAGACATAAATCAATCCAAATATTCAAACCATGTTATCCTGAAGTGTTACAGCAAATGTATTTCATCTAAAATTATTGATGACCTTGCTTTTAAACAGAGGATAGGACCAAAAAGAAAATATGGAGACAAAAAATAAAATCTGTCACATTCAAAGAAATATAGCTGGAGTGAAAACCAATCTAGGGGGGGAAATGTGCACAAGTAAAATTTTAATAGTATTGTCACAAAGTGTCTCTTCCTCAGAACAGTCTCCCACCCTGCCTGAGCACTTAATTAAAACAAAATGTGATGCAAACACCTTCAGAAAACATCCAGGATTGAAAAGTGGTTCAAGACTGACAGAACTGCCCCAAGCAGCTGCAGGAGGGTTTTCAGATTCATGTCCCAGCTGCAGAGGGAAGCCCCTGCTAAATGACAGATGTGGGACAAAGATCAAAGGAGGCACTTTCAACTACATCAGGTTGCTCAGAGCCCTGTCCAGCCTGGCCTTGACCACTTCCAGGGATGGGGCATTCACACCTTCTCTGAACAACCTGTGTCACTGTTGCACCACCATCATTGTAAAAAAAGTTCTTCCTTATACCTAATTTAAATCAATTCTCCTTCAATGTAAAACCATTATCCCCTGCCCTGTTGCATTCCCTGCTAAAAGGTCCATCCCCATCTGTCCCCTTGTGGGAACTGAAGAAGCTCTAGGTCTTCCTCAGCCTCTTCTTCTCCAGCCTGAACAAACCCAACTCTGCCCTCACAGAGAAGGTGTTCCATTACTCCAATCACCTTTGTGGCCTCCTCTGGCTCCCCTCCTTACTATCATTATAAGAAATCTTTGGATTACAATCCTAATTAAGGCATTAATGAGTTGAGCTTCGCCAGTTCCTGTTAAGAAAACAACCAAAGTGTATTCTGTGAGAGATGAGAATCAGGAAGCACAACATTTCTTACCCTTCCCTGTCTCTACCACCATCTCATTCCTCTGATGACATTCTTTGCAATCCATCACACAGACATTATTTCTCATCCAAATTATTTCACATTTTGTTGAATTCAGGTAGGGGTCATGGATCCAGTTCAGTTCCCATCCTTTTGGCTGTGTGGCTGGGGGTTTTGGCAAAACACAAAAGGAAAGGGTTGGGAGTCTGGCAAAGCCCTGTTTGCTTTCATGTGAAAACCATTTAGCACTGTCAGGGAGGGGGCCTTGAGGGAGGAGTCAGTACCATGTGCCTTGCTTTGAAGCCCTAACATGTTCTGAAGAATAAGAGGCCGGTCTGTAATAGAGAATTAAGCTTATGGATGGAATAGAATAGAATAGAATAGAATAGAATAGAATAGAATAGAATAGAATAGAATAGAATAGAATAGAATAGAATCATTAAATTTGGAGAAGCTCTCTAAGATCATTGAGTCCAACCACTAGTAGTGCCAGATCCATCACATCTATGCAAATCTGGAATATCTCCAGGGATGCTTTCTCCACTGCTTCCCTGGACAGCCTGCTCCAGGGCTGGTGAGTGCCTGAGCTTTACCTCCCACCTCTCTGCCATTTCCCCTGGAGCTCCATCTCTTACTGGAACTGAGCACAGCAGTCACAGGGATGCTGAGTGAGGGTAACCCTGAGCCATTCCCATGCCCTGACACACCCTATATTTAATCCCTCTCACTGATTCCCTTATCCCAAACCTGGTGCTTTTCCAGGGGATGCCAGACTCTTTCCATGCCCTCAGGATGTGCTGAGTGCCTTACCCCCGCTCTGCCCTGACCACCCACAGTCCTTCACAGTTCATTTCTTCTTGAAAACAACGTGGTTGCTTTCATCAGGAACCACATGAAGGCTGCACTGACAGACAAGTCTGAATCTGCTTTTCCCCTTTGGATACAACTTCTGGCCCAGAGAGCAGAGCATGTCCTTCAGAGAGCTGCCCCACTGCTCTGCTACATTAACTCCAGGCTCTCTCAGCTGATGCCAGCAGCAATGAAGATTTCAGGGTAGGAAACTGCATGATCTCACACTCTTGTGCAGTGTGAGGACAAAGGAAAGAAATGAGCTGACTTGGCTGCATCCTGGAGCAGGTCACATACAACGTCACACCCCTGGTGCAATCTCATGCTAAGCTGTGCTCACAGGGAAAGCTTTGTTACTCGTGCTCAGTGAAGTCATTGCAGCAGAATAAATGCCATGCCAAGATGACCCTGCTTTGCCCCCACTCTCCTCCCTCCCATGCATAATGAAGAGAAGGTAAAGGGAAGGAAGAATATCCTTTGCTATTGTAGTCTGGCAGAGAGGGCTCACCTGAGCAACTGCCAGCCAGCCATGGAATTTCATCTGAGCTTCCCAGATAAAATCTCCTGCTTCAGGGATTGTATTTACTCAGCGTGTTTAATCTGACAATGAAAACTCCACACACACCAATCTTTTAAATAATAATAAAAAACCCCTCACCAATAAAAAATCTCACAGGCAGCCTAATAAGTGGAAAGTTAATAAGTGTCAAAACCAGAAGATAAAATTCTAACCAGTAAAGCAGAAAGGGGGCATTCCTATTTCTTAAAAATGAAAGGGCACCAAAAAAATTTTCTGTTCTGCTGTTTTGCATCCAGATATAATGTTAAATATTGCCATTCAGGTTCTCCTTGCCCACGTTCCTTCGGGCAGAGTTTCTCCAAAGAGGGGAGCACTGCTTTGTGCATGCAGGATTTGGACCAATTTCAAGATGTTTTGTTTCAAGAGTGCCTTTGCACCCATGCAGGTGTCTGGCAGCTTTTTCAGTTAAGTGAGAAACTTTTGCTGAAGAGAAGAAGAGATGGAAAGGAGGAGTAAAAGGGGAGAAGGGAAACAAAGGGGCAGAGCCTGTTTTGGAGGTGTCTTCATGGGGTTTTCCAGGCAGATGGGAACCTGAGGAGACGGAGCTGAACTGAGCTGACGAGCTCCACGGAGGCTGTGAATGGCTGTACTTGGGGCAATCATGTCACAGCTGCACAGACTCAGATTTGGAGCTGAAGAAAAGGCAGAGTTGAGAGAACCTGTGAAAAAAAAAAAACAACCAAGAGCTGAATGTGGGGCCCCATTATAGAATCACAGAGACACAGAGGGGTTTGGACTGGAAGGGACTTAAAAACCTTCCAGTTCCATCCCCACTGCCACAGTGAAGGCACCCACTAGACCAGGTCTCTCACCCTGGACTTTAAAATCCCCAGGAATGGGGCATCCACACCTCTGGGCAACCTGTTCCCTCCCAGTAAAGAGCTTCTTTCCTCTTAGTAATTCTTTGGTAAAGGATTATTCTTTACCATCAGCTCTGCCTTAAGTGTGGACAAGCACAGAGACTCACTTTTCCTGCAAAAGCATTAATGAATACCCAAATAATTTGTTCAGAAATGCCAGGCTGATGAGGGTCAGAGAACTTTGGGACTCCTGGGTTGAGTTATCCAGCAGCAGTCTAAGGAGACAGAGAAGTGATTATGCCTATCAGAAAAATGCAGAATTAGACCCAAAGTCGTAATTTCTTTGCACCCTGAATTACTGCTTGCAAGTACCAGTTCATGATCCTTCTGGGAGTCCCCTATTAAAGCATTTGAGGCTGGCTAACAAACTGATCACAGGCTGCATTATTGATTGTGCTATTAAGGTTTTGTTTGAACCATTAGCAGGGTTAATGAAATGGTCGAACGCTTCCCCCCAGCACAACCATCACTGTGTTTCCTCCCAGCTCCACTTTCAGCATCCAGGCCAGCTCACACTGAACCCAGGAGGAACCAGGCTGCTGCCTGTTGTAGAAACAGGCTGACTTCACTGTAAAATAAGCCTATGGATGAGATATTAGCAGGATATTAGCCATGGAAGAGAATAGGAAGGGTTACCATGTACCAGTTCATTATATAATAATTTACTAAGGAAGTCAGAGGCTGTAAATGTGTTTAATTCCACATCTTCCAGCCAGCTGAGGCAGCTGATTTGGGTCACTGTTAGGGTTATATATTTTTCTTCCCTGCTAACAGCCTCAACAGATAAGAATCATTTGTTTCAGGAAATCAAACCCCACCTGGACCCCCACCCAAACAGCAAGATCAAACAGCAGGAACATCATCACCAGGTTTTCAGCCTTTTTTTTTGTCAGCTTTGCAATACTTTTAAATCCTTCTCAGCACTGTAGGCAAAATGGAGAATGAGGGCAAAATAAGTTGTACTGTCCTGGTCTGGAAGTGGGAATATTCCTCTTTTCCCAGCTACTGGTCCTTTTGCTGTGCCCACTCCTTGTGCTCAGGTCCCCTCTGTGTCCTCACAAGGTGACACAAGTCCCACCAAGAGGTAACTCTGCACCCCTGGGGTGTCACAGGCAGGGCTTTGGGTCCAATTCCAGCAGCATCCTGAATCCAAGACCTGGCTCTGACTCTCCTTTTCCACGGATATGATCATGAGACAATTCCAGAGTGCAAAATCAGCACACACTGGTTTGTGCTTCACTGCATTTTGACTTCTGGTATTTTTCTGTGAAGATCCTCCAGAGCCACAATGTTTTTTACATTTTTCCACATTGACTGGCAGACCATTGGTTTGAAAGAAAACATTGCATCTTCCTCATGCCACTGTTACCTTCAGATTTTAAATGTTTCATCCTAAAGTCATTCTGTATAACGTGTTTAAAACATCTCAAGAGTAATTGAATTCACAGTGCTTTATAAAATTTCCACCTATTGCTCATTTATATATATAACTTAGCCAACTGCAAATGTAATGTGTCAGACAATCCTTTTCCCATGTGCTTCCTCTGCAGCCCAGTAACTTTTCTTCCCCCTGATTTCCACTGCTGTCCTCATTCCCTTCTCCACACGTGTTAATTGCCCACAAGCTGAGCCATTTCACAAACCATTTTATCTTCTGTGCACTCTGGGCACCTACCCCACTGGGGATTGCGGAAGCCGGGAGCCACCTTTACTAAAGCCAGGTACACATCCCTATTTCAGGAAAAAATGTCTGGTACAAGGGGTCTCATGCTGGTTGTACATTTCTTGGTGGTCACAATTCTTGTTTCCTGAGGATTTGGTGCATCAAGACAGCCCCTCAAGAGAGCTAAGAGCCTCCATCACTCAACCAAATCCTACTGCACACAACTGCCATAGTGAGAAAACTCACCCCTCATGCAGCTTTTTCCCTTCTGGATTGAAATTTCTGGTGAAAATGCAGTTCCAGGTTTGGATGGCTGGAGCTGTGGAGAAATTGAGCTCTAGTGATGGCCTAGGAGGTGATGGTGAATGGACACTGATGATGAAGGGAGGTGCTCCATCTCTCTGCCACTGCAGTGCAGGGACACACACATTGCAAAGGGCCATGAGCAGGCGAGGAAGGTGACATGAGGGAAGCAAAATGCTTTAGAGGGATTTTTGCCACTCAGCAGAGTAAATGAAATATCAGGATTCATGTGGCTTTGCATGGAATGGGTGTTGTGAAGAGGGCATTGTGAATTAAGGCATGATGGCACTTAGGTAAAGGAACTTTTTTTTTTTTAAGAAGGAACTTAACAAATTATCTTCTTGCTGACCAGTTCCTCATGCCTTTTGCCTTTTATTTCAATCCATTTAAATTGCAAATAGATTACTCCCAGAGACTTTCTGCTGACAGTTCACCTGCTGGGAATCTGAGCTCCTGGGTCTCTCTGAGGTCTCCTCTCTGCTCTCCTCAGGGAAGGGGAAAGGCAGCTACATCCACTCATATCTCCATAATTTCATTATGCTTTGTAGCTTCTTTGGCTGTCACTTCAGCTGCTGCAAGGTCACTTCTGCAGTGAACACAGAAGCCTGGGGCAGGATCCAGATTCTCACCTTGGGAGGATTCAGTCCAGTTGTCTGAGCACAGGGGCAAACTGGAGGGTTCTACTCAGCCCCCAACTTCCAGGAACTCCAGGGCTCCTGTAGCTCCAAAGTGGCACTTCCCAAACCTACAGGGATTTCTCAAGCAGCATTTGGTCTGCAATGAGGCTCCTGCCTGCAGGCAAGTGGCTCAAAACTTTGTTGGATTATTATAATTACAGCAATCAGTGGCTGCTTAAATAGTCTTTATTTGAGGAGGCACAAGCCAGTGGGTTTACTCAACACTGGACCATCTGGCACAGGATTTTGTCCTACTGCTGGAACTGATGCAGGTAGATAAATCTTCAGTCTTTCAAGAAACAAAATATTTATTGTCCCTACTCCTAAAACTACTTTTTTTTTCTCCAACAGCTTTTCTTGATATATCATCCCTTAGTCACTCAGAAATGCTGTTCACACGAGGCAGAAAGAATGGAATTTAATAGTTTGGCCAGGATTTTTGGATGTCTAGCAACCCAGACAGAGCAGATTAACCAAAATTATCTCTGCACGTCCCAGAATGCCAAAGATTGATGTTGTCAGGGCAGTGGCTGCAGTGCAAGTGATCCGTGTCCTGCAGATTTTGTGCAATGCAACAGATGACCTTGATCCCCACCCTTGGAAAATGCAAACCAAGGCCATACAAGTGAGTGGATCGTCCTGGTCCAACTGGAGCTTAAAATTCAAATGTTTTTCTGAGAAAGAATTCTTTGGGGGAATAAAAAGGACTGCAAAATAAATTCAACAGGTTGAAGGGTTTCAGTTTTGGTTTTAAACAGGTCAGAAACTTTTCACTTCACAAGCAGCCAAATGTTAAACCAAATTTTTTTATTTATACCTGGACAGTATCACCCCAGACAAGGATGTCACTGCTACAGATATTTTTTTGTCAAGTATAAGGTGTTAAAAGACAGGAGCAACTCAGACACTGTAAATCCTCCAAGGTAAAAGGATATGAAAATCAACCCCCGTCCCAGTTTCTTCTTGCACTGGAGCTTACTGAGATATTTTGGGTATTACTGGTCTGTACTAGTACCATTCCTCCCTCCCTTGCAGGCAAAAATCTGTGTTACCTGCTCGGGACCACAATATTTGTGATTTATTAACTCTGTTTGGAAACAGCTTTTTCACAGAGCACAAATTCTCCTGGATTTATCAGTCAAACCAGAGGCTTTGGAGAGCAATTATTTTCCAGGGAGAATAGGTATGGATGGATGTACAGTGACAAAAGGGGTAGAAGGCTTTGAAAAAGCCAATTTTAAGATGGAGTGTTTCTTTCTGTGCTTCAAAAGTGGAGTTGGATCCTAAAGGAGAAGGGATTATTCCTTAAGAGAGCATCTGAGTTTTGCTATTCCAGCAAGATAGGAGTTAGTAGCTTAGCTCCAAGGAATTTTATTAGCAGTCCAGCCTGTTTCTTTCTTTCCATCCTTTTCCTGTGTCTCTTTATAAAGTTCTGAGTACTTTTCAGTCAAGAAAGGAAAAACATGATTTTAAGATGAGTTGGAGTTGAGCCTTGAGGCAGAAACAATGCTCAGAAACTACGTTTTAATGAATACAAAATATTACACCGTGAAAATCAGTGGCTGTTGCTGCTGCTTTTCCTTTGAAGGTATGTTAATTTTTGTTGCTCTTAAATACTCTTGTTGCCGGGAAACCGCCTCACACACTGTAATTGAAATTGGTTCTTCATATCCCTTTTTGTTCCTGGCAGGTTTGAAGTGTTCTTAAAAGCTAAAAACTCTGCTGAGGAAAGGCAAGGTGCAGCTGATGGCAGATCCACTGGCATTTCTTTGGGCAAAACCAGATAATGAAACACGTTCAGAAAAAATTAAAGATTTGGGGCAGGGTACACATTGAAACTGGCAGGGGGCCGTGGTGAATATATTGTGAGTGAGAAGATTGGGAAGGGTGAGAAGAATATTTAATGGACTGTGGGAGTTAGAGGGTCTGTTTCACACAAATCCACCTTGGTCTGAATCACTCTGGCACTCAGCATTTCCCCACTCAGGGATTATAACTTCTGCTCCCAAACTTTTCAAGACTCTGGTACACAGACACTTTGCTAAGCTCTGACTGTGTAATTAGTTTTATTCTTCCCTTGCAAATCAATTTGGTCTTATGTTTTAAAAGATATGTCACTTATTTTTTTTTTCCAGTGACTTGTTTAGCACCTTCTGTTATCTTGCAGGATTTGTACAAGTAGCTGAGCAATGTGGCTTCAGAGCAAAGATCAGCACACAGCTTAACTCTATTTTAAGATGCTTAATATGCACTCTCGTACCAAATCATTGTGTCTCTGAGATGAAAATATACTCGCTGTTCCTCTGACATAAATCCCTCTTTTATCTGCTTTGTTTGGCTCCTCAACAGGGTGAAACTTGGCCAGATCTGAGAACTGGGTCCACAGGGAGAAAGTTAAACAAGAAACACTTCACTGTTATTAAAGACAAAGCTCTTGACTCTTCACCTCCTTGATTAATGCTGCTTATACTGTGCCTTATGTGAGGAAGAACAAGAAGCTCAGAGAAACAAAGACTGCTGAAGTTTATGGACTGAATTGCAGCAACACACATCCCATTCCCTTTTTTACTGTGCTTTGCTCCAGCCTTTCCTCTCCCTTAGCCTGCAAACTCCTCTGTGCACAGCTCTGTTGTGCTCAAGTGCTAGTCACATCTTTCATCCCACATAAATAATAATACATCACAGCAATAAAGCAGCTGTTGTGAGTTAATTCCAACCAAACTACAGACTACCCCCATGCAACAAGATGTCTGCACAATCACTCTGAGTAATAAGTCCTGGGAAATGCCGCACAATAATCTCAGTGCTTGATTAATTTTTATTTCATAATGAGCTGTTATTAATGGGCCAGATGCTGATAGGTTTGTTCTTGGTGAGGACAGTGTGACTGCAAGAGATGTGGCATTAAAAGAAAGGAAAGCAAGTGCAACTGAGCTAGCTCAAGGATATTTTAGTGCATCACTGCCAGAATAAAACAGCTAGTGAGTCAAACAAAACAAGATCAGCTTTTAGAAGCAAGTACAATGACTTGCTGCCTCGAAGAGATAATGTTCCTCTTTTAGTTTCTTGTGTCATGCAATAAAAGAACAGTGAAAAGTTCCCAGAATATCTGCGCAGGGAGTTAACGTTTCCAGGAAAAAAAAACCCAACAAAAACCACAAAAAAAGCAGCCTTTACAAAAGAGGTTTTCTTTCTTCCAGGCTCTTCAGAGAAAGACTGTGTAAAAGAAAAGAGAGAGGAAAAAGTCCAGGCGAACCCAGAAGAAAAACATCAAGTCTTTTCAGCAGGGAATGAAAGCACAAAGGCAAGTCCGTGGCAAATGTCAATATTTACATGAGTCACAACAGAACTACTGGCCAAGGGGTAGAGCAGGGAAGGGTGTTCAGAGGAGTGACCCTCTGGCCACCATGCAGCAGCTTTCCTTTGGCACTGCAGGGTGTGGGGTCAGCCATCCACGGTGACCGAGACAAGAGCCACAGGTGTGGCGGCAATTCTGCAGCGCTGAACCAAAACCAGGCAGCACTGAAAAGCCCCAGTCTCTGGGTGAAGTGATTTGTACAGCCAGCAGTTCTCCTAAGAGGGCAAAGCAAGATGAATTGGGTGCAGGGTGTGAATACCAGAGCGACGGATAAGGTGGAGTTGGGGGGTTGAAATTTTCGTTGGAATGAGGGAACTGGGCAGCGACTGCTGCCTCGTACAAATAGGAACAGGATCCTGGGAGGAGGGAACTCAAACTGCCCATAATAACTAAATAAACCCATCCTACAATTAGCTGGTAAAGAGAAGCTGCCTGGAATTTACCCTGGAAAAGTCCAGGTGGGGTTGGGGGGGTTTGCAATTTTTGTCGGAATGAGGGAGCTGGGCAGTCATTGCTGCCTTTTACAAATAGGAATAAGATCCTGGGAGGAGGGAACTCAAACAGCCCATAATAACTAAATAAACCCATCCTACAATTAGCTAGTAAAGTGAAGCTACCCGGAATTTACCCCTGAAAAGCCCAGGACCAGCTCAGGTTCTGCAGAGCTACATTGATCAAGACAGATGAAAGAGCCCCTCCTCAGTCATGCTTCAGATATAATCAGCCTGACAAACCCAATCCATAGCTTCTTCTGAAAATCATTAGTCATCATATTAAACTAGATTATGTTAACAAATTGCTTCCATCTTCATACTCTTCAAGCAAACAGGCAAGCAAGGAGCAGCTTTGGTTTGAGCAAATGGCTTGGCCAGAGCTGATAGCAAATTGTACACACTAATTGAAATTCTAAATTAACACCATGTAGCACAGTTTGGCTTAATTGCTTTAAAAAGAGTTTTCCAGGGTACAATCTTCTTGTTTCCAGTGTTACACTGCCAAAGCTTTCTAACTTGTGAAGGTGGAGGAACAGGTTTAGGGAAGGCTCAGGTGTTCCCTTTGCCCACATTGATTTTCCTCGGTGTTTATGATAATCTCTCTCAGCTGTTGCAGAGCTGCTGTGTGCTCAGTCCCAGGAGGGTGCTCTTCCCTGAACACAGATGCAGATCTAACAGGGCCTGCTAATAACTCCATGCTTTATAGATCCAGCCAGGATCAGGCCCTGAGTGAGACCTGAGCACATCGAGAAGGGCAGTGCTCTAGTGAGCCCCACGCTGGCAAGAGGATCAAGTCACAGAAGGAACCGGAAAAAATCCCACTGCCCTTTTTGCAAAAAAGTACAGCTAAAAAAAGAGCTACTCTTCTAGATAATTGTTGAATCCAAATTTAGCCACAAACCATGGATATGCAGTGACATTTGAAAAGTTGCAGGGAATCAGAGGTGCCCAAGTGAGACTGAGAGATGCAGCTGGGATTTAGGGGAGGTGCTCACCCTGAGTATTGCTGGAGGTCAGGAGGATACCCCAGACCACCAAAACCATCATTAGACCCCATGCTCAGACAACTGGATGCCATCACACATTTGTATAGATTCCCTTGGTAATTTACAATTAGAACTTGCACAGAAACAGACCCATGGAGACTCTGAGATTCAGATGCGTTAACCTGCAGTGTAAGGCCTCCACTGAAAGCTAAAGGAGATTAATCCCACCTCACTGAAACAAGCTCAACATCTCCAGGAACATGAGCAAGAAATACCATGAGCTGAGCTTGGCTTCAGTCTCCAGAGACTCATCTGCAAGTCTGTGCTCCTCAGAGCAAAAATAATGGCTCCAGTTTGAACTTCACCTATGGAAGTCTGAGCATTAGATTAGGGTGAAATAGAAAAGGTTAAGTCCAAAGAGCAAATGATTAAGGACATGTTTGTATTTCCACAGCTGAAATGGTTTAAAACCTCAGCTTCTACCAGCTCTATTTCTGTAGAGGTGGTTCCAGGGACATCTGCTCTGGCCCAAAAAAAGAACTTAAAAAAAAATTTAATTCCATCTTAAGAAAACATCCAAATGGAAAAGGGGGCTGTTTCCAAAGAACCACAGACGTAGATGTGCCGCCTTAGCAGGAAGGTTGGATTAGATGATCTCCTTCCAACCCCAACCCCTCAGTGATGCTGGGAGGTGACCTGTCTGTCCTTTTGGCCAAGCTGTGCCTGCAGAGTTTGTGGGCCCTTCTAATTAGCACCTGCACAAATTGAACCAGGTCAGAGTAAATCACAGCTCCAGGATGGCAACTGAACCTGCTGTGGCTCTCCCATGGGCACATCCTTCAGCAGGACACCAGCAGCTCACATAAATCTCCTCTGCCTCACACACAAACCAGCTGCTGAACCTGGTTGCTTCCACATCTGAGCAGACACCACAGGACAGGCAGGAAGCACCGAGGGCCCATCCCACTCTGATCCTCTTCTCCATGGAGCTGCTGGGGCTGCTCCTTCTCTGTGTAGGGCAGTCATTCCGCCATCCAGCGCTCTGCATGGTTATTAGCTCCAAAGGCAACACCTACATCTCCCCACAGGTTTTTCACCAATTGTACTCCAAGTGCTGGCTTGGAGATGCTGCAGGAGCATGAATTTTTTTGACACAAGGGCACAGGTGAAGCTGTTACATGCCAGCTGTGGAATATGGTCTATTTTGAACTCAGCATGCTCTTAAGGTATATCATCAGTTTTTCAGTATCTCAGAGGAACAGTCATGATCTGCAAAAACCCCTGAAGAAGGGCTTTAAATGTTTTAAAAGTTACCCTGCATTATGCCAGGCCAGGAGAGGGACAGGAATAGAAGATTTCATTTAGATTATAGTTTCCCTAGAGAACAGGCTGCCTCTGACCATGTTTCTGTATGGTTCCTGATATAATACACTCTCTGAATGCACAACCACAAACCTGCACACAGAGCAGAGAGTCCCAAGTGAAAGGACAAGAGCCTGACATGCTGGTTTTGGTGCTGTGTCGTGGGGTAGAAATGACCCCAGGAATGCTTTACGGGTCTCAATTACAGAAAACTATATCATGAAGTATTTTTCCTAGTCCACGGAGAGCAATGGACATTTCCCAAGCATGATTCATCTGCACTAGTTCAGACCAATTTCTCCCCAGAAAGCCTTATTTCTCTCTTCTGACTATAAAGGTGGAAATGGAGAATTTTACCTCTTACATGTCTACGTTTGGTCACAGCAATCCCATCAACTGTGGCAAAGGCACTGTGTTCAGAATGCAATTAAATTTCCCAGAGACAAAGAAGTCATTTGATATTTTCTTCCAAATCTGTCACAGTTATTAGAGCAAGGGTGAACATATGTACAATGCTCAAGGTTCCCACAGATGGTGGTGAACATCCTTTATGACTTATATGAAGGACTGAAGGTGGCTGAAGAGTTCCTGGATACTACAGATGGATATTCCATCCAGAAGTCTTATTTTCAACAAGCAGAGGAAGGAAAAAAACCTCTGAAAATGAAGGACCTCTTGTTTTAAGTAGAGGGAAGAAGATGTTTGTCCTGCAAGAAATACAAATACCTATTTGGTGAGAAGACAAAGCCACTGTGTTCCAACATTCTGCATCTTCACAGGAGAGTCTTCAAGGTGTCAGGCTGGAAAGTCAGGAGAGTGTTAAACTGGGAAAGATGGAAAGCAGAGAGGGAGGAATGAATGAGCATTCATTTAGCTTGAAATTAAGATGTCAAGAACAAAATTAATCAAGGCACCAAGGGACGTGAAGAGAAAAAATTCTTTAATTGCCTATACTCTAATGCTGGGAGCCTGAGTAATAAACAAGAACTGGAATTGGAGGAGCTCATTTATGAGTATACATCAGACTTCGTTGGCATTATTGAAATCTTGGGGGAAGATTTGCATGATTGGAATATTAAAATCACTCATTATAATCTATTTAGGAAGGGTGAAGTGGGCAAATGCAGAAGGGGAGTGGCACTCAACATCAAACGTGTTTCTGTGGGAATCAGGTGCCTGAGCACTTCTTGTGAAGCCTTTCAAGCACTTCTCTGTGTTTTACATCTGAAGACACGGGAAAAGATGGATGGCTGGGATTTGCAATGTGGGATCTTTTGGAACCTCCATTGTTGGAAGGTGCTCAATGTTTGTCACTCTTGAAAGACTGTGTCTTCAAAAATCAGACTCCTACAGAACAGAAGAACAGAATCGTTGCTTTTTTACGCTTCACAAAAACTCAGAGCACTGCTTGAATGGCTCTGAAATTTGCCATAAATAAAACGAGACATAATGAGCTCGTTCCTATGCTCTGCTTAAATCCTACAGACATTTTGTGTACAAAACCAGAGAGACTGAGCTGCTCAGAATGAGCTTTCCTACCTAGGCGTGTTTGACCCTTCCTGGCATTACACACAGAAGAAATCTGGTCCTTTATATTTTTCAATGGCGTAAATTATCGCTGTGTTCTTGGAAGACGCAGCATTGGCAGGTCTGCAGAACGAGAGAGGCTCTAATCATCACTTATTCTTCTGCTGCGATTTCCCTGACATCACTTTAGATTCTCACTCTCACTACACATCCACATGTTTTATTTCCTAGGTAATTGTCATGATTCTCTCTTGCAGGTTTTCAGATGAATGAGCTATTCCCTAAGTACACAAGATTCTCTAAACCATTATCTCTAATGCTCACCTTTTCCCTCCCTCCTAGCCTACTCAATCCCTATATCCATTCTGACTTTGGCAACAATTTAATTCATCCTAATTGAAAATCCTGTGCAGTATCATTGGAGTTCATACTGCCAAGCTAATTTCATGCCCTCATTATTGTGATCTTTATTCTGCTTCACACTACAGAAACCCCCCTCCACTCTGCACCATGCTATCAGAAAACATCTCAAAACCCACATGCCAGAACAGCTCCAGTTTTTCTTCCCATATGTCAAGAATTATTTATTTTTACCCAGAAGTTCAGAGCTAAACAGTAATAACTTTGAATATGTCTTGATTACTCTGAAAAGTTCTTTATGAGAACTATGTGTGTGTGTTGCAAGGGGAGTAAAGCCAAGAAAAATCACAGAATCAGACTGTCCTGGGTTGGAAGGACCTATAAGCATTATCAAGTCCATCTCCTGTTTCTGCACAGGACACTCCAACAATCCCACCTTGTGCCTGAGAGCATTGTCCCAACATTCTCTGAACTCGGGCAAGTTTGGTGCTCTGACCACTTCCCTGTTCCAGTGCCCAGCCACCCTCTGGGTGAAAAATCTTTTCCTGATATCCAACCTAAACCTCCCCTGGCACAGCTTCATGCAGTTGAAAGGGATGAGTTGTGCTTGCCTGGAGGAACAGCTCTGCACAAAGTGGATGGATCACTGTTCTCCCATCCAGGAGTAGTTTCTGGATAGGTTGGGACTCAGGTTCATAGGTCAATCACAATCCTCTTGGCTGTGTGGAGATTTCTCCAAAAACATGTGCTTTTCTGGTGTAAAGGAAAAAAAAAAAAAAAAGCATGCTTGTGCTGCCTCTGCTTGAGTCAGTGAGGCATTCTGTCTTTCCACAACAAAGCAAACTGAAGTCAGAGCAGAGCATGGGAGAGAGATGCGATTCAGACTTCACTCCTGATTTTATGCTTGAACAATATTCCTAAGTACAAAGTAACATCAGTCAGCCCCTTGCACATGTAATGCTGGGATGAGTGAAGGCAAAATTGGGATTAACAAGGTCCGTGACTTTGCAAAGATTTTTTTTTTTCCCCCAAAAAACTAGGGTCAGTTTCTACGCTGAATCCATCCAATACAATACAGGGTTCTTCAGCCAATTAACTAACTAGTGCATGGTTTCCCTGCTCCATCTGAAGCTCAGTTCAAGCTGCAGCAGACACATTTCCCCTCAAGACAGTACGAGATGTCCGTGGTTGTTACAGGATGGTGTGTGCGTGGATGAACGGGCATCTATTCATACTGACACCATTCCAGAGGCAGTCCCAGCACCTCCTGGGAAATCTTATTTGAGGCAAAACTCACTGGAATTCACTCAGGGGGAAGGACTGCTCTGGCTGTGGGGCTGTAAACAAAAGGCAATGCTTGTCACCTAAGACTGGAGCTAAAAGGAGACATCCTGGAGATGATGTCAGGGTGGAGAGCAGCAGATCTGGTTTCTGCCCTGTTAATACTAAAGAAAATAACAGGTGCTGATCATAACCAAAGTGAGGAGCAGTGGTGAGGGCAGAGAAGTAACAACAAGGGAAGGGAAGAGGTTAGGAACACCAGCTGGAAACAAAGGGTGAAGAAAAACAACGTGGGAAGGAAATCTGGGGTTACATCAGTGAGGTTTAACACTGGAATGAGGTATATGAATGGGATGCATGATATGCAGTGATATGAATGATATGGAAGGGAAAGGGTCCAAGAAGGAGGAGGAATGGCCTGGAAACCAGTAGGGTTGGTGTGAAAATAAAAACTTGGAAATTCATGTATTATTTGTCTTAGAAAAGGGGAGAAGAGAAGAAATACAAGAAGGGAGAACCACAACTTTACCAAAGGATTTGAACTGCAGGGCCCAGGTTTCACTCCCCTACCTACAAGGCACTGCAGTCGTCACTCACTCACCCTCACAAAGGTGATTTCAGAGGCTGTGCCAAGGGAAGAGCTGAGTACAAAGCAAAACAGGCCTAAATTCCAGCAAACCTCTTGCAGCAACACCAAAACCAAGAGAGAAAAGACATGAGCTCTTCATGGTCATGGCTACCTTGGGCATGGCTACTTTGGGCTCACAGCTGTCCCTCATGGAGCGTTATGTCCATCCTCATTCCCTCTGGATTTCTGTGCACTGAGCTCTGCTGCTTTTCTGTACAGCACCTTCAGCCTCAGCTGCATTATTTTGTGAGAGCCCCAGAGTGAGGATTTTAAGACTCAACTAGACAAGAGAAGTAGGATCTGCAGCTGAGGGATAATTCAGGTTTAATGGAGAGATGCAATTACTGATCTCTTGTTTGGGCTTTTTCCCTGGCTTAGCACACCTATGTCATTTATATTAAGCCATTCATCACTGCAGTGGTACATACCTGCTCTTAACTGATGGTCCTGCTTAACTGTAGTGTTCCATTTAATTTATTTCACAAAAGACAAGCAGTAACATTTGTCCTTTCCTGAACCCTCATGGAAAGCAGAATTCTTTAATATATACCATTTTAATAAATTATGCACTACATTAGATAAAAAGCACAGTAATGTGTGTGTGTGCCTGTGAATGTACACATATACTGTAGTTTTTGTTGAAAATAGGGAATATTTTTATGTTTAGGTGGACACATATAAATTGGGAATCCTCTCCTTGGGTTCCCAGATGTTCTTCAAGGTTTTAAAAAAACATAGACATAATTTAGAGCTGTTGTTGTGTGTCAGGAGTTTGCTGCTTGGAAGTCCTTCAAATTCAGAGTCATCATGCCCAAATTTTTGTGGGGATCTGAACAAAATTAATTTTTTATCAGTGCCCAGAAGTCTGATTTCCATCATACTGACAGTGGGAGCATCCAAATCCCAGCTGAATGGCTGAGCAGTGAAATAATAAACCAAAATTAGTGCTTTTTGAAGAGGGCAAAGGAGAAGGGATGTCCCACCAGTGGCCATTGTGCCTTGTACACATTTTCCTTCATGTGGAGAAGGAAATTAATTCATTTTCATTTCATTCATGGAGAATCCACCAAGAAGCCCCAGTTTTCAGTCAAGACTGGAAGAAGCTTTTGTTTCCTGAGAGAAGCAAGCACAGTCTGGCTATTTAAACTCACCACCAACCACTGCAAAATGACATTTCTGCTGCATTCACATCAGAGACCCCTGAAGAGAGCACTTGCTGCAGCAGCTGAGAGGAAAAATAACATCAACATGAATAAACCACACTGTGCTTGTCAAGCTGAGCAGCCACATCTCTCCTTGTCCTGAGTGGACACCGGGAGAAGTGGGCACTAAAACAAGCAGGGTGGTGACAGGGTACCAATACCTGCTCTCCAGCTGGCTACTGCAAGAAGCCAACGTTGGACTTGATGGTCTTGGAGGTCTTTTCCAGTCATTATGATTGTAGTGCCACAATCAGCAGCCCTGCCTTTCTCTGCTTGTTCATCCCCCCTGATTTTACTTTTTATCCTCCTGGTTCAAGCTCTGGATGTGCAGTGAGCATTTTGAGGACCCCAGAGTTGCTGCCATGCTCTACACAGGACTTTCTGTATTTGCAAAAGGAATATATAAATTTGGCAATGGAGTAACATGGTGAAAGTCTCATGAAAGCTGTGATGCACCTTTAGACAACTCCCTGTAATTCCACAGGCTTTCCCAAAGCAGAATCTCTGTTATCTGAACACCTCATTGATCTCAGGGACTGGATACAAAGATCCTTTCTTTTAGGCCAGGAGGGACTCCAGTTTTGAGGCAGAACTCCAGTTTTGGAGTAGATGTATTGTGCTAAACAAAAAGGAAAAAAACAACTTGTGTGTTTGCATACCCTTGGCAGCAAGGACACAAACCAGTCATGACCTCAGACTGGTCCTTGGCTCTTTTTAACCAGGTGTCAGCATCATCAAAGGGAACTCAAGGGCACCGTGTGTCCACACATAGCTGGGTGCAAAGATCTCAAGGAATTTCATGGATTCATAGCTGGAGACAGTGCACCCATATTAACCAGCACACAGAGACTCCTCAGGGTAAGATGGGACTCAGCAACAAAGGAGGAGCACCATGGTGAAGTGATGGCTGTAGGATGGCCCTGAGGAGGTGCTCCTTAACCCCTGGTCCAGATCAGGTGCTTCTGGCCCACACAAAACTGCAAAGTGTCTATCTGTCCTCATCTGTACAGCCTAGAGCTCTGCTCCAGCTGCTACCTGCCATGAGCAGGTTATTCCTCTAGTGCCCTCATGAGAGATGAAGAAATCCCTAAGGATACCAGAGAGGAGCTGAAACCAATCCATCACGCAGGAAATAACTGCAGTGAGTGTGGCAAGGCTCCTAGCATTAACTAACCCACTAAAAAACATGTTTCAGAAGTGATTTATCTTTTCCTCTTAACACTTTTAAGCCAGTTGCCACTATAATTAGCTACAAGAACAGCTCAAAAAATGCAAAAAAGTTAGGGGAAAAAAACCCCACCAAACAAAAAAAAAACCTGTAAAAAATTCAAACAAACAAACAAAAAAAAAAAAAACCAAAAAAAAAGAAAACAAAAAAAAAGAAAACCAAACCCAGAAATAAAAAATGGAGTGTCTATTCTTCACAGTAGAACAGCAGTTATTTAGATTTAGACTGCTATGATATTGCTGCATTCAGGTTTGGGGGGTTGTTTTATTTTCTTTTTTTCCCCCTTTTTCCCTTCAGTATTTGTCTTCCTTTCATGGGGAAATTGATTGTATGAAGGAACCAAGATTGATGCACCTAATGTTTACAAATGGCTCAAACTTCTGGACACTCTATTTTCCAGTGTAAACTAATAAGAAATTGATTTGTTAGTTGCTGGGTCTTTGCCTTGTTCGATGCATTTTAAAATATTTATATATGTATATTAGTACTAATCAGCCTTGAAAATTATGAACTGGGTGGTTGGAATTCTAATAAGCTGAAATTTTGATCATACAATATCCAGTAGAAATGATCAATCTAACATTTTTGTGTCATTTACACACATATCTAGGAAATATTTCTTAGTTAAGGACTGCTTTTCTGGAATACGCAAGAATTTTATCACTTTCTTCTGTGATCATCTGTTGTCAGTTCTGTATCCCTCAGGCTTTTGTGTTACTCTTGTTTTGATTTATCATTTGATCTTTTTCATTTTGTCATCTTTGAACACGACTGAAAACCAGCAATGAGGATCATATGAAAAGAAACACATTTTTGCACACATTAAAAGCTGAAAGAATTTAATAAAATGCATTCCTCCCTGTATCTCAGAAGGGAGCATTCACCTGGTTTGTCTAGCTGTTCCCATGGCCCACTGAAGTCTAGCACAACCACGCTCATAACTGAGGCAACAACGAAGACTGATGGGATTTGTAGTCCCAAAAGTGGAATAAACTTCTGGAAGGATGAGTCTGGGGGAAGATGAAGGGCTGGCTACTGGATGGGGCAGCCAAAGCTTCTCTGGGAAACCTGTGCCAGGGGTTCACCATCCTCACAGACAGGCATTTCTTCCTAATATCCAATTTAACCCTGCCCTCTGTCAATTTGAAGCCATTCCCTGTGTCCTGTCCCTCCATCCCTTGTCCCCAGTCCCTCTCCAGCTCTCCTGGAGCCCCTTTAGGTCCTGGAAGTGGCTCTAAATTCTCCCTGGGACATTCCCTTCTCCTGGCTGGACATCCCCAGCTCTCTCACTCTGTCTTCACAGCAGAGATTTCCATCTCTGGGCATCTCCATGACCCTCACCTGGACTCACCCAACAGGGCCATGGATCCAGATTTGGTCTGACAAATGCCGAGTAAAGAGAGAAGATTATTTCCCATGAACATATGTCTCTATTTAAGCCACTGTGAACCAGTATCCCATTCACACTGTAGGCTGCTGAGCAGATCACCCACCCCAGGTTCTTTTCAGACTGTCACAGGTTTTTTTCCCAGCAGAGTTTCTAAGGCTGAGCATGTGAATACACAGCTCCTGGATTATTTTTTGTCCAGCATAATAAAAATATGACCCATCCTGTAAACACTAAAACCATCTGGACAGAGCACAGCTTCTGCCTAATGTCCCCAGCTCAGGATGTACCTCCTTATCCTCAGGATGGGTGGGTTCCTCAAAAAGCCTTGGGCTGCTGGAGTTTCCTGGGCTGGAGACTGCCTTACCTGAATCTGTCACTGCTGCTTTTGTTCCCACCCTGTTTCTGTGATCACAGCACTGCACGGAGTAGCTGCTCTCTCCTCAGACTTCCTGACAGGTGATTACTTTACAATAAAGATTTAGGATAAAACAAATGTTGAGCTGCTGGTGACACCCTCCTTTTCTCCCTCCAGCATTTCAAGTCTGGGTTCATTATCACCTCTTTAATTGGGTAATTATAATAGAGCTGACAATCACTCGGTGCCATCCAACGGCATTTTTGATCTCACTTTTTTTTTTTTTAAATGTGTATATATAGTTATATATTAAGAGAAGAACTATTAAACTTATCCTTTGTAACACCCTTTCCAGGACTATCAGGGAGCCCAAAATCCCTGGATGCATGCAGAGCTAGGAATGAGCCAGACCTCAGCCAATACTGAACCCAAGCAGCACCACGGCCACTCAGGCACAGATCACCAAAGAAAGGAAGATGAGGGGGCTCAAGTTGAGCAAAATTTAACAAATCAAGTGAAGGATGCTCAGCCTTTCAGCCAGACCAGCCCGGGATCAGCTACAGCTCCTTCCAGCTTGGCTGTGTTCAAAGGGACGTGGTGGATCACTTCACCAGTCTCACCAAGGGAGAAGGAAAAACAGCAAGATGAGGAAGCTCTTGCTAACAGACTCTTAGTCCCAGGAGTGAGGAATATTAATAGACTGCCTGCAATCTATTAGGAAAAGGAATTAATTAGTATCTTTAGATGAGTTTGTTGTGTGTTTGTTTAATTATGCACACAGGGAAAAAAAAAAATACCATCTGCCCTTCTGAAAAAGAATAAAAATGCAATCACACAGGAGCAGATGCCCAAAGAAGGCAAGTGGAACTGCAGCACACACAAAGCTGATGGCAACAGAATCCTCAAGCATCGCTCCATTTCCTGTAAGCACATTTTAAACGGCCAAAACTTTCTTCTGAGTCCCCAGAGAGATAATTTTATTGAAGAGAACTTTTCTATAATGCAGGAAAATGTATTAATGCTAGAAAAGGGTCTGTTTTGGTAAGAATGCAGTCCATTTGGGATAAGCTCTGCAACCCTCATAATCACAGAACCATTGAGGCTGGAAGAGGACATCCATTCCAGCTGCCCTGGTCAGAGCAGAATCAGCTACCACAGGTTTGCCCCACACCAGGGGCAGTAGTTTATTTAATATCTCCAAAGATGGATATTCAACTTCTCTGGATAGCCTGCTTCAGTGTTCAATCACCCTGGAAAAAAACATTTCTTCCATTCAAACAATTTCATGTTTTCCAGTTTGTGCCCCTTGTGTCTTGTCCAGTCACTGAGCAACTCTGAGGAAAACTGAGCTCCAACCCCTTCATTCCCCTCCTCACAGGTTTATACACACTGATGAGATCCCCCTCAGATTTCTCTCCTCCAGGCTTCTTTTTTTGACAGATGCTGCAAACTCTTAATCATCTGCATCTCTTAATCATCTGCCTGGCCCTTCAGTGGCTCTGTGGCTGTTTCCTCCCACACACAGGACTTCACATTCACTTCTGTTGAATTTCACAGCTTGCCCCCTGACCATTTTTCCAGCCTATCAAGATACTTTAGAAAGCCACACAACCATCTTATGCATCAATCACTCCTTGAAGTTTTGCATCACTTGCAAACTTGCTGAAAGAAGTCCCTGTCCTATCAGCCAGGTCATTGATAAGGATGTACCTTTGCTAGTTTCAGAACTTGCCTCTGCTGCTCACCCCTTGTCCTGGGTTGCAAGATGTGGCTGAGGGTGTGTGTTCTATTTGCCATCTGTCAGAGTTATCTCTGTCCATGGGGCAGTTTTCTTTATCTCTCCCACAACCCATCCTCCCTCCAGGAGATCTCTGCTGTCCATGGCCAGGGAGTGTCCCTGCATGGCTGACAAAATTCCATCATCCCACTGGGAGATGCTCTGCCCAGGGGAGGAGCCAAGCATTCCTACCTGGATACAATCTGAGCCTGGAACAGCACAGCAGCCTTTGCCCACTGCATTCCCAGAGGAGCAGCTTTCTCCTGCCCTGCATTGCCAGAGGAAGAGCAGGCCCATCTCCAGCAGCCCTGGAGCTCCAGAGGAAAACTGCAGCCTTGTGCAGGATCCCTGCTCCAGCAGAACCACAGCTGGCACTGCAGGAGGGCTGAGCCCCCATGGGATGGGACTGTGCCACCACCCTGACCCACAGGGCTCAGCTCCTGCTCTGACTCTGACAGGGGTTTGTTTTGTATTACTGCATTTTCTATTCCATTTTTAATTTCTTCCCTAATAAAGAACTGTTATTCCTGCTCCCATATCTTTGCCTGAAAACCACTTAATTTCAAAATCATTTCAAAATGTAAACTCCCTTCCTCAATTTGCACGTCTTTTCAAACTAAGACACCCTTTGTACCTGATCTCCAGCTGATCCTCACTCCACCAACTGAGACCCTCTGAGTCCAGCATTTCATGTAGCTTCCAATCCAACTCACTGTCCACTTGTCTAACCTGTATTTCACCAGCTTGAAAATTAAGATGTTGTGGCAAATAGTGTCAAAAGCTTTGTTAAATTATGGAAATAATCCCTCCTCTTCTCTCGCCCACTGTCTAATAATTTCGTTGTAGAAAGCTTTGATCAGACACAGTTTCACCTTCATGAATCCATGCTGACTTCTCTCAAGTGCTCTATTGTCTTTAGACATTTGGAAATGGCTTCTAAAAGGACTTGGAAGCAGGATATTTTCTCCCAGCCCTTACAGACCTCTCTGGACAACACAAAGTATTGAAAATTCCCGTGTCCAAAGAAATCCAAGAGGAAACTGAACTCATGCTTTTCCCCAAACCATTGGTGCTTCAACTGTTTCTCTCCCAGGATGGCTCAGATCTGTGTCCCAATGTGGGCACCTTTATGGTTCATAAACAAAGTCTCAAACTGTTGTGTTCAGCCTGAGATGTAGGAATGGTGACACCCCAACCCTGGAAGTGTCCAAGGCCAGGTTGGATGGGGCTTGGAGCACCCTGGGTTAATGGAAGCTGTCCCTGCCCATGGAAGGGGTTGGAACTAAATAAACTTTAGGGTCCCTTGCAACCCCAATAATTTCATTATTCTATGGCACTTGTCTTGTTTGAGTCTGCAGCAGAAAACCATTGGGTGCTGAGATCCCCATTTAATTTCACTGCTATTTTAAATGGATTTTAGAATTATGATACACACCACAGAAATGGTTGCTATATATATTTAATGTGCATTATTTATAAAGAGACAATTCCTTAAGGCGATATGGAGACATACAGGGGCATGTATCAATATGTATGGGTTTAACAAAAAAAGAGCTGGAAGGTCTGGACTCAAATATTCCATGCTCCAAAAATGTCTGTTTTAAACAATGAAACAACAGTGGCAGCATTTGTCTTTGTTTTAGGATCATGCTGAGTGGCTTAACTGTGCCAGATGGTTTGTTCTTGTCTTACGAGTGAAAAGAAATGTCTGTGAGCTCACCCAAACTTGAATTTCCCTCGCTGAGACACTTCTGACATGAAAATAATGAAGATGCTGAGATGAAAGTAACTTACAGGACATTTATTCAATTTCATACTAGATGTACAAAGAATAAACCAGACAGGGTGTCACGGGAGATAGCAGCAAGGAAGAGACGGAAAAGAAGGAATATCTGGAATCTATACAGCTGCTGCAGGAACATGCAGGGTGGGAGCAGAGTTATTTACCTCTCATCACGTGCCCAGGAGGGGAGGGTGCCCAGAAAGAAGTCACAGTCCCCCAGGATCACATTTGCTGCTTTATCCCCTGCTCTGTGCTGCAGGGCTCAGCTCAGTGCCAGTCCTCTGCAGGTTTTGGAGAAAGGGATATTTTATTTCAGCCTAAGCTTTCTTATGAAGAGCTAAGTGAAACTGAAAAATGTCCCCTTCATGGCAAATCCCCTAGATATTTCTGGTCTGTTTTTTTCCCCCACACCAGGACAAAAGAAATGTGTGTTTTTATTTTTTACAGAATGGACGAGGCAGCGACAAAGAAATTCAATTTGGAAAGGTCAAAACACAACAGATGTCAAATGCTCTTTTTGACATTTTCAGCTGAAGAGAAATGTTTCGACATGCCTGAAATCAAAACCTTTCCATTTGGGTTGCTGAAAGGTTTTGTTTTGAGTCATGTCAACATTCAACTTTGTTTTCTCACAGCAGCACGTGGTCTTGTGGGAACTGTAGTTAAAACAGAAACAGTCACATTTCCCCCACTCTCCTAGAGCAGGCTTCCTGCTCATAATAATTACATGCTAATTACTAGTTAATGTAATGTCCATGACAAACCACATTGCTTGGCTGGTGGGAAGTCAGCACAGCTCCTTAGTGGAAGCACAATCCTCTGAGGAGATTATTTTATTGGTGAAAATGGGGCTAAAGCTACCAGTCCCATCAGGCTGAACAGCATCAGGAAAATACTTTGCTAAGGTAAGAAGCACATTATGAGCAGCCCAAAAAGAAAATACAATTATTTAACAAAATTCGCAAAATGTTTTCTTAAAAATGTGTGTATATATAGAAAAGTTTTTAGACTGGAAAGGTATTGTTCATCTGTCATTAGAAATGTTGGGGCCCATCCTGGAGAGCCACAGCCCTCTCAACTGAAATGCAGAATAAACTTCAGTGTCTTCAGGAGAAAAAGTATTTTAAGAGTGACAGAACACAAAAAATAAGAAGAAAAAAAATAAAATTTTAACTTTACCACATAATGGAATATATTATTTAACAGCCCTCCTACACAGAAAAGGAGTAATATTGTAATATTACAATAAAACCTAAACCATAAAGCACCACAGAGCTGATTTCAGTCTGAATGGCAATGATTATAATGTACATTTGTGAGGGGTCAGTCATCCTCAAAAACTCCCAGGTGTTTCCTAAGCCATAAATAAAGAGATCCTTCAGCAGGTACTGGGGTGGGAGGTTACAGCCACTCTGCATCAGCAAAGATGCTCACTGGATTTTTTGGGGATGATTTTATTTCCAAGTACAATTACTACTCTAGCAGCAGGGACACAATTGAAGGATGAAATCCTTTAGTCAGGAATTCTAATCTAGGAATCGTCTAATCTAGGAATTAGAGTTAGCCTCATCTTTGACACGGACCTACTCTGGAAACATTCTCTGAGATGCAACAGGATCTCAAATCCCTCAAAATCCTGAGAACACTTAGCCCCATAACAGGACTCAGACGCCCAGAAATGCCCCTTGATTTTCAAATACCACTTGTAGGTAGTGGAATGATCCAGAACCTCATTTCTCACCTTCTCCTAGGGACATTAATTCCCTGCCTTAAGGTCTTCTGGTTGGAAGATGATGAATGGATAACAGGAAATACAATTAGCATCAGGATTTTAGATCCCAAATTTACAAACAAAGGGAACACCAGAGTTCTGGCCACAGTTTTGGCCCCAGCATGAGAGAAATGCTCATTCCAGGGAATTTCAGGAAGGCAAATGAAAAGCTGGCAGTCAAAAGAGATTATGGAATCACTTTTCCTTTTTTCCTCCTTTCCTTTCCTTTCCTTTCCTTTCCTTTCCTTTCCTTTCCTTTCCTTTCCTTTCCTTTCCTTTCCTTTCCTTTCCTTTCCTTTCCTTTCCTTTCCTTTCCTTTCCGTTCCTTTCCTTTCCTCTCCTTTCCTTTCCTTTCCTTTCCTTTCCTTTCCTTTCCTTTCCTTTCCTTTCCTTTCCTTTCCTTTCCCTTTCCTTCCCTTCCCTTCCCTTCCCTTCCCTTCCCACCCTGCATGAGTTAATGTGAGACACACATAAATATAAAATAAATAAACAGGAATGTAAAATCACATCCAGAACACAGCTGCTGTTCAGGGAGAAAACAGACATCAGTTTGTTTGTGCTCTCCAAAGGACAGATGAATATTTAGGTGCAGCATAGAAAAAGAAGCAGAAAAGGGAAAGAAATGTGTAAGAGTTGGGGGAAACAACTTTTTGTTTATGGATTTATTCACAGAATATGTAGAATAAAGGGCTACAGGTAACAACAGAGGACAACTGAGTGAGTGAATGTGATGATGTAAGAACACACATCCTTGAAGGTTCACCTACTAATTTATAGTAAAATCCTTACAATGAGTAATTTTCTGCATTATGATCCTATAAATTACTCTTTTCTTGGAAAGAAAAGAACTGGAGTGAGGCAGACAAGAGAAGAAGCCAGCTGAAAAGATAAATACAAATACATTCCATTTTCCTAGGAGCTTTTCTTTCACATTGACAAGCAGAGGAATAAGGTGCTGCACAAATATCTGTAATTACATTACTATTACAGTGCATGTTCTGAGTCAGCCATGGACTCACAAGCCTCACTAATGCTCTTGGTTGTCCAGATCCTCTCATGGTGAGGAAACTCCTCTTGGATGTCTTGACCCTTGGATATTAGGGTTTGCTCTTCAAAATATGTTGCCAATGGTGTAAAATAAGGGAATTTTCACTAAACTGCAGTAACTATGGTGATTTGCACCAAATTGGGACAGGTTTATCAAAGCCACTTTTTCTAACCATGCTGCCTGTGGGCTGGAGCAATTCAGTGGCATATTTTCTTTTTAGGTTTTTCTATGAGGTGATTATAGTGTGGCCTCAAATTCCCATATTCACTCAACACATTATTATAATGTTACTAGCATTAACTTTGCGTTCATGTAGACTAAATGGGCTAATACACAAAATCCCCAGTATTTAATGTAGGCAAACACAACTTTTCCTTCCTGTTTTTCATTCTGTGGAGTTTTTCATGTCTTCAAGTGCACTTGGATTTACTTATAAGAATAATATTGCCATTCTAGCAGGAATTACCTGGTCCCAATTTGTTAGTCAGGTTAGCCATGATTTTCTAGAATTATAGACTACTTTGGGTTGGAAGGGGCCTTAAAAATCATCTCATTCCAACCCTCTGCCATGGGCAGGGACACCTTTCACTATCCCAGGTTGCTCCAATCCCCATCCACCTGGCTTTGGACACTTCCAGGAATGGGGCTGCCACAGCTTCTCTGGGCTACCTTTCCAGGGTCTCACCACCCTCACAGTCAAGAATTTCTTTTGAATATCCAATGTAAACCTACTCCCCTGTCTCCATTTTGATACTCAGGTAACTATTAATTATTGATTTGGGGTGCCTTGTCTTTCAGCCAGCTTGAATTGTTCATGTGCACTGAAAAACTGCTTAGAGCATAAAGGGATTGAAAATCTATATCTGAGAGCTAGAAACACCAAGGCTGGTGTAGGATAGAGGGAAGAAAAGAGGAATGATCTTATCTATCACAGAAGCCTTTTTACTGACTACATACCTCTAATTTTCTAATAGACAAAGTCCAGACAAAATCTCATGTGTCCCCAGACTGTTGTGCCTTCAGAATTTCCAGCACTGGTACTTCTTCCCAAACATGGAGATCCATGAAAAAAATCATACCAATTTTGGGTGGAATCAGGTGGCTTTCTTGAATGTTGAGCTAAATCAAGGTATTGCTGAAGCCAGGAGAAAGTTTTTTTCAAGGAGTTCAGGAAAGGCTTCTAAATGTGACAAATTTTTCTAAGCAATTTTGTGCAGCAGCTGGAGCTGTCACCTTGTCATGCAGGAGGGTTGAAAGGACAAACCTGTTCAGAACAGCACAAGCATCTGCTGGAATGGTTTATGAGTGCACAGCCTTGAGCAGAGGTGAGAAAAAGTGATTTTATCCTTTCAGAGCTTTGTCTGTAACAATTTCAAGTGAACTGTTGCTTTTCTGAAACAAAAAAAAAGAAAAAAAAAAAAAAACAAAAAAAAACACAAAAAAACCCCCATTCCCTTCAACTGCTTTTTAAGGTGATTTAGTCTTTGTTCATGCTATTTATTCTTTTAGGTATGAAAACATGTAAACTTCCAGCTCTTGAGCTCAGAGTTTTGTTATGTTTTCTTGTTATACACAAATTAATCTCCCCTTGATGTTTTTGCTTGCTTTCAAAGGCTTATTAAAAATAACAAGGAACAAATTGGGTGGAAAAACGAACAGCTGATGAATCATCCTTTTCTTTGTCAATCTGAGAAGACTGAACCAAACTAACCTTTTTAATTGAACTCTTTCAGGTTTTTGGACTGGATGGACAGAGACCTTTGTCTTGATTGCAGCTTGAGGGCATCTCCTTGCAAGGTATGCAGTGTAAATATCTTAAAGACTGGACCTTTGGAAGGAAAGCATAATGAGTGTTTGGAAAGTTTTTGGACCTCCTAAAGAGAATGCAACTGCAGCTAACTGCAGCTTTACTGAAACCAGAGACACAACTTCAAATGGAAAATAATTGTACTTTTTTGCACTCATGGTGATAATGTCTTGAGCTAAATGTGGTATTAACGGGGTTCATCAAACCCTAGGCAAGATTATGCAACCAAGTTATCACCATGGCAGAACAAAACATATCTCCAAAGACATAATTTTACTGCTCACAGATTTGGCCAACAAATGACAGAAACCAGAGTCAGTAAAAATTCTTAGAAGGGAATACATCTTGAAGGAGGTAATATGCCAGGGAGAGGAATCACATCTTCCCTTTGCCTCCAGGAAATCCATTCTCCTATTTGGAAAATTCTACAGTAGATTTTCAACATGGGGTATTTTTTTCCTGGATATTTTAAGCACTGAAACAATTCCCATCAGATTTTTTTTCATGATTTCGTGAATACTTCTCAGGATAATTTCCCAGACTCTCTGCATCCTTGTGCAGCTGAAGTCTAGCATTTTCCAAGTGGATCATGTTATGTGGCCACTATCAGAGCAATGGAATGGGCTGAACAGTTTCAAAACTGTGAAAGGAAACCTCTGCACATGTTCAGTAATGAGCTAGAAGTTACTTAACTTCTTAAAGTTAAATAGTAATTTAAATAATTTAAAATAATAATTAACTAATTAAGCCCCAAAGCTGTGAGGAGTGTTTGACTTGGATTGCAGGGAAAGGCATAATTTGCCCAACAGTCAATTGGCTGTTCCATTATGTTCCTAATTCCAGCTATTTCCTTTACATCACTTTTTTTACATAACTTGCCTTTGTGATTATAGATGAAATTACTGAGATGTTTGTGTAACTTAGGACTCCCCTCAAAATTTAATGTATGTAAACATACCTTTAGGGGCAGGCAATAAAACAACTGAAAAAATAAACCCATCAGTCACACCATCCTAGGCTGCAATACCTCTTCTTGCAGAGCCCATTTGTAGTAAGGAGGTAAAATAATGTAACAAAAATATGAAATCCAAAGTCATTGTAATGGACTTCAAATGAGAGTCAAAGGCTTTTTGTGGGACTTAATTCTCATATTCCTAGGAAAAGTTCAAGTCTGAAGTAATGCCTTCCTAATATCTGATCTAAGTCTACCTTCCTTCACCTAAAAGCCATTAATTAATGGTCTCAGGCTCTCCCTATTAAAGCCATATTTGGGTCCTCTTCCCCCCTAGAACCTGCCTGAGTAGGAGTAAGGTGGAGTTAACCCCTGAGAACCAAGCCAGACTCATCAATGAAAGATCCATCCCAGAAAAGAAGTGTCACATCCCCAGCCACTCTGAGTTGTCCACATCATATCAAAGTCTTGGCAACAGCACTGCTCATCACAGATCCTGTGGGTTTTTCTCTGCTTCTTTTCCTCAGAATAAGGCAAGTGCCACAATATGAGAGTACACAAGGAGAACAGAGTAATTTGGGAAGTGTTTGCTTTTTTGGGGCTTTACGCGATGTTTGTAAAACCGCTTCTGATGAGCTCCTGCTCTGCAAGCCTTGTACCCCGCTCCGTGAGCTGGCAGCGTGATGGAGAGCTCCCATTTCCAGGTCCAGCATGGGGGGTGGATTGCTTTTCTCCATCCAGGCCCAGGAGCAGCTATTCCTCGTGATATATTGGCGGGAATGCCAACAAACACAGCACAGTCATCCTCCGACGGGGAGGAACGCCGCGCGCGCCGGGGCAAACGAGAATGGATGGGGTGAGTGTGCGTATTCAAACAATAAAATCTGTGTGAGTAAATCATATCTTATTGCTCCACACATCTTCTCCAGGGCTGCTTCCTGTTTCTTCACCAGCAAAGCCTCCCTGGTAATGCTGATTTTCTCTCTGCTGTTCCAGATGTCTTGATATCATTTATGTAGCTGGGGCTGAGATTAAAAAATGCTGAATGTTCACACCTCCCCATGACACACCTCCATCTCCTCCCCCTGTTTATTTCTTATACCTTTTCAAACTAAGAATAGGACTGCAGGAAGGAGAGAAATGGACACTATCCATAAAATGGGAACTGGACAAAACAACATCTCAGCTGTTCCCAGACAAAGGAATTTTTCAGCTGTCATTATTTTTGTTCTGGCGTGATGCTTACAGGGATGGAAGCTGTTTCTCTTCATCCATTTGGTCCATGTTGTCTTCCATCACGGAGGAGGTTGCTATGTTTGGTGTCACATTTTGTGTTTAATAGGACCGGGAACATCAGGAAAATATTCTGTCCCCACCATCCACAGTTTGTGGTTTCATGCACTGCATGGTTATTGCATTATTCATAACAATAATAATAACAACAATAACAATAACAATAATAATAATAGTAATAATAATAATAAATCATACCTTCTAATAGTTCTCCTAGCACTGTTCCAAGAAGTTTTGTGATCCTAATTTAATGTATGAAGAAACCTAATTTAATATATTATCTGTAATTTAATATACAAGATGATAAACCACAATTTCTTGGTTGCACCGTGGAAAAGCCAAATTCCAGACCTTTGCAGACTGGTCCAATTTATAATCCACCAACTCTTATTGTGTCTTCTGTGGAAACAGCTGTAACTGGATGGTTTTGGTAGTGCCTTTCTGATATAAACATCCATTTTTTTGGAAAGCTGGTAAAGTTTAAGCCAAGGTGTTGATCTATACTGGCTTAGGATATAAAGGACAAGTAAAAAGAACCAAAAATGTGAATTTTCTTCTCCCTGGGACATAGTGTCCCATACATACAGGACAGTATACTGTGATAAGGCATGTGCACAACCTGCTTTGGAGAGCATCCATGCACTGCTCTTCATACTAGCTGATCCTGTTCTAATCCATTCATGTGATCATTGCCCTCATTAAACTGGCAAAGAGGGTTGTTTGGAAAATTTCCCATTTAAAATTGTCTCCTTTCAGGTTTTCCAGATTGATTAAGTCTTGCTTGTTGTCAGTTACTCTATCTCACACTACCCTGACAGCGTGAAACAGGATAATCATGTCCTGACATGCCTTACAGACATAATAAGTCTTTCTCTACTTCCATTTTTTTTCATATATTTACCTGAATATTAAGGATCTTTGCTGGGAGCTGACAGATGAAGAGCCTTATCTGTGTCCCATTTACTAAGGTGCTTACATTTGCTGCTTCAAAGTATTTAAAGCTGCTTTAATACATTCACCACAGTTTGTGATGAATGCAATGTAATCAGCAGAAGTTAATAGGAAACTTGAATTTAGTGTCCCCATTTGTCTAGGTAGCAGGGAATGGATGGAATGGTCCCCAAAACCTCCTTTACTTGGAGTGCAAGTAGGGTGTAGTCAGAGGTTGCTTCAGGCTTCACTAAGACTGGGCATGTAAAGCCACAGCATCTCAGACTGAAGCAGCTGTGGTTTGGGGAATCTTGCAGCTTAAAACTCAGCACAAGCCACGGACTCTGGAGGTGCCTTTATTAATGTGGAAAGGTGTTTTTGAAGCTTTGGCCAGCCTCTGTGTTTGCACATTGGGAGGGCAGGCAAGAGGGGCTGTGGACTCCAGGGCTTCTTAGGAAAGAACTCCCTATGACTTTGCTCCCACCCTAACACAGATCCCACCTTGCCTCCCCAGCTGGAGAACTCTCTTCTTGGAAGTTCAGCCATGCCAAAGTGGGGTATTGGTGGGGACACAGGGATGTATTTTATTGTGGAGCACTGAAGAATGGATTGGGAGGAGGATACTGAGGCAGGTGGGGATGAAGAATCAAGGAGCAGCCAAGGCTGGAGCCCACAAATGCAATGAACAAATTCTTATGTCCTAAATTCTTAACAAAGAATGTAGGACATAAATTGATTACAGTAGTGAGAAATAAATGCTTATTTCCCACTCTCATACAGGAAGGAGCCAAGTGTAAAAATGTTCATTTAGGTCTTGCCTGCCAGTTTCTGTTTCAACAAATAATCCAGAGATGTCACTTCTCCAGTTCCCCATTCCCTTTCCTCTCTTTGGACTGAAGACCTTTGTTTCCAGCCCTGTAAAAGCCACCAGTGCCTAAATTTCTTGCTTTTCATCAACAAACACCCAAGTTTGGCCTCACAACTGCTGTGGCATCTCACTGCAAAGGTGGAATGAGCTCCTGAGGTTTTCCTCCAGGCGTCTGCCAGAGCTGAGGCCCCTGGGGAGGAAGACAGAGACAAAACTTCAGAGCTTGTTGCTTATGTACTGCAGGTAGAATGGATACAGCCCAGTGGATTTCAGAGATTTCAGGAATCACAGGAACACTGAAGAATGCAGGGCCAGAGAGATCTCTCTGGGATTCCTCTGAAAGTGCATTTGCCTGAAGACAAATTCTTTTTTCTTTTTCACCCACTGAGATCAGAGGTGATTCTCAGCCTCTTTATTGTGCCAGCCTGGTTTTACACCTTCCTATCTTCTTAACTAAATATGGTCCTGTCCCTATTAAGAATCTTGCACACTCTGGATTCATTGTATTACAATGATCAACAATAGCAACCAGGTTTGAAACAATATTTTAAAAAAGCATATTTAGTGAGTTTGTTGAGATCGATCATCTAGGACCAGCAACACACCTGGACATTGCATCAAAAGTGAAAAGGCTGCAAACTATTTTCTTTTCAACCATCTGCACATCATCTAAGCAGTATTGCAGCATGCAAGAATCATGGGGAAGAAAAAACCCCATGCACGATAATTAACAATAATTAGATAATTAACAGGGTACAGAAGGAAGCAAAAGGAAAGGAGAAAAGGAATAAGGGGGAATAAGGAATAGTAGGGGGAAATAATGCCTCAGGTTTTAGCTTTTATATTTCTCAGATTCTGTGCTGCTTTACTGTGTGGGTCTGAGCTCCACATTATGGGATGGTGAGCTCTGTGCACAGAGCAGGGAGACAAAACAATTCCTGCTCCAGCTGGGCACCAAGGACAAATGATCCAAATCTCAGCCCAGGAGCACAAACCCCGTGGGCTGCAGAGAGAAAAACAAGCAGGATGGGAGTGCAGGGGCTGAGCTGGAATTGGACACTGAACTGCAATGTGCACATGGAGCAGAGCTGATCCCAGAGAGAGACCCCGTGAGCGCTCGTGCATTTTGGGACCATTTGGGTTCATCCTGGGTGCAGCCCTGGCTGGGCTCTTGTGCTGCCCAAGGTGGATCTGTTGAGGCCTTTGAATCAATCCCTGCTTTATTCTTTAGCTCCATCTAGCCTCTGTTCTAGGTCAGCCTTCTCAGGGCATCAGGAGAATGGGGAGAACAGAAGGGTTGTACAAGTCCTTTTAGTGCCTGAGCATCTGCAGTTCACTTTTGCACAAGGGGCTCTTGCCCATCTCCCTCTACCCCTCCTGAACATCTCACCTGTCTGTCCCACCTTTGTTTTGGCACAACCAAACAAACCTCAGCTGCCGCGTTTCGTGCATGGCCTCCAGCTTCTCCTGAAGGTGAATTTATCTTGGAATGCTGGGCTGTGAATGAGCATTGCTGGGACAGGAGCATGTGTTTGCTCCAGCTGCCTCTGCTGTAGGAGCAGGACTGTGCTGGGAAGGAGACAGCAAAGACCTGGGAGGAGCTGCTGGTACAGGTATGAGTAGTTGTTAGCTGTGACCCCAGAGGTCACAGTCTCAAGCTGAGTCAAGGGAAATATAGGTTAGGCATTAGAAAAATGTTTTTCATGCAAAGGGTGATGAAGTTCTGGAATGGCCTGGGGAGGTGGTGGAGTCACCATCCCTGGATGTATTTAACAAGCCTGGATATGGCACTCGGTGCCATGGTTTAGTGAGGTGCTAGGGAAGGGGTTGGACTCAATGATCTTGGAGGTCTCTTCCAACCTTGTCATTCTGTGCATTCTGTGATTCTGTGATAAAGTTGTTTATTATATGAATATATTAGTAGTATATATTAGTTAGGTCCATCATATTGTATGTTGTTTATTGTAAGAAAATATTTGTTTTGAAGGTAAAGTGTTTCAGGTATTAAAGTTTGTGTCAAAGTATTAAAGTTTGCATTAAAGTATTAAAGTTTGCATTAAAAGTTTTTTAGTATAGAGTCTTAAGGTTTTGTGTAAGAACAGTAGTAGCAGTAGTAGCAATAGTTGTTTTTTGGTATGAGTTGGATGTTTTGAACAGTAGAAAGAACTACAGGTTTTTTTTCTTTTTTTCCTTTTTTTGTTATTATCTTTCTTTTTAATTATGTTATTATAGTTACTGTTTCTTATGCTTCATTATAAAGTATTTTATTTATAAAACATTTAATTAGTTAAAAGTACAATTTTAAGACATTTTTAAAAACTAATTTAAAGTTAATTTTAATACATAGAAATAGTGTTAGTTTTTACTTTAAAAACTATGTATATAATATTTATGTACATAAATATATTATATGTGTATTTATTTATTTATTATCTGGCTCTTTGCTCAGCTAATGCCAGTCAAATAGCCAATGTAACCAATGGTGAGAAATGATCAGGCCCCGGTGGTACCCACTGCTCTGGACATGCATTTGTATCTCCCCATGACAGGTCAGTGTTTTGTCCTTCCTTTGGCAACCCAGCACTGGCTCTGCTCTCAGAGTATTTCTAGGCACAGACTCACCTGGAAGTCACAGAGATCACAGATCCCTGAGGCTCCTGAGGCTGGTTTTGACACTAAAGGCATTGTCATTGCTTAAATATTTTTGTTACTCCTCTTACTCATGACTTCTTTATAATTTTTATTACCTATATTGTCATTTTTGCTACTTCATTGGGATTTTCAGCTCTCTGGAGACAGACCTTGGTTAAACAGCTCAGAAAGCCTCAGTAGCATCAGTTGCTCAATCAGGCTGCAAGCATTAATTGTTTCAGTTCAGTACCTCCTTTCAGACCTCATGGGCCAAACCTGTCAGGAGCCTCATCTGCCCAAGTGACTCTGTACAGTGAGATATTTATTTGATAGGCAATAATTTCACAGTTACTCAGAACTCATACTGTCACTGTCTAAAGATAAATTTCTCCCATCTCACCATAAAAACAATTCAGTTTAAATTTGACTGGATGGGTTTAGAGTAGATGGATTAGGTCCTGCAGTGAAACTGGACAGGAAGACAACCCAGTTACCAGATTAACTGCCTTTCTCTTCTAAATATAACCAAATACACCCATACAAAGTAGGAGAGGCATTATTAGAAATCTTCTATTTTTATGGATAAGAATGAATTTTTATGGAGCTGATAATGCAGATAGAACACACAATTGGTCTAGTCAAAATGAAAGATGAATACAAATTGCAAATCAGCTCCTGAGCTATAAAAATTGGTGTAACCTTCTCAGCAATAACTGATTGTTTAGGGGGCTCAAACAGAGTCACAGTGATGTTTCTTCCAGCCTTATTAAGCATCACAGTTGTCATATTAAACCAGTGATGTATGAGTATTTGCTTATTGTAATGAGTTCTGGAGACAGTAGCTGGAGCAGCAATACAAAAACCTCAGGCTGAAGATTTTGGATATCTTTTTCTCACTCCCTGAGGGAAATATTTCTCTCTTTTATTTCACTAACATCAAAGACTGCCTCAAACCCTGATGCAGGCAGAACTCCTCCCGAAGCTAAATCTCTGGGATCTAATGCCCCTTCCCCCTCAACGGACTGTAAATATAACTCCAGATGTATCTGATGTTCTTCTGTATTTTCACTTCCCTGGGAACAATGGGAAATTAATATTCCTGTAGGCTAGAGGATCCCAGATTGCTATCCAAGCTTTAGCAAAACTCTCCTGGGAAATAAATTTGGAGGTGTTAGCAGCCATGCTGTTTGGAGGTCAGATTCCTTCAGGGTGAGCTTTGGAGGAATTTAGAGCAGAGTGAAATGGGGCACTCCAGGCTCACCTAAGGGACGTTCAAAGGGAGGAAAAAAAGACATGGGCTGTTGGAGAAAGATTGGAGGAGCCATTAGTGAGGAGAGGCAGCCAGGTGATGTGTGATTATCTGATATTCATGGGTTTTGTCAGCTCTGCAGCAATTCCACTGGCAGGGTAGCAGCACACTAAGGAGAAGCTTGATGTCCTCATGGTCAGATTTGTGGCTGTGGCAGGAGCCATCAGTGTCTATATTCCAGCATCTCTGTTAAAAGGACTCAGGATGGGAGGCACACTGAGCATCCCCCTGCCTGCTGCCAGAACTAATGATGGGAGAATCAAAAAGCCTTTTAATTTCTTTATGAAATTTAGTTCCATCATTTCTTGTTCAGCCACTCACAGGCACAGGTAAAAGTTTTTTTCTCCTTCTGCAGAGCCTTGCTAAAGATTTCCCTTAGGTCTTTCTCCTCTGGCTAAACAACTCCAGCTCTTTCTCTTGTTCTTGCAGACCATGCACATCACACTGATGATCTCTGCTGCCCCTGGGAACACTCCCTTTGGTCCAACTATTTTCCTTGAAGGCTGATATCAAAACCAGACATGGGATGCCACTGGGGACAGACAGGAGAATGACTTCCATTGTCTTGCAGGATATTGCCCAGCTGATATAGCCAAGCTGTTGGAAAGAGCATGAGCACATATATACTCAACTTGTTCACCCTATATTTTGTGAATATTGGCTTGCTCTGCTCTGGAAAGGAAATTTAAGTCAAACTGAATTATCAGCATTTGCTTGTTTCTCCCTTTTTTCTTTTTAGCAGCCAGACACTTTTTGTTCTTCCCTAATCTTCTGTATTCGCATCATTACAGGAGTTATTTAAGTCCTATCTCATGCTCAAGATAAATCGCCTTTGCCTCAAAATGCATTCCACCTGTACAGACGAAGACAAGGGGAGCTAATTCAAGTTGTAGACTCAAACATAATCTGGCCTTCCTTTTCCAGTGCTTGTCTTGGCAGCTAAAACGTCTTTTACAGAGCTGTCATGTGTCATTATTAGAAAAGTTGCAGCCATGAGCTGAATTAAAGCTTTGCAAAGCTGGTACATTTATTCCATATATTTTGCAGATGGGGTCTTTGTCCTCAGGGAGATAAGTGATTGCCAGGATTATATAGGCTTCCTCTATACAGTGTTTGGGATTTGTCCAAGGAACAGGCCATGGTCCCCAGGCCATGTGGTGGAAGCTGCTTTATGTCTGCGCTGTTCAAGTATCAGCAGTCTTTGGAGCCCAAGGTGTGTCATTGCAGGAGAGTTTCAGAGCTCTTCCTGTGGTTTTTCATGCCTAGAGAACATGCAGCTGCTCCCAGCCCTCTGGGGGAAACTTGAGGATTGCTGGAACAGTCTCAGAAGACAAAAATGGCCTGAGGAAGCAACATCTTGTGCAACTTGAGTGCACGCTGTATGTAAAATATGGATTTCAGCATGAGATATTTTCTAGTCTGTGTCATTCATTTTCCAACCAGGAAAGGAATAATTTCACACTGGAGTCAAAATTGGGTTGAGCTAACATACACACAGTTATAGTTGTCATGCTAAATGAGGCAGTGTTCATGCTGCATTAAATAGGATAACAAACTTCCTTTGAGTGGAGAAAGGAGAGTGGGACACTCTTCCCTTCTCAAATACTTCCAGATCCAGCAGGCGTTTCACAGATATCTGGAGTAGTTAGACTTGTCACGGTGTAAGCGTCCTGCTGTCACAAACACCAAGCCAGGCACTGCCAGGATGTCAGGAGCTGCTCTCTGAAGTCACTCCCAGTTAAGTACTGGTAGTGACTTAATTAGTACTAATGGGGGTGGTCCTGAGCGTGGCCAGGAGCTGGACTCAGTGATCCTTGTGGGTCTCTTCCAGCTCAGGATATTCTGTGACTCTGAGACCTGCAGGTTGAGGGAGGGGATTCTGTCCCTCTGCCCCACTCAGGTGAGACCCCACCTGCAGAGCTTCCTCCAGCCCTGGTGCCCAACAGCAGAAGGACCTGGATCTGCTGGAGCAGAAGAGTCCATGGATACGCTCCAATGGCTGGAGCCCCTCTGCTCTGGAGCCAGGCTGGGACAGCTGGGGCTGTCCAGCCTGGAGAAGAGAAGGCTCCAGGGAGAACTTCGAGCAGTTTCCAATACCTAAAGGGGCTCCAGGAGAGCTGGAGAGGGGCTTGGGACTAAGCAATGTAACTATGGAACAATTGGAAATGGTTTTAAGCTGACAGAGGGCAGGGTTAGATCAGACATTGGGAAGAAATTCTTCCCTGTGAGGGTGGGGAGGCCCTGGCACAGGTTGCCCAGAGAAGCTGTGGCTGCCCCTGGATTCCTGGAAGTGTCCAAGAGCAGGCTGGATGGGGCTTGGAGCAACCTGGGATAGTGGAAAGTGTCCATGGCAGGGGATTGGAACAAGATGATTTTTAAGATCCCTTCCAACCCAAACTACTCTGGATTCTATGATTCTGTGAATGTACGCCTTGCCCTGACAGCTATCATACGCTTAAACACACCTGGAGAAAAACAGGATTTGTTTTGTTTATGATCCATTTCAGCTTTGTTCACTGAAGGCTTTTCAGGTATCATAACAGACTTCATGAGCAGCATCTCCACCCTCCACTATGTATTCCTGGGTGGAAATGGGCAGCACATGGCAGAGCTGTGTTTTACAAACCTGGGTTTGCAGTATTTTACTGCTGCAGTGATTGTTCACAGAATGAAGAAGATATGATACTATTTGCCTACTTCTTGACCACCTAAGAATGCAGTGTATTTTCCATGCAACAGGCCATAAACCAGGTTAAAGATAACATGAGCTTGCATTTGAGTTTCCAACCCTTCGCCTGAGATTATCTCAGAGGGAATTTCCGTGACTCATAACACCAACAAGACTCGAAACATGAAAACCTCAGTTAGCTTCCTGAAATAAAATTTGGGCTTCAGAAATTATATGATTTAAAAATAATGAAACACAAGCTTTTATTTCTGTATATTTGCAGCCAGGTGCTCTGGGTTCCCACTCTTCAGCTTTTTCCTGTAATGAGAAGGAACACAAGGAAGATGGAAAGAAGCAACTCTCTAATAATTTTAACACTTGGAGATTTACCAAAAAAAAAGAATCCTCACCAAATTCTGTCGTACTCCAATATACCCCTGGGAATTGCCAAGATCATGTCAGAGCAGAGAGCTTTTTCTGTCACCATCCCTGGAAAATATTGACTTTAAAAGTGAGCTGAACCTTTGTGAGAGCCCAGATACATGCAAGTTGGATTTTTTTGACAATTAACAGAGTTGCTACATTAAAACTGAGCCACCACCTGCTCTCCAAGAGTCACCTGAGGACAGGGGACCCTCTGAAGAGCACAGTCTAATTCTCTGAAAACCAAATCCAGCCCAAGGGGCCGTGTTTCTCTCTGGTGATTTCACAGTAGGGGTTTCAAAACCAGACCACGTAGATATTTTACACTGGAGATGAAGACCCTGAGGAGCAAATTCCCATCTATTGGCTGCAGGCTGGCTTTCCTCAGTTGTCTTTTTGGGCTCCCCGGGATGGCATAGAGGTGGCCAGCTCCTCCCTGACAGGGTGCCCAGGATAATGAGCTGTGCCTCTGTTCATTGTGCAAGGTTATATGGGATCAATCCCGAGCTGATTGCTCCCTAAAGGATGCTCACTCTGGCAACCTCCCAGCGAGGCCTTATATGGGAAAATTTACACATTTTTGGACGCTCTTCAGTGACGATGCTTCTTTGCAGACTCTACAGAGCCAGGAAGCCTGGAGCCAAGGAGGTATTTCCAGGCTGGATTGTGAATGCTTAAGAGGATTTTGACTTTGACTGAGAGGAGTGGATGAGTTATGATGAAGGGATGCTCACATATCAGGGTGAGAGGAGAGGTCCATCAGCTGTCTTGGAAGTCATCTAGGAGACAAAGGAGGGTGCATAAGGGCAAAAGACTTTCCTTAGTCTTATGGTCCTTAGTCTTATAGTCCCAACCCCCTTTGTTGGGGTGAAATAGGCCAGATTACAGCTAAAATTGGCAAAATCACTTTTTTCCTTGTTTTGTCTGGAGGAAATAAACCAGCAGGGCTTTCCTTTTTGTATGATGACGGAGAGGAGAGGAGAGGAGAGGTTCTATTGATAAACATGGTAAAAATTTTGATACCTTTGACCCCTAAGAGTCTGGCCTTGAAAGAGATGGAATCTCTTCAGTGTTGGTGAAATGTTTCCCTGTGCAATGCCTGGGAATTGTCACTTCAGTGGCAGCTGAAGTGCTCCTGCAACGGTGGACTGGAGGCCAGGGACAGCATTTCCACCCTCAAATGATGAGTTTATCTCCCCTAAATACAGCAGGTTCCTGGAGGGGAAAAAGGTCAGGATTTCAGTCATGTTCTTTCTTATATAAATCAAGGCTAAAAAGATAGTAGGACCTGGTAAGGAAAGAAACTGTGAGACCTGGCAGCTTAATTCTTGCCATAGCTAGAACCTGGCAAAATATTTTAAGCCCTCTGCTTTTGTTATTAAATGCAAATTTTTCACAGGCAATCAGTATAAATATGCTTACAGAGGCTAACAGGCCTTACTCTTGTTTTACTACTTCAGCAAAAAGGTGGAAGAGCACTCTAAAGTTCTCCAAAATTACTGAAAATCTCACTTTTTCACTCAAAAGGTCGCAAACAGCCTTTCAGTTCCTCTTGAAGAGAGTCTGACCTGCCTGAAATAAAAGCATGGGAAAAATGAAACTTTACCTAAGAAATGCTGTTAGCTCCTATCTGACCTGCCAATAATCCCATTCTGAAGTGATCCAAATTAAAAAAAAATAATTAAAAAAAATCAAAGGAGTAAAAAAGCTATAAGATGATACAGAGAGTAATTTGGGTTTATTTTTCAAGTTGTATCTGCAAGCCTTTTTTTGTTGCATAAACCTTTGGTTAAGAGTCACATTTCTCTATTGACTTTGATGCTGGCTATTGGGTTGATATTTTTATATTGGCTTGGGTGTGTAAGAACAGGTTTATCTTCAGCAGTGCCATTTGTTTTGGTTTTTTAGTGGAAGATGCTCTTTGTCAAGATGAAAATAAATTCCATTGGGTGGACATGAGAAATTTTCCAGACTGGAAAAGTAAATATTTTGACATGCACTCACATTTTTGAGAAATACACATCTCTAGCTGGAGCAGCTGTGGCAGCCTCTTTGGATGGCACCACCTCCCAGTTTTCAGTTGGTTCAATTGCTCTCAGATTTTAGAGTGTAGAGATTAAATCAGGAGTTTGGGAGAAGTTGCTCTGTAAAGCAAAACCACTGCAACCATCCCCATTGCTCCTCCTCTGGGGCACACAGGGGATGGAAAGTAGGGAAAAGCCAACTGAGTCTGCAGCCCTGGCAAGGGGGAATTGAACTGTTTGACTTTTAGACAGCCACAGTATTCATTTTTTTCCCATCTATTTCCCAGAAGCACAAAGCATGGCAGATGAGAAAAAAGCACTTTTCTAGCCAGTTTAATCCAAGCATGACACCTGGAAACTTCTCTGAACAGCTCATGTTACACCACAGTTCCTACTGAAGGTGGATTCTGAAATCCTTTGCTTTCCATTTTTGTGACCCATCAACAACAGCACAATTTGATTTTTTATCACCTCCAAGGGTCTGCAGTGCGAGGGCACATTCACCCATGAAATCAGCACAGTCCAGCAGGATTATAAAGTCTGTCCAAACTCTTTTGCAACCACTTGCATTTGAGGAGAGGCAGGTGGAGGTTGTGTTTTGATTTGCAAACTCTTGGATGCAGCAATTGATTTAATAGTTTAATAATTAATCAGGGAGGGAAGACTGAAGGCATTTGTAAAGGGCTGATGGGAAATCAATGGCAAGGAGAGCACGTTGCTGCTCAGAAATCAGGAGTGCATCAGACTGGGCTGGGAAAAGTAATCCTGTGAATATTTAGGGAGACTGGAAATACTCAGTCTCACTTAGAATAGGACTTTGGCTTTTTACCTTTGCAAGCAGAGGTGGCTGAAAGTAGTTCTGGCTTTGTGAGGTGAAAAGAGGAGGACGTTTGGCTCTCCAGTGCCCTGCTGCTGGTGGTGGAGAGGAGCCATGGCAAGGTTGATCCTCTCCCATGATTTTCTCTCCCTCTTTTCTGTGCTTGGTGCCCTGAGAGTGCTCCTTCCCAGGGATCCCATGAAGCAGGTTTCGTTAGAAGAGAAAGAAGATATTCTGTAACTTCAGGAAAAGGACTCTGCACTGCCTTTTTGAGTAGAAATCACAATCAACTATCTCTAAGCTAAACTTCTGCTGCCCAACCCATTGTGATTGGGGGAAGGGATTATTAATGAATTTAGTTTTAAAAAACCCCAACACCAAATAAGAAACACAAAGGAAATGGTTTTGTAATGTGCTCGGATTTTTCCTCTGCCCAGAGAAAATGTGTTTATCTGACTCATCTGAGCAACTTCAGCTGCCTCTTGGCAACTGAACTTGACTACAGTTAAATAATTTTATTTCTTTATTTTGCAGGTTTTCTTCCAGTTGCACTTTTTGGGGTTAAACACCAGCCAATGAATAGAACATGAGAAGCAGTTCCCTGGATTCATTGTCATTTGAATAAGACACCCAGCAGTCCTTACACTAAAAAAAATGCACCAAACTGTTAATTGATTTTTAAAGGAGAATTATGGTGCTTTTAACAAGGCACTTATCTTCCTAAGCATTGCTGGGGTAGTGTATCTTCCCCCGAAATGGCTGTTCCACAATGTGAGTCCCTAATTGCTTATAAAGCACACTGTTTATTGAGTATTAGCTCTGGCATAGTTGTTTATTACAGGAGTGCATTGCTTCATGCTTGTAAAGAGCCATCCAACTTAAATATGCCCTGCCTTGTCTCTTACCCTCCGATGAACACACGCTCTCCATCCCTAAGTTTGCAGTGGGAAGGGAGGGAAAAGTATTAGCAGAGCTGTGGAGAGCTGGAGGAGGTTGCCTGGTAACTGTGAGGAAAGGATCTGACTCGGGAGCGTATCGACTATTTATTATCTCCCGCGCTCTGCCTGCAATTAACAGGTCACTGACCCGGGGAAACATTTCAGATGAAGTCAAACCATCAGCTGGACAAATGTGCCTCAAGTCCTGCTGTGTGCTGCACCCATGCAGGAGGGATGAATCAGTGGCACGCTGGTCCTGCAGCCTCCTGCTCCTGGGCCACGTGCTGTGTTATCATCGTGAGACATGAAGCCTTCAGCTCGTGTGATCTACAGGCAGCAGGGATGCATTTGCCTTCCTGTTCCGTGGGGATTTGTCACTCCTTTTTCTGGGATGGGTGGTGTTTTCAGCTGTAGGGAGGAAAATGCCAGCAGAGAGAGAACACAAGGGCATAGATATACTGGCATCATTTAGTTATAGCTCGTTTTTCAGCCCTGGAATGACTTCTCCGATTTGCTGCTCCTGTGAGGAGGGAGGAGGTGGATTTATCATCCCCTAGTCTCCCCTGTAAAACTGAAGCACGCAGGTAAGAGGATGGCTGAGTTTGACACTCAGCTTCTGATTTCTTCTTCCCCATAAAGTCAGAAAACCTCTTTTCCTGTCAACAGAACTGCCTGGGCTGTAGGAGTAGCTGAGGAAGTGTTTTTTGGGTTTGACTGAGATTGGTGAGCAGTGGGGTGGGATTTGCTGAGTGAACAACTCTAGTAATCATGTTTTATTGCACTCTTCAGTTGGTTTTCTTGATTTCAGGATTCAACTTGCACTGGTTTTGTGGTGTTTTTATCAGTGGCTATGTCCCAAGACTCTCCACAAAGGAATGTAACAAGATGGGATTGGCCTCTTCTTACTTCTTCTCTTCTCACAGCTACAGACAGAACAAGGGCAAATGGCCTCCAGTTGTGCCAGGGGAGGTTCAGGTTGGATATTAGATAAAATTTCTTCACTGGAAGAATGGTTAAGCATTGGAACGGGCTCCACAGGGAAGTGGTGGAATCACCATGCATGGAAGTGTTCAAAAAAGAAATGTATGTGGCGCTTTGTAGTATGGTTTAGTGGGCCTGGTGGTATTTGGTCAAAAGCTGGACTTGATCTTGGGGCTTTAATGGTTCTGTGATCCCCAGAGATCACTCCCTGGTTGTATCCACAGACAAAAAGGGTCTTGGGGGACTTGGCACTGGAGTATAATTCTCCATCTTAGCATCTGTGTTCTTCTTGCAAATACAATTTCTCCATTGTTCTGTCCAATGAAGCTGTTACACCATTTTGTTGGGAAAAGGAGAATTATATGAGACTGGCATGTCAGATTCAGGTTTAAAGGCATCCAAGTGAGGCTTGCATAGAGATTTCTGCTGTTTGAGACCTAGTCAAACCTTTGTTGATTAGCTGGATGAATTCTTAATGTTTCATCTGTCTTGTCAACCCATTCTAATGCAAGACTTCCCCCTGCTAAATCTCTCAGACACTTTATTTCGTTAGCAGCAGAACACAGTATTGTGTTCCTTTGCAAGATTCTCAAGGGCTTTATGAATCCTCCAAAAGACCTTTAAAATTAGAAATTACCAGCCATCTTTGTACCACCAAAGCTGTGTAAGACTCAATTTCCCGACTGTTTGAAATCAAATACTGTTGCCCCACTTAATGCCATGATTTGGATAAGTTGATTTCTAAGGGAGCTCAGGAAGCTGCAGCAACTTTCTTTTAAGTGAAAGTGGCTTTGAAGGAGACCATTTGGGATTTCAAATGGCCTCAAATGGAAAAATCCAAATCCACAGTAAAACTAAACGGGAAGGTCTCTGGAGATTATGTGCTTCAGTGAGCTTCACTCACTAAGCTTATTAAGAAAAATGTCAGCAAATACGACACTGAAAAATCCACAGTGTATTTCTGCTACCATCAGAAATTCTACAGTCCGAGACTACACTGCTCTATATTTGTATCCACTGGTTAATTAAATTACACAGTGTTAGTTTAACTCACTGGGAAAAGATTTTCCTTTGGTACGAATATCTGAGTTAAATGCTGCGACTGCACCACAGAAAAAGCATGGTTGCACCATTTATAAATATAGAGAGATACATAGATATATATTTAATTTCAGGTATATACAATTTTTACAGTTTTACATTTGATCTGTTCCAAATCAACAAGCTGTGCTAAACCACATCTCATCTTGCAGACAGATACCAATTCTTGATGTTGAAGTATTGTCAACATCAGTTTAATAACCTTATTAAAGTGAAAAAAACAAGTATTTTATTGTGTACTCTCAAAGCCTCATAAACTGTAAATATTCTAGTATTTAGTCACACCTTTGTAACATTTAAAAAATTAATTAAGTGCCTGTTTGTTGATCTGGAAAGGATTGCAGGTTAGGTTGAGTATGAAATCAGCCTGGAGTGGTCACACCTATCTTGATCAAGATGATTCCAGTACCTACAACCAAACTACTTGTCTAGACTAATTTTACAGTCAGTAGGGCACTGCACTTTCAGGAAATCATTCATCTAATTGTAAAATAATTGTCTACAATCAGTCACATGGATTCTAAAAATGAATATTTGTATCCATTGGCCCTACTGGGAGCTGGGGGTTAACAGCCCAAATGCTGTGCTGCAACCTTGCCTAGGTGGAATTTGTCTAACACACAAGGGGTTGCATATTTGATCACTGAATTCTAACCTATGCCATCTGCAGCCACTGAAAAACAAAGGGCTCTTCACAGACAATCAAGTCACCATCTGCTGGTGCAACCACAGGTCGTTGCCTTGGAGGTTTAGGCCTGGAAGAAGAAAAGCAACAGAAGAAAGGTGGTGAGTTATCTTTGCGCTTCTCTCCTTTGCACACTCTGGCCCTTATGCAACTGATTCCTGCACCTGTTCTGACAGATTCACCAAAGGCTTTTGAAGCCGAACTCAGAAAACTTCAAGAATCTGGGTGGTTGAAAACATCCAGAATAATTTATCCTCATTGCTTCTTCCATCCACACCTCGTCTCCAGCTCTTCTCTCTTGACGCTGTGTTGCTTGGGCCCTGCTGTCATGTTTCCTTCTGAAGACATAAATTGTTCCTGACTAAAATCTTCAACAAGATCATGAGACAGGTAGGGAAGAACCTTTTAGATCAGTTTGGTTGCATTCCAAATTGATTGAATTAATCTATCACCTCCACTTGTGTAAGGGTGAAGTGAGTAAAAGAGGTCAAGTAACCCACATTCTGTGGGTTATCTTAGGACACAAGACACTCTGATTGGGCTTGGATAACTTGGAAAACATTAGTGCAATTATTCTGATCTGCACAATCACAGTTGGAGGAGCAGATAATTACCAGCAAAAAAAATTAATTACATGGATTTATTTGAGCTGTGGTCATAATAAACACTGTGGTAATAATAAACTTATCTATGTGATAAGATATATAAAAAAAAAAAAACAAACAAAAACATAACCTCAGCAAGATGAGTTGGGATGGACTGCAGGTGCCTACTGATGAAATAGTTGGAATGATCTTCTTCCTAGATGTCACTTGGCAGAGTACCTGTAGCTCTACTGAGGAGCTCTTAAAGCCACTCTAAATATCATGAGCCCAGGAAGATTTTTGGTAAGCAAAGGAACATCTTTGTGTGCCATGGCAGTACAGGTTGGGTTATGATATATTTGACTACATCCTACCCTGGGTGATCTTTAAGTTCCCTGCCAACACAAACCATCCTGTGAAACCTATGATTCTACTTTCACCAGAAGAGCATAGGATTTCAACCACAGATTTGGGGTTTTGTTTTACCATTCCTCCTCAAAAATGGCCAGTTCCAGCCATTCCTGAAATCCTGTCTGGATTCATTTCCACTGAGAGAACAGTAACAGAGGCTTCTTCATCTGGACTGGTCACCTATCCTCTTTTCTGAGTGGAGGCAAGGAGATTTTGTGCACACCTCATTTCCTCCTAAGCTGACCATCCAAAGCAGTTCACACCTGAGGAGTATTTGATTCCTTCCATGACCTGTAAGAGCAGATGCCATTTCATCCCTACATTCGTGTTCTGTTCCAGAGCATGGCAGCACTGCAGTGCAACCCTTTTTGTCAAATCCTTTCAGTACAATCCTTTTACAGCACAATCAGGTGAACAGAGCAGATTTACCAGCTCCAAAGAACCTTTTCTCAAACCAGTCCCTCCCTTCTGCAAGGCCTTGCTCGTGCAATGGGGCCTCCAGCCAAGACTCTCCTTCTTTTGCCTCCTAAGGAGTTGCTAAAATAACTTGTTTAGCAAGTCTGCTGTCAAAATCATGCTTTGATCTGCCTGCACTTTCCTCAACAGTGTTTGCATGGATGTAATCAATTTGTAGGAAGGTAATCATGCTGCTTTGCTTCTTTTCCTAAGCCTGCAGTAGATAAATGTATTAACACTGTGATAACAATCTTGGAGCTGCTTCTAATCCAGTATTAACTCTCCCACTGACCTGTTAGCTGTATTATTCATGGTTTTCAGAGGAGGATATTGAAGCCCAAATTACCATAACTTTGCTTAAATCTGGACACACACCACTGAGGGAACCAGGGGCAGGGGAGTTGGTCACAGGATGAGAAGGAATGGTGGGATGAGCACAAAGGAAGAAATCCTCACACACAGGGACAGAAAACAACCAACCAAATAAACCCAACCCCAAGCTCACCTAACAGAGGTCCATTTTTAAATGACCTCAGAAGCTGTAGAAAGGAAAAATTGGTAGAGCTGTCCTGAACCTAGCTTACCCCACCTGAAATGTTGTCCTTCTGCATTCATGAAGATGTAAAGCCAGGAAAAAAAACCTTGCTATTTACAAAGAATAGCTTTTGTAAACACACTTTTCTAGTGATGGCTATTTTATTGTCTGACTGATGCACTGTGGGGAGCACAATTCTAAGTTTTCCTGTAGGCTGCATTTTTTATTTTACAGCCAGATGTCACAATAAAATTGTATAAGAAGAAACGATACAAATAAGATGCCAAATTGAGAAAAAATAATCAGCTCAGGGAGGAGAAAAACACATTTCAGTCTTCAAAACATCAGCAGAAACTCTTATAGTTCCATTATAAAAATAGATTACATTCTTAATGTAAAGGTCTGATATGCTCTGTAATATTATATTGTCCTGCATAGAGTTGTTTTGTGAAAAAGCTCTATTATAAATATTCTCTTGCTAAATCTTTTCCACTGTACCTTATAAATACATAAAATCTATTTGCAACTCAGTTTTGGTTACCACTGTGATGCATTTTGAGGAAAAGCACCATAAGGATTGATCATTCTCCATCCTATTTGAGGGGTGACTTTTATGTATTTACCACATGTTTTGATAAAGGGGGCCCCAGAGGCAGCTGAATTACTGAAATTCTGCTGAAGTCAGAGCATTAAGAAGGTACAGTGTTTTAGGCTTAGAATGTGATATTTAAATCTCTTAAGGCGGGGTTTTTTGTAATCCAGCTGTGAGGTGGAAGACCAAGATTCAATTTCCTTGACCTGCAGGAATTTGTAATCACATTCATCCTTTTTAATGGAAAGTCTGAGGTGTAACACAAGGAGGAGTGTTGCTCTCTCTTCTTGGAGCCATACAATGAATCTCGAAATCTGTTCAAGGGAAGCAAAAATAAAAATCATATAGGTTGCTAAGATGGGGATTTATTTTCCTGGAGCCTTAGGCCACCATGAAAAGCAGGTCTGATGTTTCTTGTGCAATATTTATATGCCTCTACCTGACTGTAGAAAAACCTGTGAGAGGGAACTACTGGAGAAGGGAATATCCCTTGTGCTCAGGAGTCCCTCACTCTAGGCCACATCTCCAGCCCCTCTCCAGTGCATGTTTGAACATATTGTACAAAGCAGAAAGAATTAGACCACAGAATTATAGAATTGTTTGGGTTGGAAGGGACCTTTAAAGGCCAGCTAGTCCAACCCCACGATACAGATGCAGATCATTTATGGTGCTGGGTTAATGGTTGGACTCAATATCCTCAGAGGTGTTTTCCAGACCTAATGATTCTGTGATTTACATGCTCCCAGGCAGAGAGAGGCAGTGAACAACACCTGAGACTCTGGAGTCTCCAAAACCTCAGCTGTTCCCTTCCCTAGTGGATAAAAATCACCTTAGCCTACTCTCCTATTGTCACAAGTTATAAAAATATAAATGAGCCACTTTGAATGAAACCTTTCTGCTAATTCATAGGAATGCTGTGTTAGGTGCCCCCCAACCCTCTTTTTTTTAAATTTTAATTAATATGAAAAAAAAGTTTATTATTTTCATCTTGAGTCAAGTTGAACTGGATGTTTGCATTACCTTTATTTTTGAGGGTGGACAAGGGGTCAGCCCCAGACAGTTTTTCATTTTGCACAGCCAACAGGACCAGGCACAGGGTGTGAGTTTATAAACCAAAGCAGTGTCATAGCAAATTCTGCATGAAAACCTGTTTTGAGAGAGCAAGAACACATTCCACTCAATAAAAGAATAATAAAGTGTCAGGTAGGAAATAAATATTGAAATGCATTTCCCACCAGGGAAATCTCTTTGCAGTAACTAATTTAGATGGAGAATAAAACAAAAAGGCCCCATATCTCAACCTTGGCAATAACCTGTCACCAAGCAGCACTCACCTCTTGTCTCTGCTCAGGCCTGATGCCTGCATGGGAAGAAGAGGTGACAACTGCTTTGCTGTCTCCCTTTATAAATCAAATCAAATCATATAAGTCATGAATGAAAGGAGTTTTTGCAAAATAATAACAGTGTCCCTTGGACATTCTTGAGCAGCAAGGACAAGGTTTTTCCTCTCAGTGCTGTCAGTAATTATGTGAGATACCACAGGTGAAGGGATTGCCTTGGAATTCCATCAAGAAATTAAACTGCTTCCATGGTGGTGCTGGCGGTTTTCTTGTTTAAACTTCTCTGGAGATTAAAACTGAGGCTGGGTGAACAGTGCAGAATGGATGGCAAGGTGTTACCTGCTGGGTTCCTGTGGTGGCATGGGCTGGAGACCATGACAAAATGAGTGATGTTTGACTTCCCTGGAAGCAGCAGCAGCAAAGTGGTGGCCAGGACGCACACAGACTGTCCCTGCTGTGTCCTTGTCCATTTTGGCTTCACCTTGTGCTCCCTCTCAGGGACCAACTTCCCACTGTGTCCCTGCCCCTTCCCTGTGCCACCTCTTGTGGTGGCTTTGTGGGTGTGGCTGGCACAGGTACATCTGTGGGGTCACACATGTCCTGGGGGTGCACTGCCCACCTGGGATGGGCTGGCATTGAAACCTTCCCCTGGAAAACCAGATCTTGCTCCTCTGTGATCACAGGGAAGGTCACAGCTCTCTTTTTTTGTCTCCATTCCCCTGGAAGGAGCAGCACAGTGCCTTCACAGCAAATGGAAGGAAAACACTAACAGAAAAAAAGAAAAAGTACGAGGAAGAAAAAGCCACCAAGGATCACTGTTCCTGCCTGTGAAAAGCCCATGTCTGAGTTGAAGAATCAAGGCCTTGTCACAATCCTTCTCTGATGTCAATGTGCAGAATCCAGAAGACTAGAGTGACCTGTTCCTAAAGGCTTTAAAGGGAATTTCCCTTTAAACACCAATATCTCCCCTCCCAGATGCTTTGTACACTCTGGGTAGGCTCTTCCTCCATCAGGCCTCTGGGATAACCTCTCCCAACCCCTTCAGTGCCCGATTCTCTTTGCTGTGCTCCACAACTCAGTCCAGGAATAAGGCTGTTGCTCTCAAAGAGACCTCTAGGATTTGGTTGTGCCCTCCTGGGATGCCTGATATGACCACGAGGCTGATGGAGGACAGAATGAGAGGTTCATTTTTGGGGCAGCACTGATAGTGATTGGCACATGCTTGCATACTTGAATATTCTGGTTTCTCTATTTTCCTTAAAATATTAATAGAGATGTTCATATACCCATAAATATTAATATATTCCTACCTTAATAAAAATATCAATATGCTTATAAAATAGTTTCTTGCTGATGATGCAGGCCTGAGCTTCCACAGACAAAGAGCAAAGCTCATCCATCCAATATGAGATAACGTATATTTCTACAGCCTGAAAAACAACCTCAAAAAATTAGGGTGCTCTGGAAAGGGGGGAGAATGTGAAGGAAAGCAATTTTACTGCACAGGTAACATCAGTCCAGAAATGTCCATGACTGTAGGTGGAAACACCTACACTGGAAGTTGTTACAGATATGCTGCTGGCTACCATGGGAAACGGAATTGTAAATGGAGCATTATTGATCTCACTGATTTTTAACTTCTGAACTAGTGCAGGACAAATAATTCTATTAGAAATGTTACATGTCTCCAATAATTTTTTTAAAAGTCCAAATATCCCCGTCAAGAAAGAAATGTCCTGTCCATTCCTGAATTCTCAGTGGTAATGCATAGCAAGTACTGCTCTCACCACCCTCACCTACACCTGCAGTGAGAGATTTCTTCATCTCATATTCATTTTGCTCTGGCATCTCATCAATATCTCCTTATAAGTGCCAGGGATAAGGAAACTTGCCTTCCTGCTACACCTGTAAAGCATGATGTAATTTTATGTGAATGATGCATTAAAATAAATAACTGTGTTCCTGTGTCTAAGGGTCTCAAGCCCAGAAAATAAATTGCCCATCTCGCTTTACAGCTTTACCATTGGCACCTTGAAGAAGTGGCTCATTAACGAGTGAAGGAGGATGCAGAAGGGGGGGAAATCCAATTTCTAGCTTGCAGTATTTTGCTAAAAACGTTGATAACAATTTCTATTATTAGTCTCTGTCAGAAATGCCAGAGTCATTACTGAGCTGGTGTGGCCAGAGGGCACCCTGCATCACAGCTCACTGTGGAGTCTGAATAAACATTACAAAGCACTGAAAACTGACTGTGCTTGAAAGTTTTCAAGTCCTTAGAGGAATACTCCACTCTGTTGGTAGCAGGCAGTTGAGCTGGACGGAAAGCTCACCTTCTGCTTTCCATTTCTGAGCTAAACCAGTGTGTTTTTGTTGTTGTCCCAGCCTGCCTCTGTGCAGGTGGGGCTGACTGAGACACACCTGAGTGTCTGATCCAGGCAGCAAATTCCATCCACAAGGGTCCCCTCTGAGCACATCCACTTTGGGGTGGGAATTCAACAAGCTTTCTCCATCAGGAGGTCAGGACTTGGATGTGAAGACAGAAGAGTGCTTGGCTGGCATGCACTGAGCTGTCTATCCTGATCAAAAACCTTGCTGCCCCAAAGCAATTTTAAGTAATTGTAAGTTCTGAGTGGCTGCCTGTGCCTCCATCTGGACCACACACCTGAGAGGAGCAGGATAACTGAAAGTGTTCCCAGTATTTCAGACAAATCACAGAATATCCTGAGTTGGAAGGGACCCACAAGGATCATCAAGTCCAACTCCTGGCCCTGCACAGATGTCCCAACAATCCCACCACGTGCCTTTTCCTGCCTTTTCTCGTTTAAAATCCTAGAGTTCACATTCCCCAGGGGTTTCCATAGGAGCTGGGTACCTAAGGGACATTGTGATTCTGGGTTTATATGTTCCTGAGCACAAAAGTACCCATCAGCTGCAGCATCCAAGAGGCTTGAGATCTACTGTCTTTACTGCTGACTCTCCTCTGTGTAAGTGAAGCAATGATTCACCTTTTGGACACACTGCAAGGATTAGTTAATGTTTGGGGAAGCGTTTTAATGATATGAAGTGTGGTAAAAATGCTAACTATTATTATTGTTCCACTTTGTCTTCCACTTAAATATAAAGAGAGATTGTACAGCTACTTCCCAAGTGTCTCCCAAGGGTGTTTCTAAAGCAATTATGTTGGCTGACACTTTCAAGCCTCAGAAAATGGAAACAATTCAGAGGCTGACCAATCAGCCCCTTTACCGGCAGATGAATCTAACGACTTCAAAGCTATTCATTAAGCAGTCCTATGAATTGATTACATAAATTAGCATGCTGCTGACAAGGCAGGGAAGGGAGGAGAAGACGGCAGAGGAGGCCGACATAACACATCCCTCATTTGGCAAAGACAGTGGTTATTAGGAGCCCAGAGCTAATGAAAGAGACAGATCCATTAGGCACGTGTCGCTGGAGGGGATTGATTGCTCCCCCTGAAAAAGGGCTGCTCCTCTTGCTACTGGAGGATAATATTTGTTCTGGCTTGTTGATCCAGGGACAAGCATCACATTTAACAAAAAAAAGCCCTGTAGTTTGCCAAGAGAAGGAAGGGAGATGATGAACTCGCATCAAAACCATTATTGAAATCTTCTAAGCCCAGGCACTGCAAGGCAGGTTGGTTTAGTTGTTAAAAGGGAAGATGTGTGAGGAGGATTTCCTGTCTGAAGCACCTGTTTTTAATTTGGGAGAATTACAGTCAGAACTACTGGAAACAGGAAGTTTTTCAGTGGAAATTTTGAATGACAAAATCTGACTGATACAGAACCCTGCCTTCAAAGAAAACTACTCATCCAGGTCTAGCACAATGCAAAGTTCACTGCATGGTGCCCTAAGTTCAGTAAGTCTGGACCTAAGGTGGGTCAACAATGAACTGTCAGCATCATCCCTCCAGGTAAAGCAAGCGTCACTTCACAGAATGACTGCCTCCCATGAAAACGGGAGAGGGATTAAATAAAACAGTCTGATTTCCATGTTTTAGCCAATTTCTACATTCAGGACTCTGTGGGCAGTCCTGCCAGTACCTTCCTGTTTATTCAGCCCAGAACATCCCTGTGTAACTCTAACTATAGGCATATCCTTGTATTTTTTTCTGTGAGAAGTAGGTTTTTCATCTACTGGAGTTGTTTCTGGCTTTGCTTTAGGGGAAGATGAGTTGAGTCATAATTTGAGTAATCTCTAATTAGAAGGGCACAAGTGTGTTGTTCAGCCCTTCAGACCCTCAAGTATATGCTTAAATTAAGCACACGTTGAAGAGCTCTTCTGAATCAGGAGCCTGAGCAAGCTCAGGCCGAGTTTTCTGCTGTATGTGAAAATTGCTGCAATCCATTATTCCAAATGCAGCTCAGGCAATGAAACCAAACAGAAGCTCCTGGAAAAAGCAACTCTCAAGCAAAACTCACATTCTACAGACTCTGCTTGGTGAGTTTGATGCTGCTGTTTGTCTGCAGGAACAAACACCTTGTCATTTGGTGACTGATGTTTGTTAAAATATTTTGTTCTCTTCAAAGAAGGAATTGATCTTCTTTAAAGAAGGAATTACTCAGTAGTTTCATTACCAAAGAGACAGGAACCCTGGATGTGACATCCATTCAGATTTCTTCCAAATTCGCAGGAAAATGTGGTGATTTAAAAAAGGAAACCAGCTACAAGCTGGAGAGCAAACCTCCCTGCAGTTCCGGGTGGCTTGCTGGATTCTGCTGGAGGAAAACCTGGGTTTGATGGATCACCAAGAAAATCCATTATGGCAACTGAACGCTGATGGCAGCTGCACCAATTTAGAACAACTGACTTCTCGTGTTGCAGTAAAGAATTCAGCAAGATCAGGAACTACCAGAGCATCATTAAATATGGGTATTCAATGGAGCAGCTTTGTGCAACAATTGAACTTCAGAGAGGATTTTTCTGTCCTTCACTATTGAAGTAATTTGGCGGATTTGTTATTAACCAAGGGAAAAAAAAAAACAACTGGGATGGAATATTTTGCTAAGTCAAGCCACCTCGGGGTTGCAGAGAGCCTGCTGCATTATGCAGTTGTTCCTTTGCATATTTCATTGGCTCTGGGGAAATATTAAAATTTGTAATTTCCATATTGCCAGATTATCGTACACTCTCCAGTGATTGTTCTCTCTATTTTTTATAATCTGTCAATTTTCACACTATTTAAAAAGACAATTTGACTGCCTTAATGCCAGAAAAATCTCACAGGGTATTTTCTTTCTTTTTCTTTCCTCAGCCTAGGAAAGGCTATTTTTAGGACTAGAAACCTTTCATTACCATTCATTGAGCACCTTGCCTTGCCATTACAGATAAACACTGAGCTTAACAGTTTCTAGCCCTGAAAAAAAAAAAAAAATTAAAATTTTGAATCTGCTTCCAGGAAGTTTTTGGTAAATATCATGTCACTGTGGAGTGCCACATTAATAGAGAGTGTGAAGTACAAGTGTGAAGTCTACGATATATCTATACCCTGTGCTTTTATATGTCATAATATTTAGTTATCCACAGCTAAGGAACTCACAAGATTCTTGAAGTGCAGTAAGCAACACTTTGCACATTTTACAGACAAGGAGATGGAAAAAATACGTGAAATAGATGCAGTGGCTGGCAGGAGGTGAGGCAGCTCCTCAAGTGCAGCTCCTGGTATTGATTTGCCATCTTCCTGTCCCATGAACAGCCCAGTGCCTCCAGATTTGACTAAAATATGAATAAAATAATAAGGCTAGATGAGGTAAAAGGCTTGATAAGGGGAGATGCAAAGCTTGTCAACAGACAGACACTTTTTGCACAGTAATTAATTGTAGGAATGAAATATGGATTTTTCAGCTCCTTTTTGAGTCTCAGTGCCAATATTTTCTCCAGATGAATTGCCCTTAAATTTATTTGCACAAGAACCTTCTGTTGGGAGGCAGAACAGCAGAAGTGGGTGTCCTGAAGACCTGGTGGGTTCTGCCCCATCTCTGGAAGTGTTCGAGCCCAGGTTGGATGGGCCTTGGAGCAACTTGGGGAAGTGGAAGGTGTCCCTGCTCATGGCACGGGGGTGGAATGAGGGGATCTTTAAGGTCTCTTCCAACCCAAACCATTCTGTGATTCAATGAAAATAACAGCAAAACACTCATCATATTGTGGAAGAAATTGAACTCTTCCCAGTGATGGTGAAAAGACATGGCAGGGTCAGAAGCTCTGAGCAACCTTCTAAACAAAGCTCAGTGGAAAACTCAGCCTGTTCCTGCTATGGAGAAAAAAAGTTGTAGAGACAGAGGACAATACACCCATCCAAGCTCTTTCATGGTTTCATTAGTTCCTAGTGGAAACTTCGCAGATGGAGTAGGCAGCAATTAACAATTAACAGTAATTAACAATTATTCCTTCAACTTGCTTCCTGCTGGAAAAGGGAGACAATTAAAGTCTCTTATGCTGTCCTTGTTCTTGTCCCTCTCTACCTTGGGAATTGCATTAGCAGGGAATCATCTTATTTAGTAAAGGAACTGTTTTGGCTTGTGGTAAATAGCTGCTCCCTTAGGGGCAGCTTTCTAGAAGTGCCTGAAGATAGAGCTGAGTACTCCCTTTTCAGGTTTTTGGGAGAAGAAGAGGGAAATCTCATTTCAAAATCATAGTTTTTTGGGTTTTTTTTTAATGGAGCAAAAATATAGTGAGCCAAGTTTCTATCTAAGTGAAATGTGTGGATGACTGAGGTGTGTAAGACACAATTCTCCTGCTCTGCATGCGGTGTGAAGAAGTGTCTGCCCTTGTCCTTAGGTCTGTGGCAACTCCTGCTCCTGATTCCAGTGTAAATCCATGTGCAACTGAAAAAGATGATGAAACTGAAAAAGAATCCATGTGAAACTGAAAAAGAAGGAAAATTCTTTCCCTCCCAAGTGCTCTTTCCTCCCCACACCAAAAAACTGACTGAAAAGCTTGGTACATCCAGGTAGATAGATTGGGAAAATGGGGCAGCTGAGAGCTTTTCCTCCTGGGTTAATCTTTAACCAGATGAATTTCTCAACTGCAAAAGTATTGATGTGAGCATGAGGGAGAAAGGAGGAGGAACACAGGGAGGGTATGGAACAACTCAGTGAAGCAGGAATTGTGCCAGAGTAACCTTGGCTTGTGGGTTAAGAGCATTAAATTCCTCCTTGTTTACTTTCAGCCACAAACCTATATTTAGGTAGTTATGACAAGTAGAAAAAGCACAGAAGTCCATCCTAACTCCTTCTCCTCCTGTGACTTCTTCACACCTCTCTGCCCAGAAACTACCAATGTGTTTCCATCCAGGACAGGCTGAGTGAGGAAGAGATATTGTGGGATAATACTGCGTGACTCACTAATACTGATCTGTGAATGCAAGAGATCCCCTGTAATTAATCATTTAGAAACAGCCCATTAATATTCCAAAGTCTGTAATTTATACAACTTCTGTCAGATTTGTTATCCAGATCAGAGGATAAACGATAGGGGTTGCAAGGATCTGAGGAGGAAGCAACCCACAAATCTTCACTGCAAGCTCAGCAGTGAGAAAAGTAGCATTAAACTGCTCATCCATCTTAGAGGAGCTGCCTGCACCAGGGTGCTTATCACCCCACGTACCCCTTCAGAGACAGAAACAACAAAGGGAGTGTGGACCTTGCTTCTCCCAGAAAGGATAATGGAAATCTCCATGTCTGAAAGTATTTCAGTGTCTATGAAGGCACCTGGCACAGCCAGGGAAGCTGCAGAGGCAGAAATCCAGGTGGGACATGAGTGAGTTGACACAAAATAAGCATTTACCACTATCTGAGAGACCTGAAAATGCCACTTGTGCTGCTCTAAGAGGGTGTGACTATTCCTTGACTTTGCCATCTCATTCATGTCTTGGACGCCCTGGCTGGAGTCAGGTGACAAACTCTCTGCCCAGGCACCTGAAAATTAAATAACACTTAAAATTATTGCCCAGCTTTGTAGATTTTCTGAAATGTCACCAAATTTTATCATTATTCCAAAATTTATCATTTATCATTATTCCAAAATTCCAAAGTCTCATTCTGTCCACTTCTAAAAATTACCCAAATATCCACTCAATTATCTGAACCAAACCTGTCCTCACATGCCTGTCAATAATACTAATAAAAAACTCATCTAATGCTTTTTTGCTTCACATCTCTAATGCCCTATCAGCAAAAAAAATTAACGATAGATTTGTCTGAAATAAGTTATAATTGAGAATGTCTTTTCCTATTCTACATGAAGGAGCTCATCTTCAAAGCAATCTGCACAAATCCCATTAACAGCAATAACAGAATTTGTGCAAGTAACTCCCCAAACACCACTTTGAACATTAAGCCCTTTACTTAATTCAATATCAGATAAAACCCACAATCTAAGGCAATGCAAAGACTTGATATTCTGGTTTGTGTTTCACAGTGGACTGGAGACTCTCACACACATCCAGGCACATTGATGCCACAGCTTAACAACTTTAAATGAAAATAGAAAAGCTGCTTCTTATTAAAGGAAGTAAATTGGAAGGAAAGGAAAAAAAAAAAGGAAAAAAGAAAAGGCCCCCCAGCATCAACCTCAAATAGCAACTTCATTCCCAGAAGAGAAATAAAAGAAGAGAGCGAATCTTTTTTGACTGGTTTTCTTCTCCTCCTCCACCTCCCCAACAATCTTTTCCTCCTCCACCTCATTCTTAACAAATATTTGGGCTTGGGCTGTTTTTTTCTACCCTGCCCTCCTACACACAAATGCAGTTTACTCCTATAAAAATTCAGATTTCATCAAGAAATGCCATGACCAAGGCATCACCCAGACACCTCTCTTAGGGACACTGTGTTCTCAAGCACTTGAAGGAGAGGGAAGGTTATACATTGACTTTTTGAGTGTGCTAGAGACCCTGGATCAGGGAGAAGGAGGAAAGAGATTCCCAGTTTTTCACTGCAACACTGCATGATGTGCAGGATCATCCTGGCCTGCCTCAGTGGTTCATGTGACAAGAGAAGACAACAGGACTTCCCCACTGAAAAAGGATCTATGAATTTATTCCAAGTTCTTGGTTGAAGATATTCGCAGTAATGTATTTATCACTTGCAATAATAGAGGTTAAAAATGAAGTCAAGCTCCAAGGCACCAGCAGTTGTAGATAGTGAGCAAGCACAGAACAAAATGAGGGTTTTTCCCCTCAAGGAGATGATATTTCAGGGCTTTATTCCAGGTTTAAGTAGATCCTTGGAGGCAGAGAAGTCCTCAGATGGTCCAGGTTCCTATTCTCTCCTTTTGTGCTTCTCTCTATTGTCCTCATGACAGAGCACAAAAACAAAGGGCCAAAGCTGGAACTCAGGAGCAGGGCACTGAGTGGCTGTGGTTGGGGACCCACTGTGCTCAATCCCTCCTTGGCCAGGGAAAGTCCTGCTGTGGAGGCTCTGAGCAGAAAACTGCACTGGTAAAATGCAATTAAGGTCAATCATACATCCAGGAGCTCAGCAGAGCTTGCAGTTTTCCTGTGCAAACCTAAAGTTTCACAGGTTGGAAGTTCGAGGTCCTTCCAGCTATGAACAACAGTGAATTTCAGAGCAATGTTTGCATTTTGATGTGGTGATCTCCCCCAGCATACTCTTCCCTACACATAAGTGTGATCTCACCTTAAATCAGTGGGAACATGGTCCCTGATTTCTGCAAGGTCACCAGGTCTGAGTGACAAGTCCATGAAAGTTTTAGTAACACTTTCTTCCCCTAAGAGGCTGCTGATTGCCTTGGCAGGGAATGAATCCTTCCTTCCTTCCTTCCTTCCTTCCTTCCTTCCTTCCTTCCTTACAGGTCCCTTCTTTTGCTGGCTATCATCTTGGGAGGCTGCTGATTGCCTTGGGAATCCTTCCTTCCTTCCTTCCTTCCTTCCTTCCTTCCTTCCTTCCTTCCCTCCCTCCCTCCCTCCCTCCTTCCCTCCCTCCTTCTCCATCTTAACCATGAATCTTCTGCTTTTACTTTTATTAATTGCTACTTTTATTAATTATTAATTAATCACCAGTCAGACTGAGCTTTTCAAAATGAAATGGCCACTCCATGGCAACACCAGCTCTGTGGTTTTGCCTGGGAATATCACGCTTCATCATCAAAATGCCATCACTTTTTTGTTTTACATGCTGTGGAAGTGCTGGGGAAAGGCTTGTTGCTGGAGGTCTTTGACACCCATCTGAAGGTCAGGTTAAACAAATGCCAAATAGGAACAAGATTTGTCTAATTGGTTCTGCCTTGCGGAGGGAAACAGTCAACCTGACACCTCAAGGTGTCCTGCAGCACTATTTTTTTCTCTGGTTTTAAGATTTTATGACATATTAGAGAAGACAACATAATTACAACTTCAGCTGAGATGTAGTTATAAAATCAACTTACTGTAATTGAGTACAGACACTACAGCAAGAGGTGTATCAGTCTTAAGTAAATATTGCAGCAGTAGAGGGACTTGGAGAATCATTAAATTTCACAGAAAGGCATGAATCTTGAAATTAAAAAAGCAATAAAACTGCTATCAACAGCAGCAGTAACAGCAACAACATGGTTATTAAAAACAATAATTATTTGCCTTGAAAGTCTGTCTAGAAAGCTTGGGAATGAAATATAACTACCTGCTTGTTTTGTTCATTCTGTATGCAGGAAAGAAAATGGTGTTTCCTCAGAGACCTGAAAATATAACTTTTGTTTTGTAGGTACTTTTGTTGTGGGGATGGTTGACTACATGTTAGTGTTCATACTTCCACTTACATGGCTGCTTGATTGTGTCAACAAATCAGATCAAGTATCTAGAAATCTTTCACAAATTAATTGCACATGAGAAAACACTAAAAATGGATGTGTCTTCAAAATCTTGGTCTGTGATACCAGAAGCAAGACTGGTTGGTAGGTATTTTTCCCCTCATATATCATGAAATGATATATGGCAACCATATTTCATGTGTTGAACATTAATTTTGAGGAACTCAGTTGGAGTATTTTGCCAGGGTTTGACTAAAATCACTTTATATTCTTCAAAAATTAGCTCTGCAGAGCTCTGTGTCTTGCCTGAGCTGGGACAGAAATTTAAAAACTAATGTCTGACCTTTGCATTACTTTAAAATGACTAAGTAATGAGCTATGGGGAGACACATGGATTTATTTTCACCTCTGGATCCTGAAGAATACCATAAACCATTCAAGCTTTTGCTCTTTTGTAATGCCATCAGATTCACTCAGAATTATTTCCTTTGATAAATCCTTCCCATTCTCTACTTCACCTTTCAGTGAGCTCTTCTGTGGTCCAGCAGGCCATTTGTCAAAACCCAACAGTTCCCACTGGTCTGATTCTTTATTCCCAAGGCTGGATAGGTCACTTCATTGACCACCTGCACTTCTGTCCCTCCCAAAGCCTGGGCTTTAGGACAGCCTCATAAGGAGTCAGACCACCAGATTATCATCCCAAGACTTGTTGACATTGTAAAATAACAATTTTTCAACGGCTTGGTTCTTTTTTAAGCCACTCTACTCCCATTTGCTTGCCCATGGTTGTGGTTTTGCCTGATAGACAATAGCCAGTCTCAATGAAATTGGAGAAACGATGGAACACAAAGGGAGAAATTTTCCTTTTGCTGTATCCACAAAAGGCATTTAAACAGGATTGATGGAGCAAAACCAAAACTCATCCAAAGTCTTGTTAGCCAATTCTGTGGACTCTGTGCTCACTTTCTCCCATACGCACATCAGTGGAAGCTGTCGGGGTGTGCACCACCCTGCTTTCACTGAGGCAGAGAGGATGGGTGAGGACACCAGTGGCAAATGCTTGGTAGCCAAGCCAGCCCAACAAACAAGAGACCTTTGGAGCAGGACTCAGGATGCCATTGAGAGGTCTGAAAGGTGACAGGACTTGCAAAGCTGGAATTTAAGCTCAGCACAGCCTATAAGTGCAGGGAAAACATCACACAAGGCACATAATGCACACAAGGTTGTGTCTGGAAAGCAGGTATGTCTGAAGCCCACCCTTTGGCTGGAATTCACAGCTATTTTTTCCCCACTGCAGAATGACTTCCCCCATCTTCAATGGCTTCTGTGCACCTGGGGAAGTTTTATTTTCTCTCTCCCTACTCCATGTGCTGCTGGAAGTCTCATCCTGCCACCATCAGCTCCTCTGTCACTACACCCTCCTTTTCCTTTTGCTCACTGAGTTATTTTCATTCCTGCCTTTCACCCTGCTCCCATCACATTCTTAAAATGTCCTTGGATGCTGTTGTGTCTCCTCACCACCCACCACCTCTCTTGTTTCATGTCCTGCTTCTGGGAAGAACTTTAAGATGCATAAACCCAAATTATTCAGCTTGGCATCTAGAGAGGGCTGAGCCAGGAAGGCTGTGTTGTACCTCTGGAAATGTGGGGGCTTAGTGAAGGCAAAACTGATCCAGGCAGCTTGGACACACAGATACATCAAAACAGCCCTTTCAAACAAAAAAGAAACTAGCCTTGAGAGATATATGACTTATTGTTACTTTATTAACAACGTGGCTTACAACTGTTTCAAGTAAAAAGGGATTTCATTCTGAATAAAAATTAAAATATAACTCTGAATATAGATTTTCACTTATTTACATGGAAACATATATACAGAATAGAATCTTACAGCAAACTGACAACATGCCCTTCGCCCTGGGAACTTCAAAAAGTAAAAACACCAGCATTGATTGATTTATATGTATATATATATACACATACATATACACGCACATATATATACATATATATATACACACATATGTATCAACACACCAAAGGGATTATATACACAAACTTGGAGTCAAAACCTTCAGTACAAACTGGAATGCAGAACAATTCAAAGTTTTCCAACATGCACCACCACGAATGGAGGGTAACTGCTGGTTGTGGAGCCAATTCCTGCTGCTCCATGAGAGACAGGAGGGTTTAAGTGCTTGCCTTGTCCTACACAAGGCACGTGAAAAGACTCAACTCCCCTCCAAGGCTGCATTTGAGACTTTCACCTCCCTTGGAACACACAGGACAGCCCTGCCTGTGCATGTGAAAGTGCCATGGCACCATTCCCCAGGTGTTTTCCAGAAAGCAGGTCCCTGAAGGTGAAGGCTGCTGGAACGACTTGGCACATCCTGGCCAGGTTTGGCAGAACAGGGATCGGGAAATGGAATGCACGCATTTACAATGTAAAAAATTACGGACATTTTTATGTCCATAATCTCCAGTGAGGCTGGAGCAACACGAAGCAGGTGGGGTGCCTTGGGAATGAGCATTTTCATCCTGTCACAACACAGAGCAGAGGGTTCTGTACATCCACAACCTGAACTCAGGGCAATGTCACCTTTTCCTGTGGGAGAGAGCTCAAGTTTTAGCCTGCTATTTCCTATGGAGCTCTGGAAGGTGCAAGAGGAGATTCTTCAGCCCCCAAACTCCAGAAGACACACAGGAGTTGGGTATAATAAAAAAAAGACTGATTTTCCCTCCTATCCAGCCAATGAGCCTAGAGAAATCTGAGTCTGCTTTCTCTATCTCCACTGGGAAAACAAAATTAGAACCTTTCAGCATTGTAGCTCTGAATCTATTGCCAGCTTCTTTCCCTCCTTTCACCTGGCCCCTGCTGGGACTCAAAAACCATCTCTGCTGTGAAACAGAAAAGCTTTCGGGGATGATGCTCACAGACCCCAGCTGTGCTTCTGCTCTGAAAGGTCCCTCTCCACAAAGACAATTGAAGTCCAGAACTCTAGGCTCCCTCCTCTTGAAGCCCTCTCTCTCCTCTCCCACATCCTTGGCAGTGATCAGGACTTACTTTTTTCACTGCAAAAATTAACACGATAGACTAAAAAAAGAGAAAGGCCACGGGTATTTGTAGCTATGACCCAGGTTTGTGTCTTCTGCAAGAGAATTCCCATCCATGGCACCAAATCACTGCAAAACCACTCTTACTCTGCAGGACAGCTGACATTTAAAGCACTGCTGGGCTATAAAATTCTCATCTTTGATGACTGGCTCACATTCTACATGCAGCCATTAACACCATTTACACTTCTTGCTGGAATATTGTACCAAAGAATAAATGAGACCATTAAAGGCTTCTGCTCCTTTGTAGGGAGTTCATGAGCACCTAAGGACACAAGCCCTCTCTTGTGAAGTCTGACAGACTGCAGCTGCATTTCTGCCTGCTAGGAGAAGGAGGCATTTAAATTTTCTGTTAATTAAGTGCAGACTTTTTGACTTCTATGTGAGAGAAACTGGTGAAGAATCAGTCCCACAGCCCACATGTCTTGAGGGCCCTAACACTAACCTCAGTTATTTCTGGATCAAATCCTGAGTAACAGATTCCTTTAGTTCTGGGCCAGCTGATGTGATAAAAAATATTATTGAGGGAAAAATATACATGCATCCACATTTTGAAAGAATTTTTACATAAATATACTGTATAAAACATCTCCTAAACACCCAGTATTGCAGGTGAAGGAGTATTTGTTGAGTGTATCCAAGTTAAAAAGGGTACAGTCACAAGAAAAAAAAGAAAACTAATGTTCAAGATGTTGCAGATTACAGAAAATATTTCCTGGAGAAAGGAATCAGCTTTGCAATCCCAAGCAATGGAAAATACAGCGTGACATATCTTAGCACCAAAATGGAGCCCTTGGGACTGTATTTATCCACGCATAATAAAGCTGGTTTTAATGGTGTTCAGTTGCAGCATGTTGTTCTCTTTTGGCACTTGAATTTGGAAACAAGATGAACATTCTGAGTTCATAGTTTTCAACATGCACTGCACCAGAAAATCACAAAGTATTTGAAGTGCCCTGATTGTACAGAGCTGCTGAAACACTTGAGATGGCACAGCAGCTCTGCCAAATTCGATTTTGTGCCCTGAAAAGACCAAGGCAGGCTTTAAAAGGCGACTAAATGTTGATGATGGCAGCCCAACATTGCCTGGTTTGCCTTCAAAAGGCTGAGATGGGGACACCACACAACTGGGACAGGCTGAAGGTTAAAGCCAAGGAATGGTGACTTTCCAGTTTAAGGCAAATCAGCTGTTTGCCCAGAGTAAAATAAAGGCGTTTTGGTGTCCCACTGAGGAACTTTTTAAATCCCAGCAGGCATCCAAATACATCTGTTATCGTGGGTCAGGCCATCTCAGCTGGGACATGCATCTACTGGATGCTTCACTAAGGACAGGGTGTGCCTGGATTTTGGTGTTTTCTGAGGGCACACAGCATTTTTAGGAGGTTTCTGCACCCTGCAGGACCAAACTGTCAAGGGTTATAGAGTATGGATAACACAAAAGAGCTGGAAACCCTGAAATCCTCCTAGACTGAGAGGCCCTTGTGCCTCTGAGAGGAAGGAAAAGCCAGGGTTTGGTCATCCTGGCAACTGTGTTTTTTTGAGCTGAAAAAGGAAGAAAATCCCTGAAATCAAAGATCATTTTTCTTGAAGAGCATCCATGACAGCAGGAGGAAGGCAGGACAACCAACCAGGAAATCACGGACATTCCTTAAGTTAATGATTTAATCCAATTTCAGGGATGGATTCTTTGGGTCTGAAAAGTGGGAATTGGCTGATTCTGCCAAGGTAAGGGTTGTGAAGGGAGCAGGGACCTGCACATGGATCGGCTCAGCCTGAGTGCAAGCTCCAAAGAAGCCAGTGCAGACCAAGATGAGCAGGCACCATACACTCTCCAGCTCCCTATTTTTGTTCCAAAAATGCTCATCTTTGGTCCTGTGCCTGAAGAGCACCCAGCAACACCTGCACAGGAGCAAAGTGTCTGTGTCAGTATGCTGAAGGTCAACATCCAACAGCCCAGAAATAACAGCAGGGCTGCTCCCCAGCCCTTGGCAGTGGCCTGGGATAACCATGAGTTCAGCACTTCACAGCAGTGGCCTTTTGCAGCTGGTAACACAACAAACTTCAGGCCTGGATGCCAAATTCACAACAGGGAGGGGAGGTGTGGCTTCACCACTGTCATTAGTGCATCTGTGGAACTGCAGCAGGTCTGAATTTAACTTAGAATCAATCAGGTCTGGAACAAAAAATCCCACAAACTTACAGTGGTTTACACTTGTACACTGCAAAGTAAAGTGGCATTTTACTCCAGCAAGATTGGATTCCCATCATCTCCTTTGGAGTACATTACTCCAAAGCTTTACTGATGTTCCAGAACTGAAATGAAGTCCAGGCAAAGGTAATAAGCTCCTTCTGATCTCTGTTCAATCTGAGCATATTGTCCAGTTAAACTCCACACCACTCATTCTCCACTTGTGTAAGGAAGTGGCCCAAGAAGTTCAGCTCCAGCTTTTCTGGAAAGCAACCAATGCCAACAGACAACAGTACCCAATCCTGTATCTCATCCCAACCTGCAGACTAAAAAGAAATAGTAAAGCATTTACCACCCAAGGTAAATTTTAGCATAAAGATTTCAGGTTATCAACTTCTCCGAGAGGACAGAAAGTGATATATGAGGCAACACTGCAGAACAATAAAGTGAAAGACAAATAGTGAGAGAGAAATCTGAAGAAATAAAAAAGCCATTGTGAGATAAAATGAAAACTTTTTTTTGTTGTTTAATAGTTCGAGTTTTGAATATGATTTAACTTCCCTGAACAGCCAGTAAAGATTCTCATGCTCTTGGCTCAGTGCTTCACCCATTCCTTGACTGGCCAGCACTAGAACTGGTTGCTCTCAGAGTCTGTGTGTGTCTGCTCCCAGTCATGCCTTCACGAGGAATTAGCTGCCATAGGAATATCTACAGTTACAAGGCTGATGGAGACAAAAAATGACATTTTTGCCATGTGTCCCAGAAGGCATGAAATGTCTCTGACAAATCCCAGAGGCCAGAAACTCCAAGAACATCAGAGCAGCAGAAGCAGCTGGATTTGACGAGTAAAGGATCAGTGCTGGGATGCTGTTCAGCACACAGCCTTTCTGCTTCTCTTCCTTGGAATGTCCTCATGCACCAGTTCTGACAGAACCCTCCCAGGAGCTGTCTCCTGCTGACAGATGTAACATTCAGGACTGGGCTGAAGTGAGGAGCTGGGAGAAGCAGCCTCCCTGATTTTCTCAGCCGTTCTCTCACTTTGCTGGGTGCAATCCTTCTGTCTTCAGAGGCGAAACACTGAGCAACACCTTCAGGGGACCCTGAGAGGGATCCAAAAGAGTTATCAAATCAGTTGCACTGACACATTTCACTGCCACTGTCAGTATGAAATCCAGTCTAAACCCCAGTTTTTTTAATAACTGCCCCACTACAGAACCCTGTTTCTGGATTTCTGAAGAACAAAACCCCAGTATTTAATGCAGAGGCAACTAATACTGCCTTGAACAGATTAAAACTTGAAGAAGATCTTCAGAACAAAGCAACAGCTGAGAACAGATCCAGTCCTGCTCATCTCCCATATAAGAACATTTCTGATGAAGTCTCAGCATCTGGTCCAGCCTGCAGCAGTTGCACCAATCCCAGTCCTCAGTGACAAATCAGGAAACTTGCTGAAAGGCAAGACAGGAATTCCCAAGTAATGCATGGCAGAGTCAATGCTTCTTGCCTAAAACACTCTCTGGGCAAGATCTGGATGTATTCCAAAGTATTTATACCTGAAGGTCCTCCCTCTTCTCCAAAGAATTTAAGAAGGAAACCAATGAAGGAGAATGCAGCAGCTGCAGCCTGGTGATGGTCAGTAGGTTCTTCTGAGCACACAGGTCAGCAGGAATTCCTGATTCAAGTCTGCTGTCACCTTATGGCTCAAAGACAGGTCTTTAAATTGACATGGGAGTTAAGATTTTGACTACGAAAGCCTTCATGTTCCTGTACAAGAATGGAGCATTGTGCAGATCCCATCACAGAGACACTCAGCTGATTGTGCAGAGCCAGCGTGGCTCAGGATGTGCTGCTGCCCCACCAGGCCTTGTGTCACCCCTGTCAGTCCACTGTAATTTTGTCTGATATCACAGAGACCCCGGGTTGAGTCCCCTTTCAAAATTCAGTGAGGAATAACCATTATATGCCTGGTGTAACACTTTTTCCTTTTGTAAAACCAGAGAGGTGGAAGGCAAAAAAAAAAGCCCACTGATCACCAAGATCAAAGCTGCAGTTAAACCCCAGGTAATGCTACAAATGATGACTTACATTTCAATATGAAAGAAGAGTGTCAGAGCTGTCTAAAAGAAATGTTCTTGTCCAGAAATTGTCCTAGACAAACGATGACCACCTGGAAATGTCTGACCCTTCTCCTTGGGAATGTGTCTGCCACTGGTAGGTTTGGTTTGGGGACAAACCACCTGATCTGTGCTGGCCTTGCACCACTGGGCAATGGGTTGGAGAGGCTCATGAGGAGAGATGCCAGCAGTCTTTCCATGTGCTTTACAAGTACAGAAAAGTTAGTTCCATTTGTAGCTCATTTCTTTTTGTGTTTGTTTTTCTTCCCCCTACGGATTGTTCCCAGTGCTTCCAATTCCACTTGTTCTCAAAAAAGAAAAAGGATATGGGGGAAGAAAACCCCTTGAACAAGCTGAAATGGTAAAAAAGACAGGGGGACAGGAAGGAATGCAGAAGTGAAGTCAGTTGGCATATTGTGCATAGAAAGCAACTTTTACTCTCTCGATCTGGTGGCACAGTTTGATGGCTGGACCCAGCTTCAGCTCCATGCACTCCTGCACCGTGGGCAATGTCAGCAACAGGAGGGCCTGGCCATCGATGTCCTGGGGAAAGAAACACAGGGAAAGTGGTTTTGTTTGTGGACTCTGGAAGGCAGAATGCATAAGCAAGTTTGGAGGAACAAGAAAGGCAGCTTGCTCTAAAAATCAAGTTCTTTCATCCTCTGCTTTTTTCTCTTTTTTCTCCCACTTTGACACTGCCCATCTCCTTTCCCTGAAATACAACATGATTTTTCAGAAGCTGTCTAGTGTCTCTTCATAGGTTCTCACCTTTCCCAACCTGGGAAAAGTCTCCCAGCTGCTGAAATGAGGAATCACCTAAAGAACCCCTGCAGAGTCCACAGAGACCTGATCAGTCCATTTTATGCCTGAGGAACTGAAACAAGGGGCAGGCTGCAGAGAGACACCAGGAGACACAGGATAGAGCTGAATGGAGAAACTGATGATGGTCCCACTGCCAAGTCAGATCCTTTCCTCACCTCCTCTGGCCCATGATTTGCTCAGCACAGGTTTATGTCTGCCTTGCTCCATGCCCTGTAGCCAGGTACACCCAGGACCTGCCTTGTTCCACTGCTCCATGACCAAGAGAGGGGCCTGGACCACCCAAAGCCCTTGCAATCTCTAATGTCCCACAGTCACAGAATGGTGTAGGCTGCAAAGGACCCCTGCAGGTCATGCCTTCCCCTCAAGCACAACCATGCACCAAACTCCATGAACCAGTAGCTCAGATGAGCACTTTTAATGGGAACCTCTGTTGGCTTTATGATCCTCTGCTTAATGAAGAGCTCAATTTCTCTTAATTCTTTAATAGACTGAGATGATCAGGCCACATAACTGCTTTTCACCCTTTAGGGAGAATCAGAGTCTATGCACAGCAACTCAAAGCCAACATAAAACTCCCCAGGACAGCCCTGATTCGGCAGCATTGAACGTAAGGAGGATTTAGACACCTGAAGTGCTGCTTTGATCAGGACTGTCCACAGCTCGGGTTCATCCTCCACTGAAGGTTGATGGCACAGACCATTGCACCAGGGCTTCACAACGAAAAGCTCCAGTCATCTGTGTTTGATTCAATCAACTGCAAGTTTGATTCTCTGGCAAAGGAGAGACAGGGTTGGCTTCCAAGCCCTGGCATTGCTCCAGGCTGGTTAACAAATGGTTGGAGCTCGCTGTGACACAGCAACTGCAGCATCCTGCCCTGGGGAGTTTCACTCACTCCAGACTCACTCTACACCTTCTCCCAGCCACAGCAACTGGAGTCATTCATGGTGAGGAATCAGAGACAGTTCAATGAGCAGCTGGCCACACCACTGACTAATTAAGCACACTTGTTTCTTCCTAACTGCTGCTCATTAGTGCTGCCCTTTACCCTCGACAGTGGCTGCGACTCATTTGCCAAGGAATGGCTCTTTCCACAGAAATTGTACACACTCACACAGGCTTGAGATGAAGAACATGGGCTTCTGCTCCTGCAAACCTATCTGCTTAATGGGGAGAAGACTGGCATCTCCTAAATTTAGGTCATCCACAGCCTGACTGGCAGATCTTCAGAGAAACGTACTTAGGAACTAGGTGTCTACACACTCGGGACATCTAGGTTTTAATGGCAAAATTTAGACAGCCAGTTAGGGATTCAAGCAGCACTCTTCTGCTTCCCAGGCCAGTATTTTAGAACAGGATGGAACCCATGTGGCCTGGAGAAAGCCTGGTATGTACCAGGTAACCAGTACCTGTTTTTACACTGAGGTTCCTACCTATGGAACATCAGTATGGCACCATGAACCTTGGCATGAAAGGACTAAACCTCCTGCTTTCCACAAGGGTTCTTCACAAAGCTATTGAGTCTCTGGAATCTCTGAGGATCTGGCAAGGCTCTGACTCAAATTTCTAAGGGTTTTCATGCCTTGCCAAAACTGGTGTAACAACCTGGCCTGAAGATTCTGAAGTCTGGTCATAGTCTCTATACCAAAGTCCCAGGCCCAGCCATCAAGGTGGGATGTCCTGTAACATGAAGAGGCACCACAGACACAAAGGGACAAGTGACAAAAGGACTTTTACCTGCTCCTGAAATATTTTGGCAAGGGGTGCACAGTCGGTGAGTTTAATAAATCTCACAACATCAGTCACAGTCCACTCCAGTGGGTTACTGTCCAGGACAAGCTTCTCTTCCTCTTCTTGCTTCATTTCCTGTGAGGAAAAAAATAACAAAGAAATGTTTTCGTAATGTGGATGCCAGCTGGTCAGGGAGAGGGAAACAGTAATTGTTTCTCCCAGTGGCTTGTGAGAATTTTTAGGAGTTGTAGGAATGTGATAACTTGTTGGTATAAATTGTGGGGATCCCAGTTGTTGGTTTCCCTGGGTCTGGACTGAAGACACTTGAGATGGCAGTTCATGTTCAGACTCAGGTGTTTATTATTTCTTATCAGTAAAACAGTCTCATTACTGTGAGTTCAGCAGCTTTTCATTAGAAGGCATAAAACGGCTAACAATCTCTTGTTCCAAAGTCTTTTAAGACTAAACTATCCAATTAAGAACTGACATCTAGATTATTTTCCCTTTTAACCCAGTAACTGATCCCAAAGAGCCTGCAATGTGGACTTTTCTGCCCAACTACAAAATGCCACCCAAACCCAGGAAGAAGGAGGAAGAAGAAGCATGAAGAAGAAACCCAAGACAACACCCTGTGCCCTCCATCTTGCTTCCATCCACAACACACTAGAAATCCCAAACACTAAATTTCTCACCAAGTGCTACACCTACACTACTCTCTAGAATCTATTTCACACTTTTGTGGATTCCAGTCTATCTTGAAGTCTAGGAAACTTTCTGCATGAATCAGGGTCAAAGTCAGTGCTTCCCTGAGGGTCAGGGCACCCCAGAGCAGTCAGAGAAATATTCCCAGTGCCCTGGGCTTTCACAATAAACAATCTTCAGAGGTGGTGTTTTTTCACTTTGTTTTCCTATTCTTCTCAAGGACGATGTGTGAGAAAGATGTCTTTTATTAACTAGCCAATCAAGTGGAATGTATCATATTGGTCTATAAAAACTGAAGAATCCTTTGTAACAAGGCCTTCTTTTCTCCTCTTGCAATTGGGTCTCCTTTCTGTTCTCATGTCACTCTTGGCTCAAGGTTGACATCATACAGCAAACTACCTCCTGTGGAGAACCAGGGCAGGGATTCCCTCCTCAGACCAGCAAAGTTTGGCACTGAAGGTTAATTTAGGAGGAGTGGTGCTATGAAATAGACACTCACTTCCTTGGGTGGCGTGCCCTTGTCTGCCTCGCTGCAGGCGTGGGGCTGGGGTCTGCGGCTGCGGCGGGCTCTCTCCGTGGCAGGAGGCCTGTCCAGCTCGGTGCTGCTCCGCAGGGTGACAGCTCTCCGGGGCCGGGCAGACGGCACCTCGGCCGAGGACGTGTCCGTCTGGTCATCGCGCAGCTCCGAGCTCGTCTCCTCGCTCCCCGTCTCATCCTCCATCACGTCCGCTTCGTCCTCCTCGCTCTCCTGCAGGCACAAACAGCATCCAGGAGATGGACACAGCAGCAAATCCAAAGGCACGGGGTCAAACTGCACTCCCATGGCCGTGCTGGTCCGGGGTAACATTTATTTTAACTGAATTACCTCGTTTTTGTTACTGCGCTAAGTGAATTAGCCCTCGATTTAGGTTTGTTACAAAACGCAGAAGAAAAAAAAAAAGTAGGTGGCAGGAAATTCTTTTTCTCCTCCCAACTAAAGGTCAACAGCAATAACTCATCTGGCATGAAATGTTCCTCTCTTGGGCTGGTATCTCAAAACTTGTGGCGCTGCGGATGCGCAGGAGGAAAAGTGGAAAATACTAAGAGGAGAAAATTAAATTCCGGCTTAAGAGGATAAAATTAAATTCACATGAAATAAATTCAGAAACAGGCTTGACTTTAAACTTTCACATTGCTTCAAATTGGTTTGGGTGTTATTGCTCCTGAAAAAAGGGCAGTTTTGGTGCCTTTTGAAAATGTCTAGATGTTCAAGATAGCACTCTTTAGTGACATTTCTGCAAAACTCAGGACAGAGGATTTCACCTAGATTTCTCTGCTTTCAGCCTAACACTGAACTGCTGGAGGTGAAGCCCTAAGTTCCATCCGAAGTATTATAGCAGATTCTTGTTATTTCTGTCACACAGGGCTTTACAAGCACTCACCAACTGATGGAAACTGTGCATTTTGAACTTTATATATAACTTGCCCAAATGGCTTGGACAGCTTATCTGTGATCCAAGTGTGAGCAGGCACCTAAAGCCATATGCTCAGGTCTTGAGTGAAGAGCAATTTAGACAAAGATAGTTGTATTGGCTGAAAGCTTGAAAAACTTGGCTAATGGTTGATTTAGGCTTAACATAAGTTTAAGTTCCTTTGAAGCAGGTATAATCTAAGGAAATGAAGCAGAACTACACCTAAATCAGGACCAAGCCATGAAGATGCACGCAATCAACTGAAAGCTGAATAAAATAACCTACTCTAGCTGAAGTGCAGGGAATTTAAGTAAACCAATTTTATTTCACAGCACAAAGCAGCAATCACTGGCACTCAGCTGAGGAAGTGAAACCACACATGAGCTCTGTTATTGCCACCATGGGAAAAGCCCCCAGAAAACAGCCCACACAGAACTAAGTCTATTCCAGGTTTAATTTGGACATGAATCTTTGCTGAGGCTCAGAACCTGTTGTATCATACAGCAGACTGGAAAGACCGAGCCCCCAAATTCCATGTATTTGGGACACAAACCATTTACTTGTATGCTAAGGCTTGATGTTGTGAGCCAAAAATATTAGGAATAGTTAATGAAAAAAACCTCCTTGAAACCACAATGGCTATGAGGTATTATTATTTATTACAATACTTGGAGATCTTAGACATGGATCACAGAGCTCCTTCACACTGCTAAATACTGTGCAAAGCATACAACAGGCTCATCTGCCTGCTTTTCAGGAAGGAAATAAAATAAAGAGATATTAGAGCATGTCAGCCAGTGAGCACTGGAAAGGTGAGAGCAAAAAATCTGCCTGCTGCTTCTGAAATGGACAAGGTAAAAATCCCCAAAGTGCCCCAATAAAACCAGTCTGATCTTAAAAGAACAGAGCAGCAAGGAAGAATCCAAACTAGAAACTGGAAATGTTCAGGTGTGCTGAGGATAAAACCAGTCTGATCTTGAACAGAGCAGCAAGGAAGAATCCAAACTAGAAACTGGAAATGTTCAGGTGTGCTGAGAAGCCCCCCAAAAGGAAAATGCAGAATGGGGGACTTGAAGAAGGCACCAAGGGGTTTTTGCTGGTTTATCCAGTGTGACACAAACCTCTGCAGAGCCTGCAGCATTCGAATCCACAGCTGATGATCTCCTTTTCTTCTGCACAAAGATGGATTTCCGCCTCTTTCTGCGTCTGGCTGGCTTGACATGGCCACTTTTCATGTTGTTATTTTCCCCAATCGGCGGCTTAATGATTTTTTTCCTTTTCCCGTAATAATAAGCTGGAGAAATGAAGCACAATGCCCATTAAAAACTTTAACCACCCAAAGAAGGGAACCTTGGCTTGCTCCTTGCTACAACAGGCTCAGGACTGTACTCTAAGTGCAATTTAAACTTTAAAATACATTGATTTGGAAAAAAAAAAAAAAGTACAGCATAAATAGGTCATGTTGGACTAGCACAGAGTGTTACAGCTCTTATGTATCCAGATTTATTGATGATGAATGAAGACTTCAGAATTTAACAATGTGTTTAGGCAGAGCTGAGCAGTGATTTGGAGGGAAAGAGGCCAAAAAGTTCCAGATTTGATCCAATGCAGTTCTGTGTGAGGTAAAGTTGCTGAAGTTTTCAGCAGAGAGGGGAGAGGGCCAGCTAGCCTCAGTCATGTACAAAGGAATAGCTTTTTATTACTTTTAACTATTTTGTGGTCCAGGTTGAAATTAAGGATGTGAGAGCCCTCTGACCTTGCATGAAACATTTGTATTAAATGCCTTTTGACACACTGGGGATTAAACACACTGTCCTTGACAGCAAGGGTATCCCAGGTCAACTAAAATGGCCCCTGGCATCCATGGCAAAGTTAACTGAACTGAGCCTTTCAGCAAATCAATGGAGTTTTGAGAAAAAATTCATCGAGTCACATAAACCATCAACTTTGAGATGGGAAAACCTCAGCTGGAGCTGAGTGGAAGCCAGGACTCCAGCTCAGGTGTAGATTTCTACAGAAACCCATCCCCAGGGATCTCAGTATCCCCTCGAGCATGTTCCTCCTTCTACTGGCACCAAACTGAAGAGAATTGCTTTAGATCAATTACACTGCTTTTTGCAACCTTTGTGGAAGAAGGACAACACTCACTTCCACTTTCCTAACCTGTCTGAGAGCCAATAATACCACTAATATTGACAACAAAAAGCACTGAACACTAACAACAGCCTTCCTGAACAGGCAGGATCATGTTTAAATATTAAACACTCTGAGTAGAGAGTCAGTGTTCAAACCTTCCAGCACCTCAGCACTGTGGTTCTGGCCTGTGCTGGTGTGTATGTCAGGAACTCTTTACAAGGAGGATTCATCTCACCTAACGAAGCTGTCTCAGATGCAGCAAGTTAAAATCTCAGCTTCCCACTGCAGGTTCCTTTTATGTGCTCCATGTGTTAACTTTAGATATGAAGAAAATTCAAGACTTCCAAAAAGTAATTATGTTCAAACAGATGAATGAGGATGGAGTGAGAGGGACAGTTTTCTGATACACGATTCTAAGGGAACCTGTGGTGGCCCCAGGATTAAATAACTGCTCTTAGATGAGATGAATGCTCATCAGTATTAACATATCACACAACTCCTGTTCTTCACCACACACCATCTCCCACTTCTCTGGCTCCCAGTCAGCACCAAGAGGCATTTTTCCAATACTCACTGTACTTGGTTTTGGTGTGGATGGAGCAGTTCTCGGGGCAGACCTCAGCCACCAGCACAGGGCTGAAGAGGTTGGGGCAGCACTCGAGCTTGGCACAGACCCTCCTGCAGAAATCTGCCACCTGGTCCGACGTCCGCACGATCTTCACGGTTGCCCTGTACGTCTTCCCCCTGTACCTAGGGAGGAGGACAGGACCCCACGTCACCCATCCAGCAAAATCCTGTGGTGCTGCACACCAGACTCTCCTCTGCCAGGGAGAGATCCTCCCCAGGGACTTTTGAGAGAGTGCCTCTCTTGAGAATGCAGGCAGAACAGGTCTACTTTTTTTAGTGGCTCCATTTCAGATGGACTTGAGGAAGGAAAGGGTGAAACAAATTGAAGGTGTGGACATGGGTTGGGAAGGAATCTATGTGCACACTGGATATATCTGTAGATATAGCAAGAGAAGGAAAAAAATCTCAGTAGGCTTGCACAGGACAGCAAGCCCTTACTGTGAACTGATGCAAAGGTTTTGGGAGAGGGATGCAGTCTCTCTTCATGTATTGACCCACGATCAGATGCTTATACACCTTGCAGAGCTTTCGGGTCACCAACCTGTGTTTGGACTGAACTCTCTAACCCTTCAGTGCACTTTTGGTTTTCTCCATTGTCATCTTTCCTGCTCCCATATCCTGTTCCAGCTCCCAACAATCCCCAAGACTCATGGTGCCAGCTGTGGCTATCAGGACACACTCATTGTGAAGAAATATCTGGGTGAACAAACAATCTCTGCCCCTCCAGGACCAGATGACTTCACCACTCTTGAGACGTGGACACTACAAAACCTGAGGAACTCATCAGGAGTCTCTGGAGTTATTTAACAGGGCTGCAGCAACAGGCCCTAAAAACTGATTCCTACAGGGAATGCTTGGAGCAGAAACCCGCAATGAAAGGTTTGTCTTAAATTTGCTACGGCACTAGAACATTTATTTCGGTGTTTCATATGAAGTGTTTCTGAGTGATAAATGGCTGTGAAAGATACAGTTACATCCCTGCTGTAGTACATTGTAGATGTGAACCCTGGAAAACCAATTATCCCTGTAATTTATTAAACAGCAGCAGCAAGCTGTTGTAAACAGTGAGATAAGGTTTTTAAAACATCTCTTACGCATCCTGAGGAATGCAACACGAGAAACAACAGTGCCAGAGCCCGGTGCTGGCATTACAAACGTGCTCAGAGGAGGGAAAAGTAACACAAAACAAAAGAAAAAGAAGGAACAACAGTGGAAGAAAGATTACTGGATGGGAGGCAAGGAAAGACAAAGATACAGTCACCAGGAAAAATGAAACAAAGCATTTGTCAGTGTATTAAGATCCGCAGTTTCCTAGCAGCTGCTGATAGATATGGGAGAGGAAGAGGAGGAGGTGGTGAAATAACGATGTGGCCAGTGAGTTAAAACATTCAGACAGCTCTTTCTGAAACAAAGGGGTGTGGGAAAAGGGTTCGAAACTGTGGCACATGAAATGTTATAAAGGAGAAACCCAAATGAAACTTGGGTCTGAGAACAGCTCGGTCCAACCATCCTCAGTTCGCAATCCAAATTATCACCTAAGCATAAAACCCAAATGAGCATTCCTGCAAGGTGCCAGGCTCTGATACCCCTTTTGGTGCCAAGACAATCCTGGATTCATTCACCTGAATGCATGAATGACTTAATGAGCCAACTTTTCACACACCCTTAAAGACCTGGACAGATGATGTAAAAGGGAAAAAGTGTTCCTTTCAGGTACAGAGCACTGTTATGATCCCAGCTTCCCTATGAAACAGCTGCAAAGGCAGGCTGGCTGAGCAGGCTTTGGCAATACCTGATACCAAAACCACTAAATGCCACAGGCATTTAAATGCATCTACTTATAAAAGTTTTATATTTCTTTTCAATGTGTTTGAAAAGACTCCTGCACTTATTACTTCTCCAGGAGCCATTAAGTTTAATGACAGCCTGGATCGTTTGGTCAGTGAGTCTGCTCTCAGAGATGGGCCGCAGGATTTCACTGTGCTGCTTTCACCTGTACCCAAATACCTCCACTTGGACTAAACCAGCACTTCCAGACAAGCACCAGCCTCAAGGGTCTCCACACTGGAAGAATCATGGCACAGGGAGCATCTGTACCTACACCTCATTTTATGTCTGGATGCATCTGAATTTAACTCTCATTTATTTGTCCTTGTTCTGACTTTCACCACTAGGATGAAAAGACTGCATCTGGTTTTGTTTCCCTGCAAAAGCACTCTAATCAAATTGCCTCTGATCTTCTTTCTTATAAGCTAAGAAAGCTGCCTGATGGGTATTATTCAAGGATGGCTGACTTTTTCTAACTGTGTGCTTCCTATTGTGTTTGGCTGCCCAGGAAGGACCCATTGTACTACAATGCCTGCTGAAAGGAAAAGATGAAACCAGGAAAATGAACAACTGACTGATTTCATCGTCTGCTTTGAATGCAACACACATTTTAATTAACAGAGAGGATGGCAAAATGGAGATCTCCATGACTGCAGCAATCAGTCTCAATAACCCAAGGTGTTAGTACTGGCCACAGCAATATTTTTTACATCATTTTGGTCTTGGCAGCACCTCTTTCAACTATAAACCAGGTTCTACTAATATTTTCCATATTCCTCACACACTAAAGATTTTTAACACAGGCACCACCAAATGTAATCTGAGCTGTTTCTAGGACAGCCATGTGGAAGGACCTCCTTTGTCAGAAAACATTTTCCATTAGCATCTCTCAAAAAGTTACCAACTACTGATGCTCCTATTTATGATTTTATACCAGGGCTCCTATCTTCTCAACCACTTGCAATCAAGTACCTGCCTGCATAGAATGGCAGCACTGGAGACCTGGAAAATTGCTGTGTCAAGGATAATATTTTTGGTTTTCTTAGAAATCTCTGTTCTCTTTTTAAAAAAAAAAAAAAGGAAAGATTTTCCAGCTAAAACCAAAGGAATCTTTCCTCTTCCCCTTTCTCTGCCCTCAGATGCCAAACTCAGAGAAAACCTTAAGGCTGGAACTATTTCCATGAAAAATACATTTGCTGATCCATGAGCAAAAATATTAAATGAACAGCACTTTGCAATAGAATTCTTCTGTTGAAGCTCCTTAAAATAGATTAGAGGTTCATGACAACATAGTGCCTTCCAGAAGCTCCAGTTATGGACTGCTGTGTGATGACACAGAAAGTCTTTTGCTGAAAAACTTCAAAAAGCAAGAACATTGAGAACTTCATTTTCAAAAGTCCCATTTTCTAAGGCAATCTGACAATTCTTGAGACTAATTTGAACAACTAAAATGTCTCAATTTCCTTTTGGGGGACTGAAAACTCTTTTCTGTTCTTTGTAAGAAATTTCTATTTTGTCTGTCAACCTTAAAGTGTGCCAAACATAAGGAGTTAACTTCCTTCAAAGCTATTTAATCTTCCAATGGCATTTTGTACTCTTGAACACAGGATTTGGAAAGGGCACTGGAATGCTCTGGTTGTAAGGCCTTGTCTCATTAAGTCTCCTGATTACAGAAATAAAAGGTTTAAATCATTCCACTGATCCTGGCTTGTAAAGCCTTGCTCAAAATGAACACAAATTAATTCCCACTGTTTCTTCCTCAACCCTTAACCAGTTACTTCATCATATCAGGCACAGCTCTCCCTTTGCTTCTTGCCAGTCCCCTACTGGTCCTGCATGTTCTCAGAAATGGCTTCCAAGAGGATCTGGCTAATCACCTTTCCAGGAAAACTGAGCTGACGGCGTATAGCTACTTGGATCCTCCTTCCTGCCCTTCCTAAGGAGGGGCGTGATAATTGCCTTTTTCCAAAAATTAGGATTCTTCCCTCATCTTCATCAACTTCCAAACACACCAGAGAGTGGCCTTGCAATGACATTGCTCTCCCAGGTGGAGCTGGCTGCATCCCAACTGCTTCCATGCACTTGTGCACATCCACTTTGCTCCCAGTGTTTTTAGATTATTTTCCACGTACTGTGGGTAACACTTCACTCCCTCAAACAGGATCAGGGCTCTGGATAGCCTGAGAGCAAACCCTCACTAGCAAAGGCTGAGGCAAAGAAGATTTCAAACACCTCACCTTATCACAAGTTAAAGGCAGTCTTCTAAAGCAGCTGCAGTGAAAAGGCTTTCTTTGAAATGCTGCCTCATAAATAAGCAATGATGTCTGGCATAGGGGTAAATATTCCTAGAGTTCAGCTACTGGATTTGAGCAGCTCTCAGGATTTCATTTAATGAAGGAGTCCAGGAAGATTCATCTTTATTATTTTGATCAACTGGGCTTCATACAAGACCCAGGAGACAACTTTGTGCACACAATGCTTTTGTTTATGTCCAAGGTCCTGCAAAAATGAGTAAATCCAAACAGCCCCATTATCAGCCCGTAGAAATGAAAACCCTTGAAAAGCATAAAGTTCCTTAAGCATTTTATGTAAAACTGGGAAGACAAATCAAGATGTAGGCACTGCACTTATGAGCATCAAAACTATAAGGGTTGAAGCCGACAGCTTCAACTGGCCCTCACGGGAACTCAGGAGGATCAAGTCTGACATTTCTAACCCATCATCACCAATAAATCAGGTTTGACTCTTCTCACACGGAGCTGGCAGCACTGATGGGAAGCAGCTGCCATCACACACTGCAAACACATCTCTCTGGACAATCTAAATTGTTTCATCTTCTTTGCAAGGTGAGTCTAATTGATTCCACAGTGGTCACTCATGGCAGCATAGTGAACTAAACACAGGCTGCTCCAGCACTGAGATAATGCTTTCCTGGCACTGCAAAACCTTGCATTTGGAACAGTGGGAAAAGCAGCTTTCTCTTCACCCATCCCTTTGCTCTACCCTACTGCAGGCACTGCAAACACACAGCACTGCCAAGATCCAAGGAGGTGCCAGTCCACATCAGAAAGAAGGTGACAAGTTGTGTCCCATCACAGCCGGCTCTGGAGCTGCCATGCTTAGCAACAGGCACCATCCAGAGCCCATGGAGCTGGAAGTTGCTCACTGCAGATCTCTGTTGCTCATTACAGGTCTCTGTTTAAGATTCTGGAGCACTGTCACACCTGGTGGAAGGTGTCATGTGCTGTTTGTATGTTCCACAGTATCTGGTTTCATGACTGTGTTTTCTTTTTTGCTCCTGAACAACCAAATGCAATTAAAACTTCTGGATGGAGCAACTCAAGCAAACCAAAACGGAAAGAAAGACAAAGTCCTAGGGTAGCCAGACAGTCTTGGGGCATGTCAATCCTCTGCCATCCACTCTTAGAAGTACTCAAACTACCCCCAGACAAGCTGGCACCACCACCAAGCACTGCCCTGTGAAGAGATCACTCACAGAAGCCAGAGAGCTGCAGGAACCAGGCGCTGTCCAGCCTCATGAGCAGTCTCCTCAGGAGCCAGAAGAAAATGACACACTGGAGGACTGCCGCTCTCAGAAGGCACTTCAAAACTTGCTGTCAGGCTCTGAGCCTGTGATGATCCATTCTGTGGCTTAATAAAGTTCTAAGATGCTGCCTGACTCCCTGAAGAGCTGAGGTGGATACCTGCTGGGGCAGCCAGCACACAGGAACACAAACATGGGCTGTGACTGGGGGGCCAACATAAAATACTATCATGGATGGTCAGTTAGACATTTCCCAGGCTGTCTCCCATTAGAAACACGGACTGCAGCTTTAAGAAATAGGTATTTCTGATTTTGCACAAGGCAGATCCCCACACTCAAATGAGAAACTCCAACAAAATCCTACTCATGATACAACTAACAGGAAAACTGCCTGTAAGCTCAGTTCTTTGCAGGAGAGGATGTTAAGTATATAGGGTACAGGAACAACTTGATTTCACAACTGCTAAGTACCTGCAGGAGTGCATTATCGAGATATTTGTAGCACAAGATGTGAGATCCTGGAATCAATGAAAACCAGGTCATGGACAAAGACCTGTTTTATATTAAAATCTTCATGCACAAAGTTGACTTTTAGGCTTCCATCCATAACAAACACAAAACCCTGACACTCTACATGGGTGAAGGCAGCAAATTAAAAATAGGATGTTTCTAGTAGATTTTAATTTCAGTTTGCAATCCTCCTTTAGGAAATCAGTTTAAGTGCACACAGAGTAAAAGTTCCTCAACTCCCTCCCTCAACCAGAGAACACATGAACTTTCTGCAATATCTGCATGGGCAAAGATCAAATACAGTAGCCATCAATAGTGCTGTGTTTGGCAGCTATTCATATCAAATAACCAAGAGAAAATTGCTTTTCTTTGGAAAGGAGTTACAGAGTTCAGTACAAAGGGTGATATTCACTGCATTTAACTACAGTACTTAAAAAGTCAAGGTGACCATTAGTCAACAAAGAAAGCTTTCTTCAAAGAAACATTTATTGAGATCCATCTTCAAGTGGGAAGAATTATTCTTCAGAAGGACTCTGGATAGAGCTTAGGTGAGACTCCCCTCTTTCAGAGAGACAACAATTGTTGAAATACATCCTAAGTATAGTGCCCATTATAAAGTAGACATAAACAGGTAGATTTTAATGCTGGAAGGAGGAATTCTGTATTCTTGGTGCTGTTTAGAAGAGAATTGAAGAATATATTCTAGAAAGGCATCAAATTTTATCCTGAATCTCTGATCTGTTACTACTTTGCCCTAATCATACTCCTGCTAAAAAATGTGTCCCTGCTAATTTGTTTGAACTTTTTTTGGTACCATTCATTCTCACCAGTTTTTTCTGCATTAGCCTGAAAGGCTCTAATTTAAAAGCAGCCATATTCCTCCATTTAGAAAGCCAGGAATTGAGTTCATTCAGTAATAGCCAAGTTTGTAAGAACAGCTTATCATAAAACTCAGGACTTGAGTTCATCATAAACTGGATGGCTGCTTGGAGAAAGACAATAGAAATGTACTGTTCAGGTGAATATTTCATTTCTGAAGTTACTATGAATGAGTCAAATAATTCAATGAAGCAAAACGATCATTAGAGAAGTAAAACTCTCACAATAGAAAAAAGCCCTTTTCTTATCTTTTTTTTTTTTTTTCCCTAGTCAGTTTCCTTTCTGAAACCTCCCAAATAAAAGAACACACATTGAAGACTTACTTTGCTTTAAGTGTTTCCTCCTGGAAATTCCACTGAGGGTCTTCCACAAGCTGCAGTTCTCGTAAAACACTCCCTGGCTTGTAAGCTGCATTGATCACCATGCTGAGAACCTACGGGGAGATAAAACCAACAACAATGATGGGTTTAAAAGTAGTCCTTGAACACACTGAATAAGGTCCCAGGTGCTGCACAGGCAGGAGCAGCATGCAAGTGCTTGTTTCTGTCCTGGTTGCACACATTAAGTGCTGGATGCAAGGAAGAGGGGTCTCAGAATGGATCATTGTTGCCATTTTATAGATAACACCTGAGTCTGAAAAGGTACTCAAAGTCTGAAAGGTACCAAAAGAAAACCCATTAAATGCTGCTGTTTATCACCAAAAATCTGCTAACTAGTGATTTTGTCTTTGTGACAGACCCTCTCACCCAAAGCAGATTCCACAGACTGCACCCATCGTGGACCAGTTTAATAAAAAAATGAAAACAGAAATAGCTCTGAAGGCACAACCACGTACAGGTCATGTGCACCACCACACAGTGAACACTGAAGGGGAAATTCACGTATTTCAGGTCAGCAATGTGCTGAAGAGCCTGAGAGTTGTGTGCCTTGACTGCATTAACAGAATAGCAATGAAGTCTCCACAAAAAGAGTTTGCAGGAGGTATGCCTGGAGCTCAGTGTGTGTCCACTCCGTACAAGAGAACACATGTGCCAATCCTTTTAATCCAAAGTCACTGAGAATAAAAATGGTTCTTGCTATTGGCTCAGGAAATCCAAGCTTTAATAGCCTACACTTGGCATAGGGAGATAAACACAAGGAAAACAAATCTCTTAACAGCACCAGACCGTGTGTTTGAACACTGTGCATTGTATGCACATGAGTGATCCCACAGTGAATCTGGATTGGTTTTCATCTAATTTAGCTCGTTACCTAATGCCTGTTCTTAATTCCTTGGGGGCCTGCAAATTATTTCAGTATGATGAACATTAAGTTTATCCAGCAACCATGAACAGAGTTCATCAGAAATTAAAAAATAACTAGGTCATACTGCAGTGACCAATGTGTTTGTGTTTGTTTGGCTGGCTTTTTCTGGGTTGGTTTTTTCCCCCTCTAAATTCAGCAACCTGAGGATTTGCTAGCATTTTGAAAACCCTACAGGATTAATCATTTTCAGGCAAGGGCTTCACTTAATGCTGTAGAGTACTCTGTAAAATGGCACTGGCTGGAGTTGCTTGGATAGGTTATTTACTAGAAGCAAAATTTAATTTATCATTGGGCCCCTGGAAACATAATTCAAACCACTCTTCAAAAAAGTCCAATTAGAGACACCAAACACTGACAGAGGGTAGATTTAGACTGGATATGAGGAACAAATTCTTCCCTGTGAGGGTGGTGAGGCCCTGGCACAGGTTGCCCAGAGAAGCTGCAGCTGCCCAATCCCTGGCAGTGTCCAAGGCCAGGCTGGATGGGGTTTGGAGCAACCTGGGATAGTGGAAGGCGTCCCTGCCCATGGCAGGGAGTGGCACTGGATGATCTTTATGGTGCCATAGAACCCAAACCATTTTAAAATGCTATGAAAAGACAGTTTCTGAGTGAGCCCTTCCAGATGCTCACACACATCTCTCTTGCTGGTCTCCCCCCACACAAACTGAGGGGCACTGGCCTCTGACACCTGGTGTTAGGAAGCCACAAGTGGGTTTTCAAAAACATCAACTGCCTGGGGAGCTGCCACACTCATTCACAACTCATCAGGTGCCTTGATCAGCAAATCCAGGGAGTTTTTAACCCCTGTGCAGCAGTTTGTTGGGAAAGCTCTCCGTAAGCACAGTTCCAGACCCACCCTGCTGGCTGGTGGGACATCTGGGGCAGAAAGCATCTTGCTGACCAATTTCCACCAGCAGTGCTGTCCTGCCCCCCCCACCAGTGAAATGGTGCTTTTTATGAGTTGTCAGAATAGCTGGGAAATGAGCAAGAAAAGAAAACCCAACCCTGCAATACCAGTGTGGCCCTGTCTGGGCGTTCTCCCAGACACCTAATCAACTCCAGCCCTCCACAGGCACCCACACTGCCAGGACTTTTCTCAAAGCTGGCTTGTCACCAGCAGGACTCTGTAAATTTCTAAACTCAGTTCAAAAAATGAGTGTTTTGTAAGAACAATTATTTCCTTTTCAGGGAAGGAAAAAAAATTAAAACCTCTGGCTTTTACTGTTTTTGTATCTCAAGTGAGTCACTGGGTTTGGCATTTTATTCTACAGCAAAGGTTCATCATCACAGTAACAGTGGTACCTTACAGCAACAGTATCACTTCATACTGCACTCTATTAAATGCAAACAAACAGAATTTTGGAAAAAAAATTAACTGTAATTTAAACAAAACCAGTAAAGAAACCTATACCAGTCTCCAGCTTTCTCTGGAGATGGAAAAAAACATCAACCATCCCAGATCGGTCAAATTTCCTTTGGTTGGAGTGTGACCAATCAGAGATTTTGGTGGTTTAACTTCAGCCCTCTGCATCAGGAATGGTTTGGATGCAGCCACCTGTGCCTTGGAGCACAGGGGGGGATTAGGCAAGCTCAGCCTTTGCTGTTATCCATCAGTGAGGTTTTCTTTTGATGCTGCTGACCTTTGGTTTTTTCAGAGCTGAGTGAGTTGGAGCCACACCAGTGAACATGATCAGGCAGCACCATCACAAGCCTCTGCCCCACCTCACAAGCACCTGATATTCTTAAAGTTCTCCATGTCATGTATTTTCATGTGCACAGGGGCTCTTTTTTGAGTACATCTGGTGTGCCTGATGCCACTGGGCAGTTCAGCACTTTTCTTCCCATCACAGCTCTTTGGTGTTCACACATTTCCCATCTCCATCCCCCTTGAAACAGTCTCAAGTTTTGAGATGGATGAAGTTTTCTTAAGAAAACTCCTAACTTCCTAATTTTCACTGTCAAGGTACAGCTAAAAATATAATCACATCTCTTTTCTCCTATTCAAAACCTCAATGATCAGCATTCTTATGAGGAGAAACTCAATTCCCCTCCTCTATCTGAGATACAATCCCACACTCCTACCTAACAAGAGATGCTAAATCCCAGGGTGGCCTCAAAGCAGGGCAGTAAACTTTTTTTTTTTTTTAAACTTGGAATACTGATGTATCTGTGGAACAGAGAGAGGAGAGCAAAGAGTTATCTGGGATTCTTTCATTAGATGATCAAGGATCTAAAAGGCATCTTTTTGCCCATTTTCTTTTTAAATAGAGAAAGAGCAAAGTGTCTTAAAAATAGTACGAGCAGTAAGCAATGAAGCTAATTAATCTTTACAGCATATTTCTCCAAGATATGAGGGGTTATAGATCATCTGGAGTCTTAAGAAGACACCTTGTTTTATTTTACAATGTTGCTGAGGAGTTCTTGGCACATATGAATAACTTTTTGTGCTTCTTAGATATTCTGACCCCAGGATTAAAACTAAAGCTGACCATGTATTTATTTTAATTCACCTTCAAGTCAGCCTTTATGATATAGAACAGCTACCTTAAGTCACCACTTTCCAGCCCAGGTGCAAGGCTGGATGGCAGTAGCTGATGTTTCCATTGTATTTGGCTCCAGGTTTCAACTTGTTTTCCAAGAAAATACTTCAGAAATGAGACAAACTTTGCAGCTGATGTCAAACAACAGCCACTGCCACCTCACTTGCCTCTTCCAGTGAAAGGAACCACAATTACCAGTGGTACCAGCAGAAAACTTGTGCTGGCACTGGGAATAACGAACAGCGAGGCTGTAAAAATAAGTTTGGTACTTAACTACACAAGAGTTACTTGTTACTCAGCTAAGATTTTGGGATTCAAGGCTACACAAACAGGATGATGTTTCACTGCATCAGTGGTGGAGGTAAGGACCTTGGGTGGAAAGGGCTGAGGAGCATCAGGAACTTCAATTGTGCTGCCATTTTTTACCTCCACCCTGCCCATGGCTCTCTGTGCTGCTGGCACCTCTCTCATCTCAGCAACAGCTACCAGGAATCAGGTGTCTCTCCCCTACAGCAACACCCTGAATGTTTTCTTTTCATCCTTTCCAGAATTTGGAATTGGTTCCCATGGTTAGAACGAGCTTGAGTTTATGACCATAATAAGCTTGAATATTTTCTGCAAAGTAACGCAGACCAGTGCTGGGTCACTGCCATTGTCCTGCTCCTTGGGAAGTTGTTTATGTCTCCAAAATGAGATGCCCATGTCTCCATGACACTGCTATTTGCTCCTGTGTTGATGGCAACCCACACTAAAGTTGCTTCCAAGCAACAGAACTCTCCATGTTTCAAAAACATCAGCTCTCCCAACAAAACCCACAATGCAAAACCTGCCCCTTCTTCCTGGCTTGCAGTTTTGCCTCATTGAGCCCACTCCACGACAATTTTAGGTGCATTGTTTGCAAATTCTGGGTCTGGCAAGCCATGACCCATACTTTCCTCTGAAATCCCCCCAAAAGAGAGCTGGGCCATACCTCCTTGAGGACCAGAACACACTTGCCAGGCCCCACAGACTGAGGTAGCTCTGCAATCCTGCCTTTGTTTAAATATGGACCTGAGAAGCAGCGGTGGTTGATGTAGAGCTGGGGGCAGCAGTACCTCCCATTGATGGTGCCTGCAAGGAGAAAGCAGCAGTGAGGTGCCTGCAGTACTTTTATACCATAAATCAAAGGCACTTTATTATTATTATCATTGTTTTAATTGAAGGGATGGGACTACAGTTGGGTTAAAAATAATTTATTGTTTAAATGAACATTAGTCTTAGAGGCTGTGAGATTTAAGAGTTACAAGATAATATATAACTTTCTAATCTAATGGATATTTGCCACAAAGTTTGTTTTTCTAACTTATCACCTTTACTTACTTCTACTGTAATGTGCATACTTTCATCTAATGGGTTACTATCACATGTACACACATATGCTTTTATTATAACTTCTAAACTCATAGCTTATTCTATACAATTACACCCTTACATTATAAACCCTTCACTATCTTATCAATACAGTTTCTCACTTAAGGTACATTCTTACTTATAACTTTAGAAAAATAAGTTTATGAATTTTTTGTTTAATGTCTGCATACTTTATTTCTACATCAATTCAAGCTTCTTCCAAGGCTGCAAATTAAACCCTCCTGTGCCTGTGGAAGTTTCTATTTTTCTATTTTCCACACTTCTTCCTCCTAGATGTGGGAGGAAGGGGAGGAGCATAAAGGAGGCACAAAATTCAACCCTGGGATAGAGGGTAGGGAAGCCCCTGCTTATGTCCTGACATAACCCAGGGAACCCATCAGGTCCTGCTGTACCCAATTACATTGGTGTCAATTAACAACCTGCACCCATCTCCACCAGAAAGATTCGTTAGCCTTGTCTTAATATCATCTTCTGAAATGGGCAAGCTCCAGGGGAACTCTGATAGCCCCAGCAAGACACGTGGAGAACCAGACCCTCACCTGCTGTGCATCAGGTGGGTTCACTCCACCTTACACCCCCTGAGGATGTGGCTTCCATCTCCCCACCCCTATGAGAACTCACTGTCTTTTTGGGGTCCTCCCCTTCCATAAAGGACATGGGTCTTTGAAACAAGGATCTTTACCTGTTGTGTCTAGCTGAGGAACCGGGCAGAGGTCATGAGGTATTTTCTCAACAGGCACTGTGGATGGTAACCTGTTAAAAGAGAAATTGGGTGTATTTAATACAGTATTTGGTGTTTTTAACAGCATCAGACAGGACAAAGGGCCAGAACCAGTCCCCAGGCTGGACCAGAAGCTACACCAGCAACAGCCTGCGATGAGGAACAGAGGCAACTCCAACACAATTCCACTTCCATATGGCTGATCACAGACCAGGGTATTGCAGATGGAGGAGCCAGATTCACCCCTTCTATAAAAATATACTCTGATGTGTCATCTTTAGACCCCCAGGCTTCAAATATCCTCCCTTGAACCCCTTAAATTCAAGTTTCTTAAAACTGCAAGAGCTAGACAGGGAAATGCCCTCCTGGTATATGTCCATCTTCCCTAAGCATCCCTTGCTGGCCATCAGACAGGGGTTGTAGAGCTCCAGCCAGCAAAAAATTGCTGTTACAGAGACTTTCTAATATGCTAACAAATATTTCAGGCTTAAAAGAGTCCTCTTGCTGGCTGTGCTGCAGTATCTGAGCAGTAGTTACCAAGCCACACAGCTGCTGTGTATTATCCCCCCTGGAAGACCTGATGCATTCCTGTGAAAACACCACCTTAAATAACAAAAAAAACCAAAACAACTTACTGTTTTTCTGGTTGCACAACTGCAATTCTCCTCTTCCTTCGTACTGCAAAAATGAAGCAAGAAAGAAAAAAAAAATGTTTTGTACCCTTCTGTCCTGTTAAGTACACCCAGAATGCATAAAAAGCTGTGTAAATGCACTGACTATAAAATGACTTTGAACACAATGAAATGGTACTTAATTACTATCACCATCTTTTCTTGGTATTTTTTTAAGTCAGTCACTACATCATTAAAACCTACTTTAAGGATGTAATAATACATTTAATCTTTCCTCTGGAATGCTAATATTGTGTTTTATGGGATCAGCATAAAAGAAAAAAAATTAAAATAAAAACACAAATATTTTTCCATACAGAAACACATATGGATAAGATTACATTTTACAAGCATGATTACCTCCAGCATAATTTATCCCTAGCAATAACTTGTGATAAGGCTGCATAATGTTGCCATAGCAGTATTCTCCTAAATTAGGCTCTGGCTGCCTGATTTTTAACTTAAGCATATTTAACTCTTCGAAAGGGATGTTATATTTTAAAATTTGCCTTTCGGATGTTAATTAATATAAACAATGAGGCCAATTTTTCACCTGGTGGCTTGAGACTGGATATGTTGGAACAGGAGAACAACACCAAGTTACCGAGTTCTCATGAACTGCCTTCAAATGCAAATAGAAAGAAATTTGTCTTAATAGGCACTGGAGGCAGGACAAAAAACTTAATGGGCTTAATTGTGTTGTGGGGGGACTTAAACTGAACACTAGGAAAATCTCTGAGCTGGCAAGGGCAGGGAAATAAGGGACAGATACCCTGGGAAAGGGCAGAAATTCCATCACAGAATGGCAGCAATTATTTCTCCATTTAGAAGGAGCAGATGTTTTGGAAAGGGGCACCTGGATGGCCTCTCTAATGTCCATTTCACCTGACATTTTAGGGTTTTTGTTGGTTTTTTTTTTCAATTTGAGGTCTTTGTCCCCAATCCACTCAGCTGCCTGAGTGAATCTGGCTCAGCACAACAAAACCTGGTTTCCCTCTGACAACCCCACTGACCAACAACCCCTCTGCAAACCCACAAGCCCCTCTGCAATCCCAACCCTTGGAATAGCCTTCCCCAGCACAGACAAACCCATTTTTGGAGGGGCTGATCACAGAGGAAAATACAAACTGCATCATTCCAGTCTGGTCACTAATTAGATTTATTACAATTTATTGCAGTATACTTCCAGCCTGGTTATTGGTCTGCTGGATAGGTTGATAGTGTCAAACATGGGATTATAGACCTTAGGAAAAATCCCTGATATCATCCGCACTGCTCAGGTCTCCATGTACTTACAAACAGCTTTGTGTGGTGGGGTGAGGTTATAAGCATTTGCTTCACACCAGCCAACAGGGAAAATGTCCATAGACTCCACATCAACAATGTACTCTGGAGAGGGCATCTGTGAACCTACAAACACAAATTTATAACGGGATTTAGGCATGGGAACACCAAGCTCAGAGCCATCCAAGCATCTATCACAAGCCTGGGGAAGTGAATGATGGAACATGTAAAGATAAATCTGCTTCCCTGCACCAAAATCAGGCAGCATTTAATCTTCAGGTTTGCACAGACAGCAAGGATGGGGCTGCTGCATTTACAGTGCAATGTGGTTCAGAGGAAAACCCCATTAAGAGCACTCAGAGGGTGTGCAGTGAAGCAGCCAAGAGCCAGGGAGGTTGAACATACATAACTTCCCTCAACAAGACAGCCTGGCTGACCCCTGGATATTTTGTGAAGTTGCATAACTGAGTCAGAAGGACCTGTCAAATGCTTGCTCTTAATGGTAGGAGAGTGTATCCAGGCTTTCCCAGGCTGGTAGCTAATGTGGGAGAGAGCTTTTATTATTACTGGGACTTTTATTGTCCCAGTGCTTCCCTGAAGCTTTTTTGTGCAGCTCTACCCTTGAGTCCCATTTTTTAAGGGTGAGAGGTGGCCAGTCTTCTGTCCAGAAGTGCCACAAATTCTTCTAGGGTACCTCACATGAAACAAGAGCTGATCACCCAGCAGGAGAGAAGCAGAATGAAAATCCCAAGTGGGACACATGCACCAAGGTCTCCGGCACGATGCTGACTCCAAAACTTCACCTTAAGTCGCTAGTTAAAGCAATTACCTTGCAATTTGGTTATTACACCTCCTTTAGAAGACAACCTCCTGTCTTCATTGATTGGGTCCCACTCACAGAACCAAAGAAGTATTTAGGCTGGAAAAGACCTCCAAGATATCAAACCCAACCATTAACCATCACTGCCAGGCCCACCACTAACCCACGTCACTAAGTACCACATCTGCATAACCTCTGAACACTTCCAGAGACAGTTATTCCACCACTACCCTGGGAAACCTGTTCCAATGCTTTATCATCCCTTCAGTGGAGGAAATGGAGGAAATTTGTCCCACTTTTTTTCCCTAATTTACCTGATTTCCACTCAAAAACCAATGAAGATATTCCTGCTGGCTTTCAGTTCTTTCAAAAACAACTCTTGTGTCCTGAGTCAAGGCACCACTTAACTACTCCAATTCAAGTTCAAGTTGCTGGTACAGCTGGGCCAGCAACTTCACCTCCTCCCTCTGCCAATTCCACCCCAGGACAAACAGCTCCAGCACCAGCATGGGGTGATCTCCTAATAAAAGGGACCAAAGGATCAGCAGCTTCCTCTGCATCACCCTTGCCTTGGCATCTGTTAAAACATCTTTGTCTCCTGCTAAAGGCAGCAAGTGTTTGACTGTGCACAGCCAGATGACTACAGGGAGCTTCCCACTAATGTGTGTTCATCAAGGGCTTGTGGTGTAATTGAAACAGTAATTGAACTTTGCGATGGGAACAGCACTGAGGCTGAGATGCAGCATTTGGATCAGTAACAAACCTGCTGCTCTGAGAGTGTGTGGCTGCATGAAAAAGCCTCCTCCTCAAAGGAAGCAGGGAAATAGGTGCTGGTGATCACACTGCTGGAGGAAACAATGAAAAAATGGAATCATGACATCTGTGTAGATCCATGGATGTCCTCATGGTGTTTCTCTGAACCCTGCATCATGTTCATGCACTGTCCATTTAAAATACATACTAGAATATGGGGAAGAGAATGGGATGAAGGTATAGGGCAAGGACACAACTTGCTGAATACAAGATTTCAGCAGCAGCTGAAATTCCCTGAAAAACCATTTCCCTCCCACAAGATACTACTACATGGTCACTGCTCAGTTTGAACCTGATGAAAGCTACAGTGGGGAACTCCATTTTCATCTGACACCACAAATCCAGGCAAGGAGCCCACGTGACAACAGTGAGTCAGTGGCAAGACATGCACACAGTGAGCAAGCCAAGGATCAAGCCCTAAACAGAGTAAGAAATCAACAGAGATCCCACTGAAATGTCACCAGACCTGGGAAAACCCATTACTTCATTACTGTAATGGTGTTATTCTGACAAATCAGACTCTATTTTAGAGGTCCTTTCCAATCTTAAGTATTCTACAGTTCAAAATTATTATAAAGTAACCAGATGAAATGTACTTTCCTGCTTACAAGCAACAATAAACAAGACATGAAGGGTCTTTTCCAACCAAAATGGTTCTACAAACATTCTGCTTCTGAAGTTTACAGCTGCAGCCACCCTGACCAGCAAAAAAGCAGCAAAGACATATTCGCAGCTACTCTGTCCTCCCTGGCACTGCTTCTGCCCTCTGGCAATTGATAACCCTGCTTTCCGCTTCCAACATCTTACTGCTTCCTCTGGCCTCACTCACAGGAGTGGAAAACAGCTTTTTTGAGACTCATTAGTTTCATCTGTTGTGTTTTATGCCACTCTCTTCTCAGAGCAAGAAATGTCCATGGGAATTGGGAGGTTAAAGGGAAAACAAGGAGACTAGAAACAGAGTGAGGAACATGTCTACCATGAATTTTACAGGATGGGTAGAACAGAGCAGCAACTCTAGAAAACTGTGAAAGGGAAAATTACAGGAAACCTCCCTGGAGAAGTGATTAACCAAAGGGTTTTCCTCAAATTCCTGGGCTGTGCAGGGAGCGTGCATTATTACTTGTATAAATTCACACCAGAAAGCTTCAAGCCCTAAAATCTAAAATGAACCAGTAAAAATTAACAATGCAGATGATGAGTAATAAAGTAGCAGAGAGCCCAGAGCATCCCATCAGTCCTGAGCTTCTCCTCCACCACGGGGGAACCGCACTGCTGCTCATTAAACGCTCGCCTTCCAGTTCAGGGTTTTGCTACTGTACGAAGTGTGATTTATCACACCCTGTTCTCTCATGTCTAACTCAACCTGCTTAACTCCTGTGTTCCTGGTTTATGGTTGCAGCCTGGGCTGTCAAACTGGGAGGGCAACAGTGAAAGCTGCAGAGGTGCCTGAGATAAATGGTGGGACCTGAGGTCTTCAGTGAGGGGCTCCCATGGATGCTGGGAAGGTTTGCTGCTTCCAGAATATAAATAATCAGTTAGAAGCAACACTATATTAATGGAGTCAAAAAAACCCATGCCACATTTCAAGCCACATTTATTTTACAACTCTGCAAGCAGGGAATTTTTGGCTGCGTTTTTTTTTTTTAATGCCTGCTTTTTGCATAACACTGTGCATACTGTAGTGATGTATTCCTAGAGCAGCAAAGATTTCTTTCTGTTTTCTGCAGTCTTTTGCATCTTTTCTGTTTATGACAGATCATTCAATTCCTGGTATTGAGATATAAACCAATCTTAAAGCATTTATATATCAGAACTCAAAAGAAAGTAGATGCACACAGGGTTTTTTTATGGTAAGTTGTAAAAAAAAACATCCTTTAAGAAATTAATAGAGTAAAAGGCACGAAGAAAGAGATAAGGGAAGGGAGCAAGATGGGAGTGTGTTGCCCTCTTCCTGCATCTATCCACATCTTTGGCATACACAAGTGAAAGCATCTGGTCATTTAAGAAAATAAGTTGCCAAAATGGGTCAAATTCCCTGATCAGATGGGTGTAAATCCAACAACAGCCTTGGTGAGAATGAAATTTCAAACAAATGTTGATTCCAGCAATTAAAACAAAATATTTACCCTGTGTCTGGACCAGACTCTAGATGAGCTTTTGCTACCTTGAGCTAAAAAGCAAACAATCATCTTAGAGTTAAAAAACAAAACCTGCCATTGCACACAGCTCTACCAAAAGCAAACACTCGGGAGAACTATAATACTTTGAGTTACCTGGCAACATTTTTACCAACTTTAAGGGCTTTCATTAGAGACCTCTCCTCCTGTACAAATTTTCAGGTTGGGAATTGCTGTAGAAGTCTCAGCTGCACATGTGAGGCAAACTTCTGTTCCTAAGATAAAGGTGTATGATGATGGCAGGGAGGAGGTTGTTATCATGTTGATAAAGACCACGTGGATGGAGAGGTGGGGGAACCTGCAGCTCCCCCAGAGAAAGAGCAGGTAAATGTAATTCCTCATGACACACAACTGGTCAAGGTGTATAAAATTGAAAAGCTGAAGAGAGAAATTTTGTGCAGAGGATAAAGGACAAAATTGAGTGAGTGAGTGAGTGAGTGAGTGAAGCAAACACAAGCAGCCTTTAGAGCATGTACCTTCCAGGTGCAGCCACATCAACCGTCCTTTCACCGAGGTGATGGAAGCCACACAAATCTCTGCAGGGTTCCTCGGGTTCACTGCCTCCAGCTTCATGTTCTTGGTGAAGCCACGGCTGAAGGATGTCTGAAAGAGGCAGGAGACAATGGTGAAACATGGCACTGCAGCACTGCACAACTTCAACCAGACTGTCTGCTAGGAAGCATAAAGTTAGTATGGTTTGCTTTCTGCTGTAAGGGAAGGATACCCTGAAAAATGCAAAGGCATCCAGAGTCAAATCAGAGCTGTGCTGGTGCAGCCCAGGGTGAGGCAGCTGTGCCCCTGCAGCACATGGGGGTCTGTTGCCCCTGCTGCCCCTGGAGGATCCCTGTCACAGGAGATGGATTCCCAGAGGAGGCTGTGACCCTGGAGAGAGGAGCCCATGCAGGAGCAGGTTTGCATCAACACCCGTATGAAAAATCAATGATGAAATGCATGTCATGTTCTACTCCTATCCCTGACTCCTAGGGGACTGGAGTCCTGCTGCTCCACATCAGCTCCAAGGATGTTTGAATGTTTGCCAATGATGCATTTTCTGTTAATGTGATACTATCCAGAAGATTCCCAGAACTCCTGTGCTTAAGCATCTCTCACCTTGCTAGGAGAAACCTTATAAAGCAAAAAACTATCTTGCCTGAGACCAGAGAAACCTCTTCATGCATTCAGTCAAGCTGACTGAAGCTGAAGATATCTGAATAACCTTTTGAAGTATGCTTTTCTTCACGGAGTTTTCATGGATGTATCTCTGAGCAACCCAATCTAGTGGGTGGCAGCAGTGTCCATGGGACGGGGGGACTGGAACTAGACAATCTTTAATGACCCTTCCAACCCAAACCATGCTGTGAATCTATTTTAAGCTCAATGAACAAGGCTTTCAGATACATAGGCTGGAGTGTAGATGTATCCAGTCGTGTTTATTGCCACTGTTCCTTCCAATGTCCCCTCCTGTCACTTATTCTCAGTCCCTTCCCAGCATCTCCCCACCACTCTCCCTGAAAACACACTAATGCAATACCTGTGTCCATACCAGGCCTTCCTCTCCTTGGATTTCCCTCCCCTCTGTTCCACCTGCTCTGCATCTCTCTGCACACAGTAGCACAGAAAGGCTTCCCTCTCTGAAATGAGATGTTTTGCTAATAATAATTGGGATGGGTAATAACTGCCACTGACTCAAAATGACACCACACTCTCATCCTATGTGAGAAACTGGAAGCCAGGCTCAAATTTAATCCTCCTCCTATTGGTACAACACCAAGGACCAAGGCCACTTCACCTTGAACAACCATTGAGAGTTCTCCAAGAGACTAAAAACTCATGGCTTTGGTCTCTTTTCTATCCAAGAACACGCTGCTACTCTCAAGCACACCTCGGACTGCCTCAAGCCTTGCTCAGCACACAGATCAGCTTCACCCTGCAAAAGCTGCTAATGGCCAGGGCTGCAGGAATGCAGGCTGAGTTTGTTTAAATGTCTTTTATGTTGCCTAACAAGGAAATGCCATTTATCATCACCCCGGCTCCTTTCATTGCAGTTCAGTGCTGGAGGCTCATTTATACAAAATCAATGGCAAAACAGTTAGGTGGAGTTTATTTTACTAAGCATTTGGGCACGTCAATCCATTCCATAACTGCCTCTCCTTGTTAAAAATCCCTCCTGGGGAAACAGCTACGGCACCTCCACTGCCAGCACCATGTCTGGCTGCACGAGGTGGGAGATGCAAAAAAAGCTTCCATCAAAGAGCCCCTCACAGCCACAAATCAAGGGGACCAGCCAGCCAGGAGGCTGCACAAGTGACAACAGAGCAGTTCCCTCTGAAAAGAATTGTGTTATTGAGAGTGGAAGAATAAAGAGACACATGCTCATCTGGTGAATGTTTCCTTAAAAAAAAAAAGACCAAAAAATGCCCAGACCTGACTTAATCTTAGAGGATATTATGCAGAGACTTTTCTCAAGGCTGCCACTGCTGAGAGAAGATATCCACTACTTGGCAAAATGAAAAGAGATATAAAGAAAAGGTGGGGATGCTTGCAGAAGAGAAACGTAAAAATAGCCCCACTGTATTGGTGTGACGCAGCTTCCCTCAGGACTGCTGGAAATCTTTGCTTTAAGTCCCTTCAGGAAGAGGGACCCTATGAGGCAAAGAAATCCTTACTCTGGTTTGCCTCCCAAGTCAGACTCTGTTCATGGTACAGTTCCTGTGAGTTCATCAATAAAAAAAAATCACTAATTCACCATCAAAGCTTCCAAGCCAGGCTGTCCCTAGGCCACCAGAGATGAGGAAGGCCATGGAAAACCACAGCTGGTGCCTGTCTCCATTCTGCTTTCCATAAATACCACATCCCTCAGTCCTGGGACTTCTGAGCTCAGTGAAATGCTGTACAATTCCTACAGAAATTTGTCTGTCCAGCATTCACCACACCACTTTATTTTGCAAAGCTTTCTGTGTTCATTTTAAGTGCACCACTAACACTTATGTACCACCAACACTTATGTACCACCATCAGGAGTATTTTCAGTCATTGATGGGATCTCAACCTCCAGCAGCTGATGGGCACACGAAGGGGAGCACCAGGTCGCTGGAAAAGGCAGAAGGCTACATCTGCCTCTCCCCAAGCAATGAATACCTGTCAGATCAAGCCACACAGGATTGTCATTGCCATAAAACAGCCTGCAAATGATCATATCAAAAGCTGAGAATCTTAATGGCATCCATCACTCTCACATCACTGTTGCAGCATCAAGGAAGGACATGAACTGTCCCAAGGACCAGTGCATTCATGAGGGTTAATCACCCTCTCATACATTTTCAACATTTAGCATTTTAATGCATGTGGTGTGGTTTCTTTGTATCCCTGGGATACAGATAAAACACCTAAAATGTAAAAAGAGGCAAATGATACTATGCAACTTCTTTACCTGAATTATTTTTAGTAGCACTTGAATTAATAGCAATAACCAGTTGAGATCCTTTTAGTGCTATACAAAACCAGAGAGGGGAAGAAGGGCAGGATAATTACAGATAAAGACAAGAATAAAATAAGTTTTTTCTGTTTTAGGGATGGAGACCTGGAGCACTCCCCAGTTTCCTTCCTAAGGCATCCTCATGGTGTTTTGGGAGGAACCCCTCAAAGCCTTGCAGCACCTTTTCTGTCCAAGCTGTTTTGTTTCACATAGCTGGACAGGAGCAAAAGGAAGAACTTACATTTCTAAAGCACAGGTGAGGTGCTGCCTCAGCTCCACACTGCTTCTGGTAGTCTGCCCAGTCAAAGTCTTGGCCAGAGTAACCTGCAGGACGACAGAACAAAAACAGCCATCAGCCACCACTCCACACCACAGACAGAGGACAAAATGGGCCCCAAGCAGATGAACATCTGTGCTTCAGCATCTCATCCTGCCCCAGTGACCCCTGCAGTGCCAACAGGGCCCCTGGTCACACACCATGAGAGCCAATGGCTCCTCCAGCCTCCACACACACCTCCTGCATTTAACTGCCAAGTCTCCTCTAAAAAGTGATAAGGCATAATTATTTCCCCTATTTTCCCTTTTCTGTGAGCATCTCCCAACTTTTAACAAACCCATAACTAATGACAAGTGCCACTGTCCCAGATTTCCACATGGGGCTAGTTATGGACTTCCTTCTCCTGCTTTTAGTTTTTTATTTGCTGGGTTTCCCTGACGTGGGGAGGAAATGAGAATCTGACTCCATGTTCTTAGAAGGCTAATTTATTATTTTATGATATATATTATATTAAAGAATACTAGACTAAACTATACTAAAGAATACAGACAGGATACAGACAGAAAGCTAGAAAGACATCAATGAAAATTCGTGACGTTTTCCAGAGCCTCAACCCAACTTGGCTGTGATTGGCCAGTAAGTAAAAACAATTCACATGAAACCAATGAAACAATCACCTGTTGGATAAACAATCTCCAAACACATTCCAAAGCAGCAAAGCACAGGAGAAACAAATGAGATAATATTGTTTTCCTTTTTCTCTGTGGCTTCTCAGCTTCCCAGGAGAGAAATCCTGGGCAAGGGGATTTTTCCAGAAAATATGACGGTGAGAACTTTTAGCTGTCTAAAAGGTGGACAAGGTTACGGAGCTGGACATGGGTTATTTGCTGGACCCTCAGGAATGGACAGGGACGGGATCAGCGCAATCAGAAGCCGATCCATCCTCCCTTTCAAAGCAGGAGATAAATTCCCCTCTCCTCATTCATGTATCCTTCCTGACTGGCTCCCCAGCAGCTCAGAGTGTGTGAGCTGAATCCCATCACAGTAAAAATGTTACAGAAATCTGGAGCAGAGCAGGAAAATGAATGCAGATCTCCCAGCAAGCAGATCATCCCTTCAGCCTCTGCTTCTAGGTAAAATAAAGGGATTCCTTTATATGAGCATCTCTCAAGGAGTCCCATCACAGAAAGACAAATCTGACCTCTTCTCATTCACTATTCTTGGCAATTTAGGCAATAAATTCTTGGAACAGAAATGTCTGGTTTTTTTTTCATTTGCTTTTGGGTTGTTTTTGGGTTTTTTTGCCTGGCTCTTAAGTCTCTATTTTTGCAGTGCTTGAAACCAGTGAGTGCTAATCCTGTCCAGGGGCCTGTGGATACTCTAATGACATTACTGCAGAACTACTCTTACTGGAAAGTTTCAGGAGTCACCCAAAGGCCAAATTCTCCCCTCAATCTCCTTTCAAATCTCAGCCTGGCCTCATTTCACAGAACATCCCTAAATGCCTTTTGCATTGATAGTCAAAAAGGGACACTCAAGATCAAATGTGAATGAATCACTTATGACAATGAAAATGGTGACTTTTTTTTATAGGCAAGGACTGGAATATTGAGTGTAATCCCCTATCAGTCTGCCAGATCCCAAAAAAAGGAGGTAAAATTTTTGAAAACAACGTGCCAAGCATCCTGCCAAGATCCAAATATCTCAGATAAGATGATTTCTAGTCCTAGTAATTGCATTCATGACAAACAAATTACTGAGATAAAGCCTTGAGCTACGATGCCTGTCTCTGTGGGGCATTAAAGTGCCTAATAATTAAAAAACTAAACATGCACAGGGAAGGAGGAAAAGGGCAGTTACTTATAAAGAATGCCATTTTTCATTCAGAAAATATCCTTGCACTGTTTTTTAACTGTTTAACTGTGTTTTTTTAAAACTGTTTTTTAACTGTTTAACTGTGTTTTTTTTAAACTGTTTTTTAACAATTTCTGCAACAGTATTTTCTCCACATTTCATCTCTTTTTTTATCTCAAATTTAAACCCCTCACACATGGGTTTTGCATCTCGATTTTAAGCTACACAGATCACGTCAGAGTGGAAGGAAAAGGCCCATTAGAGGTGTTTGAGTGAGGTACAAAAACCTGACTGTGCTGTCACCACACAACTGCCCCTGCACCACTGGAACTACCTTTCCCTTCAGGCTCCAGCAGGAACGGAACCCAGGAGGGCAGTGGGGAGGTAAAAATAACTCACTGCAGCAGCACAAGGAGGATTCCAAGAGGGGAACACCCAGGAATTGACTCCACATGAGCCCTGCCTTGTTTGTGGCCTTTTCAAAGTGAGGGTGCACCTTGAGGGCTGAGGCCGGTTCTGGGCCTTCACGGCCACAGGGGCCGGGAGGGGCTGGAGCTGTCCAGGGAATGGGGCCGGGAAGGGTCTGGAGTCCCAGGAGAGTCCCTGGAGCTGGGAAAGGGGCTGAGCCTGGAGAAAAGGAGGCTCAGAGTCCCTGGAGCTGGGAAAGGGGCTGAGCCTGGAGAAAAGGAGGCTCAGAGTCCCTGGAGCTGGAAAGGGGCTCAGCCTGGAGAAAAGGAGGCTCAGGGGGGACCTTGTGGCTCTGCACAGCTCCTGACAGGAGGGGACAGCCGGAGGTCGGGCTGTGCCCCAGGGAACAGGGACAGGAGGAGAGGGAACAGCACAAAGCTGCACTAGGGGAGGGTCAGGGTGGACATTAGGAAGAATTTCTTCACTGAAAGGGTTGCCAGGTATTGTATTTGCAAGGCACCCCCTGACAAAGGCAGGAATGATGCATATGACTCCATGTTCTCAGAAGGCCAATTTATTACTTTACCATACTGTATTATATTAAAGAATACTATACTAAACTATACTAAAGAATACAGAAAAAATACTTACTCAATGCTACAAGATAATAATGAAAACTTGTGACTCTCTCCAGAGTACCGGCACAGCTTGGCACTAATTGGCCTAAGAGTCAAAACAATGCATACCAGAATCCAATCAGGCAATCACCTTTGGGTAAATAATCTCCAAACACATTCCATATGAGCACAACACAGGAGAAGCAAATGAGATAAGAATTGTTTTCCTTTTCTCTGAGGCCTCTCAGCTTTCCAGGAGAAAAATCCTGGGCGAATGGATTTTTCCAGAGAATGTGAATGCCACAGTCAGGCACTGGAATGGGCTGCCCAGGGAAGGGGAGGAGTGCCCATCCCTAGAAATGGTGAAGAAACAACTGGATACTCAGTGCTGTGGTCTGGGTGACAAAGGTGGTGATCAAAGGTTGGACTCAATGACCCAGCTTGCCTGGAGGTCTTTTCCAACCCCACTGACTCCCTGATTCGGTGATCCTGCCCTCAGCTGCCTCCATCAGCACACAGGGAGGTACCAGGTGCCCAGTGCCTCCATCAGCACCCAGCACTCACACCCTGCCATCCTGGAAGGCTCAGCCCAAGGGACAGCACTGAGAGCTGTGTTTGTACAACTCAGCTGCTGCTCCTCAAACATGCAACACCTTCACCATGTTTGCCATCTCAGCTCTGGGCATGGAAGAGCCCAGCATTAGAAGCTAATTCAAAGCAAATATCACAATACAAATGTACTGGAGGTTTTTGGAAGTGGCTTGTCCTTAGTAAGCTTTACAACTAGGAGCAGTATCAAAATGTTTTTTCCCCCACTTAATAATAGCTCATAAAACAATGACTGTTACTCTAAAGGGAAGTGGTCTATAAATCCTGCTCTAATAAATATAAACAGAGCTTGTTCAATGTTTATACAGCAGCAGTTAATGGGTATTCATTTTTGGCACTGTACAGGAAAATACTGCTCTCTATTTCAAGTAGCAAATATTTGCACCTCCTGTTCATGACCCATTTACTCTTTGTTTGTCTTCAATAAAGCCTTGATAAGCAAAAAGGAAAGAGAATGGCTATCAGACAAATAAAGGACTCCAAACTCCAATATCCCGACCTGGCATACTGTTCTGACTAAAAAAAGTCAGTAGATTTTGAGATCAGAAAACCTCCTTGTCAAGCCTAAATTAACCAGGGGTTTGGATGTTTTTCACTTTCCATCTGCTTTCTTTTTTGGTGCTTTTTGGGTTTTTGTTGTGTTTAGTTTGTGTTTATTTTCAAATAACTCATTCTAATATCTGATTACATTTTAGTAACTCAAAGAATCTGTCTGCCCACAGAAAAGGTTTTAAGGTGCTAAAATTCAGTTTGTACATGCAGCCCTTATACACAGTATATAAAAAAAAAAAGCAACACATAGAATGCATCTATCTGCCACTGGCTTTATGCCTTTTTAATAGCTTTCCCCCAGGATTTCTGATCTCACAGCGGAAAGCCAAATTGGTTTTCACCAGGGGGATGAGAGACTTTCTGCACTTTCTCAGGTGCCCAGGTGGATCCCAATAACCACGTACCACACAAGATCATAGAACCACAGAATGGTTTGGTCTGTAAGGGGCCTGGAAGGTGACCCAGTTCCACCCCTCTGCCATGGGCAGGGACACCTCTCATTAGACCTGGCCAAGTTGAAAAATATTCACATGACAGACGCTTCAGATATGTCTTCAAATGCTGGCATCTAAAAGAGAGGTTCATTGAACACACTTGACCCAAAAACCACCATCTCAGATGGGCTTTGTGTCAGCATGGAATGGTAATTTTTAAGCCTATGGTCTCTTTCAGTTAATTGTCCCGCCTGGGCAAGCTGCAAGTGAATTTGGGTGGAAAAAGCCCAAAATATTCCATTTACTTTGATTTCTAGCAACTCTTCTGGCCAGTATCAGTGAGTGCTTACACAGGCATTATCATTGCACCTGGGTTTCAGCAGGGAAGAGCTAAAGCCCCAGACAGCAGATTTATTTCAGCAGAAGCAGCAGAGCAGTCATGGATGTACTGTATGCAGCTGCAGGCACAGGGCTTCAGGACTTTGGTGGGAATTTCAAATTACATGTGCTGAAGAAGCACTCTGGATATACATAAGAGGATTCTAAATCTGGTAGGGAATAACCCTTCCCTTCCCTGGGTTTGGCAGCATCATGCTTTTTCCAAAATGAAGGCAAAAGTTCACACACAAAACTTAGCTTTTTTTTTTTTTTTTTTGAGGCATTTCTTACTCCCAAGCAACACTGATTTTTGGCAAACAGACCAACAACCCAGCCAGCTTCAAAAACCTGAAATTCCAGGGAACCAACACATTCTGAACGCAAAGAAATATTGCAAGGGCACCACAGGTGGTTGTCTGAAGTTGAGAGTAATTAACTGCACTGCTACAAAGTTGAGGAACAGCAGGGCTGTAGGCTGTTTCTCCTGTCTCTGACCTGAACACTGCTTGCAGTGTGCCCTGGGATTTGTTGAGACAGCCAAGGAAATCCCTCCACACTCCTGGGCAGGCAGCTGTTTTTAGCTCAGACACTCAGATTCAGGAGCTTTGCTTGGCCTCAATGTTGTACTGACACGGATGAAACAGGGTTTGCCTCTGCAGTGATTGGACTTTTAGTGCTCCTTTTGCTCTCTACACTCACAAAGAACTGCTAGGATTCGTCCCACAGGAATTCACGAGGATTTCACAAGCCTTAATCAGACTTCAAAGCACAGGGACATCAATCCACCAGCAAGAAACATTTGTTGAGATGTTCATGGGCTGGTAGGAGCCAGAACAGCCCCAATCACTCCAGAAAACTACTCTGGCTTGAGACACTTCAGCTGATGCTCTACAGCAACCACCACCACAATCTGAAAGGCAATAATAACAAGCAAGTGCACTTCAGAGTAAACCCAAAAATCACTGAGAAGGAATACAAACCCTTGGGAGGTGTGAGATTGACTCCGTTTTTAAGGCACCACTGTATTGGCAAGATCCCCAGGGAATCTGCATGGCAAAGCATTGAGATTTTGCTGGATTCAGGTCTCAAGTCATCAATGGTCACTTGTAAATAATGATTGTTAAAAACCTAAGGGGTGAAAAAGAAGAGACAAAAATCTGAGGTTAGATTTGCTGCAACATTATGTAACATGGAAAGCTGAAACAGCCAAACCTGGGGATCAAACTACTGCAAATAATTTGCTCCCATCTAAACCTTTTCATCCAAGTGTTTCTACCCAAGAGATCAAAGCCTGAGTTTTAGAGATGGGTGAAATGAAGCAATGGAAAGTGCTGAGGTTCAGGGTCCCACAACTGAGCAGCAATGGAGATGATCCTGAAGACCCCAGAGCCTTCCTCTCTCTTGTATTCGAGTGTGTAGATTAAATATCCAGCCACCACCTCCATTCAGCTCTTTTATTTCCAAAGGTTTCTCAGATGTGCAGGGAAAATACATATGGATGGAGGGGAGACAAAGACAAAAGAGGGATCCTTTTTTTTTTTGCTTGCAAGTGGTAGATGAACATGCTTATCCCCATTGGTTTAAGTGCATGGAATCAGGCGGTGATGCTTGTGGGAAAGAATTAATTAGGAATATACATGGATTTTAAACCTATTTCTTAACATGCTCTCCAGCCACTTAAGTACCACTCTTGTTTTTTTCTAAATGTAGTGAAAATCAGGAAGGGTTTCCCAGACAGACTCTTTCCATCCCTCCTTTCTGAGCACTCACCTTGGTCACTGATGCAGGACAGATATGAAATGGCTCCCTCATATTCACTGCCTCCAGCTTCATCCCCACAGTGAAGAAGTGGTTTCTCAAGTCAGCATGGTCCTGTGGGAAGAGGAACACGTGATGACACCAAGAAACAGCCAATACATCTGAAAATCCATCTGAAAGACGTCCATGTGGGTTTTGTCAACTTAGTTGGTCCTCTGTTCTTTTCATGCCAATCCAGCCACAGAAATAGAGGGGACAGCCTCAGTCCACATCTACACCACCAAGCCCATCATACCTGAAGCACAGGGTATGTCCACCTCAGGCATCCAACCAGAATTTGGTCCACAAGGAGACTGTGCTCACCAAAATGAGAACTTGATGAGAAACTGCTGCTTGAAAATCTCCTGTGGGCAGAGCCTCTCCACCTCTGACAGCCACCACCCTCTGGGAGCAACTGAGAGTGCCAAGACTCAAACTGAAGCCCCCCAGGGTAATGCACAAGATGGATGCAAATAGCACAGCATGGCTCTGATTTACCCTGAGGGATGTTCAGCACCTGCAGAGCACCAAAACAACCACTGGGCTGGTCTCCAAGATGGAAAGATGGAAAAATATTTTTTTCCAGCCAGGAGACTGGAAATGGATTAGAGCTTGGACAGTGAACTCAGACCCAAAATGTGGGCAACCAGAGAACATGATGATGGGAAAACAGGCAGCTGTGCTCAAGTACATCCCCAACATAACACCTCCACCTGGGATAAAACCTGGCTGCACCCACAGGCTACATGCAGAGGGTTCCCCACAGCAGCTCTGGGATGGAAAAATATTTTTTTCCAGCCAGGAGACTGGAAATGGATTAGAGCTTGGACAGTGAACTCAGACCCAAAATGTGGGCAACCAGAGAACATGATGATGGGAAAACAGGCAGCTGTGCTCAAGTACATCCCCAACATAACAATTCCACCCGGGATAAAACCTGGCTGCACCCACAGACTACATGCAGAGGGTTCCCCACAGCAGCTCTGGGGATGCAGGATGCAGTCCTGAAATTCAGAAGCAACCCAGAAAAAACTCCCTGTCTCTGCCACCAGTTTAGTTTAACACCTAATTACTCCATCCCCTGTGATCCCTATCTAGCAGTCACACAAGCTGCCACCCTAATTCCAGGGTAATGACTGCATTTTGTGTTCGTTCAATAAAAATGTCCCACAGTGTTTCTAAACCACTGGTGCATTAGCAAATGTAAGCATAAAGAGAGATGATGCTGTATTTACCACACACTCAGAGACTACTCCAAAATACATGCATAAAGCTTGCTATCTAGTAAGTGGTTAGCAACAACAATCCCATCTACATTCATTGCTACATGTGGTATTCTTGCTCTAAAATGATTTTCTATTGATCCGAAGTTGTGTTTCCTTGTGCTTTCTTTTCCCAAGAACTGTCTGCACTTGTAAGGGCTTAACAAATTCTATTTTGGGATCTTACACTCCAACTGCTGCTAGAGATAAGGATTTTTACAAGCTCCAACCACAGCTAAATGAATAGTTGTTTTCATCCTACTAACCTGCAGTGTTAGAGAGCCCTTTTTGGTGAGAATCAAAAAGCAGAAAAAAAACACCAATGGAACAATAATGAATTTTGCCTCAAAGGAGAAGAAAATACTGATGAGAAAACTGAGGAATATTTAAGAATAATGGCCCAGAGCCCAAGGAACTAATGGCTGAGGATGGAGCAGACATCCAGGAGTTTGAGCATCCTTTTAATAAGGGTATGCAATGATAGGATGAGGCAGAATGGTTTTAAGCTGAAAAAGGGCAGATTTGCATCAGATATTAAGAACAAATTCTTTACTGTGGAGGAACTGAGTCACTAGGACAGGTTTCCCTGAGAAGTTGTGGATGTCCATCCCTGGAAGTCTTCAAGGCCAGCAACCTGGGACAGTGGAAGGTGTCACTGCCTGTGTCAGGGGACTGGAAGGAGATGAACTTTAAGGTCCTATCAAAGACTGCCACCTTTGATACTGAAAAGGCTTCAGAGGGAAAAGATGATGGCTGCAAAACTCCATCATTAGCACTGAACTTTAAACCCCTAAAGGAAAAATAGCATTTGGACTGGAGGGCTGCCTCCTCCTCCATGAGGATCCACACTCCGATTCTCTTAATCCTCAGGGCGAGGTAATAAAGAAAAGGCAACTTTGCAAAATGTGCATCTGGAGTCAGCATCTCCCCACAAACGCTCCATGATTCAACTCACGCTCAGATCCAGCCTCAATATGTAATAAGCCAAGATCCACCAAAGTACTTAATCATGTTTATCTTTAAACACGCAAGTAGTTTAATCAACTTTTAAAGTGATTTGTTGATTGAGACCAAAATATACTGACACCAAACCACACTGCTTCTCCTTTTTATCGGAACCATTTTCTTTGGTGTTTCTCCTTCTATTTGTTTTGGCTTTTTTTCAAAGGGGAAAAATAATCAGATGGGGGGAAAAAAGCACTAATAATATTTAAAAGTATTTTACTTCAAAAGCACTGTGTACCTTGGGATCAAATCTCTCTTGTCTTTCAGCACAGCAAGCAAATATTTTGCCCATTAAATTAGTAGCAAGAGTGAACTCACTAGGGGAGTTCACAGGATCTCAAGTACGTCTCCCTTTTGAGGGTCAAAATCCTCTTTGAAGCAGAAACATGCATTTCTTTAGAGAAATGCTGTGGAAGTAAAAACCCTTTCTGTGTTAAATGTCATTTCTGAGATGGAAAAGCTTTCATGGTGAAAAAGCTCTTGTATTGCACCTCTCTGGAAAATGGTCAGGGTCTGGATATTTGATCTGTCTTGTATACTGGCTAAAGAGAATAATCAGAATTTACCAAAGCAGCTTTACATTTTTGCAGCCACAAAAGGAAAGAAAAAAGAATCCTGATGCCATTCTCCAGTTCCAGTGCTGGAGCTGCCTCAGCCAGCAGGGAATTACTTAGGATTTGGCATATGCTCCTCTTCAAAACTCCAATTAATTTACATAATTTCTAAGAATAGGTTCCAGAGAAGTGATGGCAAAGCTTTTAATTAGTATTAGACTCAAAGTGATACACTGGATAATGAACTGCTCTCTCTTCCCTTTATTCACGTTGACAGGAACGACGCCTGTTTAATAAAAGCAGCTACAAGGAGAGGACTGGAGGGGTGAGACTTTCTCCTGGTCCCCGCCAGGCTCTGCAGCTGAACAAAAGAAATGCCTGACATGATAATGGGTGGCAGAATTCGACCCTTTGCTGCTATTTCACAGCATTCAATGCCACCAGCGAGGATGTCACCAGCCATTATTTTCTAGCTACTTCTCCAAGTGACTCAATTTCCTTTGAAATGGAGATCAACAGGCAGAATAGTTTTGACCAGCTGGAGCATTTTAAAGCCTCATGCATGGTGGGCCTTTACTCCTGCTGGCAGTCAGGGCTTCCCAGAGGCAGCCTCGCTGACCACACAGGAGTTTGCTCTGGATATTAGGAAAACTTTTTGTGCTGAATGTGCTGCCAAGCATTGGCACAGGCTGCCCAGGGAAGTGTTGGAGTCACCATCCCTGGAGGGATTTAAGAGCTGTGTAGATGTGGCATTTGAGGACATGGGTTAGTGGTGGGCTTGGCAGTGCTGGGTTAGTGCTTGGACTTGATCTTGGAGGTGTTTTCCAAACTAAATGAGGCAATGATTCTGTGATTCCATAATTTATACCACTGGATCGCTTGTCCTGGGGTTCACAAGCCCTGAGAGGGCACTGGAAACACCCTCTGGCTGCTGAGGAGCAGCCAAGTGACCTGGACTGACAATCAACAAGGATGCAGGAGAGTCCCTTAGAGCAAAGTGAAAAATCATGCCACAAAACACTCAACAAATTAACGTGGCACAGGCACCACAGCTGCTCACTCCAAGGGTCACAGTCTCTAACGTGATGGATTACAGCTCAGGGGTAATGAGTGGAGCACTGCAAAAAGCCCTCAATGAACGTCTGTCACTCACAGTACAAACCCACTGGCAACAGCCAGAGCTGTCACAGCTCTCACTATAATCCCAAAAAAGCAATTAAACACAGCCCCACGCTCACAGCTTTAGAGCAGGGGATGCATTTACAAATGCACAGGCTGTGACCCTCTGGGCCACCTGAAAGACAGCCCTGCTTTGATACACATCCGCACCATGATTCCCATCTTTACATGGCTTGTGTTTCTGTAATTATTCTGCAAAAATTACTGATGGGCTTTGTAACAGCTCACTGCATCCAGCATCACACACAGGGCTGGGAACTGCAACATCTGGAGGTCAAATAACAAGTTAGCCACAGTGCTGGGAGCAGAAACAGGCTCCAAATTCCCAGATTAGGGGAATTAATTCCCTTCCCAAATTCCCTTCTTTCTTCAGGATCTGAGATAGCCACATATTTTTTTCCCTCACAGCTAACAAGCCACTAGCAGTGTGGATTTCAGAAATACCAGGAGACATGGCAGCCTAAATGTCACTCTAAAAGAGATCCACAAACAGATTTTAAAAAGCATTGCAACTCTTCAGGATCTGAATAAGCTTAGGGAAGTACCTGTGTGGGTGACATGCTTAAAGCCTTATAATTAAGTCAGTAAGTATTAATTTTAGGTGATGGACTCATAAATTTCAAAATCATCCCTGCCATTTGCCCAACCTGGTAGCTAAATACCAGGTCAACAAATGCAATTTCTTCTAAAAAATGCCATTTGGCTGCAAATAAACTCAATTTTGTCCATGTCACAAGAGTGGAGCTCAGGTAATTTTACAGTGCACTGGGTAAAGCTGATAGAGCAGGGGGACCTGGCTAAGCTGCTTTTGTCTGTGACACTCAGGGAAGCTGCACTCTGAGCTGGTTGCTCTGTGTTCCCAAACCCAATGAAGGGCATCACTTTCAGACTGTGAAATGTCCATTTTTAGCCCATTCTGCTCAAGACCACTGGAGTAATACAATTTTAAACACAGCAGCTTACACAGTGTACAGAAAAGAGCAAAAGGCTCTCATTTGTGTCTAAATTTTCAAATTTCAGGCTTATTTTCAAATATTCTTAAAAGTCAGGGCTCTTTTGATCCAGGACAGTCAGATGCACACAAATTACAAAACTGCAACTTCAGAACTAAGTCTGAATGCTGAAAAGCTGCAAGGTTGAGAGGCTGATTAGAAACACTGACCACTTAATAAATTATTGACCTGAGCCTGCTTTAACCATAACAGTGTGAACTGCTCTTGCCTTCAGTCCTATCTCTCCTGGTTTACCCTAATAAAGGACAGAGAGGAGCAGGCCCCATCTGGTATAACCAGGAACATATTAGTTGATTTGGTTTTTATTTTTGAAGAAATCACTTCCTCTCTGTGTTTTCTCTCTAATTTCTCCAACAAACTGGCTGTTTCTAATAGCCTAATTTTAATGACAAAGCTCACGTGTGGGAACCAGTCACAAACACAGTAATAGCAGTGGTTAAACTGCCTCTACAGGAATCTGGCATTTTTTTAATTGAGGAAAAAAAAAAAAAAGAGGAAATAAAGAAAGCAACACTAGCCAATGCATGATTTGCAGATGAATCAGTCTTGTTTGTGATTCACCAACTTCCACTGCTAAACACGGAGCAATTTTCCCTGAAGGTGCACTCTCTGCAGGGAGACAGAAATCCCTGTAAGGCACAACACGTGCAAACTGTCCCCTTGTTCTGACAAGAGCCACCAGAGGAAGACGAAAATGTAGAGATGTGGGGTGGGATGACGAGGAAAGGGTGCTGGGAGGGAGGTTTCAGAGACACCACAACCCTGAAGCAACGAGAGCCAGCTACAAACTGCACCTACTGAAGAGCCCCTTGAAAAACTGCAGATGCTTGTGCCGAGGATTGGATTTAGCCCTACGGATTTTAAGCTCCTCTTGTTGAATAAAAAATAGTTACCATAGAAACAGCAACATTGCAGAGTAGCCAGTCGAAATCCAAGCACACCTTCTCCGTATGGCTCGGGCCGCTGCAGATGGCATTAGGGCAAAGATCCCCTCCCACACAGTGCCTGCTTAGCTCTGCCTGGCCACTGGAAGCATGGGCAGAGGTAAAAGAGATGGATATTCATCCACTTGGGGTTTTTTTGGTGTGCTTGGTTTGGGTTTTTTAGCATCTCAGAGCAACAGGAGTGCTCGCAAGTGCCGGTTGTGTTACACACCCAGGTTCCATTTCACGGAGGGTAAAGTCACAAAGAAAGGGTGGCACAGGTGGGAACAGCTACTTAAGTGCTCAGAGTGAAACCAACACTGTCTGCTCACACTCCCTGAACACACAGCCCCTCGACTGTGAGGAGGGACTGAGGCTGCCTGCAGTAACATCATGGCAAGAATCATTATTGAGAAATCATCAGGAATTTGTGAGAGCAGAGAGGATCAGGAGCCCATTCAATGCACATTGTGAGCTGCAACCATCCTGAAAAACAGCTACAGACCACAGCTCCTTTTGCTTTCTTTGAGGACATTAATTCACCTTTAGATCATACAATAGTAGACACATGGAATGGTTTGGGTTGGAAGAGACGTTAATGATCATCTCATTCCAAAGCCTCTGCCACGAACAGGGACACCTTCCACTATCTCAGGTTGCCCCAAACCCCATCCAACCTGGCCTTGAATACTTCCAAGGATGGGGCAGCCACAACTTCTGGACAACCTGTGCCAAGGCCTCACCAACCCTCCATTATTCTTTCTTTATAAATTCTTTCTTCCTAATATCTGATCTAAACCCTCCCTTTTTCAGTTTTAAGCCATTCCCCTTTGCCCTATCACTACATGCCCTTGCAAAATGCCCTAAAATTGGTGACTTCTAGATATCACCACCTTGTACAGGGGAGCAGATGCTGCTGTAGATGCACATCAACCTCTCCCAGCAAAAAACATTGCCCAGGGATGTGGAGAACAGGAGCTCAGGATGTCACAAACTTCCTCACAGCAAGGTTGGATGCAGTGATTCAACTAAACCAGGCTCTTTTGCTGACCTCTCCCCATCCTCAGAGACCCCAGCATGTAATGAAGAAAACTACACATGCCAGAGGGATGAGGAAGGCTGAGGGACCTGGTTCTCACTCATCCCATCTGCTTGGCTTGAACTGCCTCCAGCATTTCTCTCCCAACCCTGACTTTCATATGGTGCTGCCACAAACAGACCCTGGGGCACCTGAAACAGGGCTTGGCTTCACCCACCTCCTTGGATTGCTCTTCCAACCCAGATCCTTGCACAGCCTCGGACAGTCAGGAGGTAGCTGGACAGGGTTAGAGCCGTTCACTGCTCACAGAGGTACCACCAGGCTCCATCTCACCCCTTGGTATCAGAGACATCCTTACTCCCTCTGTGGTGTCCCTTGGTTCTTAGAAAGATAAATGCTGAGGCAGGAGTGGATCAAAAGGCAGAACAACAGAGGGACTGGGAAGCCATGTGTCCTGGATTGCCAAGCAAATTGTATCCTATCTGCCATCTGTATGGCAGTTGTCTTGTTAAACAGGCAGTTTTCCTCATCTCTTCCACACCCACTGCTCCCTCTGAGGAGGCATCTGCTGGTAACAGGCTATTGAATGTCACTGCATGGCTGATAAGAACTACAGCACCCCATTGTGATATGTGAGCCCAGAGGGAGGAGCCAAGCATTCCTACCCAGATATAATCTTGAGTTTTGGAACACCAGCACAGCTTCTCCACTGGATTCCCAGAGGAGCAGCTGCCTCTTCCACTGGATCTTCAGAGGAAGACTACACCCTTCTACAGGATCCCTGCTCCAGCAGAACCACACCTGACACTCCAGGAGGGCTGCAGCCACCATTCCAATTGGACTGCTACCAAGACCCTGACCCACAGGGTGTCAGGTTGTGTTCTGACTCTGTCAGCACTGCTTCAGTTTACTGCATTTTTTATTTCATCCTTTTCTTCCCTAATAAAGAACTGTTATTCCTGCTCCCATATTTTTTCCTGAGAGCTCCCCCTTAATTTCAAATTTATAACAATTCGGAGGGAGGGCGTTTACATTTGCCATTTCAGGGGAGGCTCCTGCCTTCCTTAGCAGACACCTGTCCTTCCAAACCAAGACACCACGCACGTCTCCCAGCCAGGCAAACAGCAGCCATGGAGAAGGGCTGGCGAGCCCACGGCTGGGGGAGAACAGATGGAGTATAAATAATCTGGCAGCCTGCAGACAACGTGGCAACTCACGGGTTATTAAACCACAGCGTGCCGAGCCAGGGCCAGCCAAGCATCAGGGCATGAAGGAGCTCGGGATTGAGGCTTGGCTTCCAAGGGAGACCAAAGGCACACTCCTTTCAAGCTGCTGCAGCAGCACATGCCCATCCACTGAGGGGGATGAAGACACAAAAACCCTGCTGGACTTCAAGGCTACTCACGCGGCCAGGTCAGGATTGTCTATGAGTTAAAAGGATCCTGTGGGTTTCTCTAATTTAAACTCTGCCAGTATGGAAAACACTCTGAAACACCCACAATGGTCACTAAATTCTGAGAGATGCTGTCTTCCTTTTTTTTTTAAAAAAACCCATCAACATCTTGGAGAAAGTGTTGCTCTTATTCTCACTACTAAAATGCATAGTTCATCCAATGGAAAAAACTTTTTTTTTTTTTTTGGTAGGAAGGAGTCCTGTTCAATATTTCTCTTCAGGTTTTTTGAGTGCAGAACTAGAAGAACCACTCTGTCCAGAATTTTAGGGGCAGCTCTTGCCTGGGTGGTGGATGGTGCCTTCATCTCCCTCCTTAGGAGAGATCTGTCCCAACTGATTCCTTCTATGTCATTAGTTTTACTATTAATTAATACTATTAACTGGCAACAGGAGACATCCAGAAGCCTCAGTCAGAAATAGGGGAACAGGGAACACTGGGCTGGGGATAATAAAGAAGGGTTTTTGCTAGAAAGATTTAGAGCTGTAAAGAACAAACAACAACTTCAGGAAAGGAGGAGCGTAAGGAAAGGGACCAAAGGCTATAAATCAGGAACTTCCACGTGTCTTAGATATCTAACACCTCTCTCTCTTAGCTGCTCTTCAAGCAGTTTATCAGGATTTGGTTTAGAGATGTGGCTGCTAACAGCTCCATCCAAGCCACTCATCAGGATTCACTTCACAGGAATTGGGAACAGGATGCCAATATGCAAAATCCAAGGAAAGATGATGAGCACCCCAAATCCTGGGTAGAATTCAGCTGCCCAAATAGAGGTGTCTGAGGCAAGGATCCACACCATCTGCATGGGATGCACAGACCTAGCACAGGAGACTGGAGAAAGCAGAATGGCAGGTCAGAGAGGATATCCAGGATCTCCTGAATGCCTCTCTCCAGGAAATGAAACCAATTCATCTTACACAAGCTGCCGGGCTGTAACTCTAAAATATGCACTGGTATGTAGTGTTAGGGCTGTGTTTGGAGCATGGCTCCCTCTTAGAGAGCATCAGCAATGCCAGCACTGAAGCAAACCACTGAAATTGTTCCACTTAACTTGAAATCAGGCCCTGGTAACATTTTGACCACCTCTACTCACAACAAGCCCTGACCATTTTATCAGGTGTCACCTGAAGCCCACGCCATCATTTATGGCCAGTACCAAACCAAGTGTGGGAGCATCCCAACAGCACCCTGAAATCAGCGCAGACACAGCAAAGGACACATGTCCTTGGGTTGTGGCCTTCTGGAAGGATTTGTTCTCCTAAGCTGTTCACACATCCTTGAAAACCCTGTCTGTATTTATTTTTCTTCAAGGATCAACATGTTTTCTGAAAAGCAGGGAACGACAAAATAGCAGGTGCACTGCAAAAAGCTTTTGTGAGGAGGAAAATTTATTCCAGGATGTGCAGTTTGCAAAACACTATGTTTAGTAGCTGCATAATAGCAGCATTTTGTGACAGTTAAACATCATGTTCCTTTCTCAAAGGATCCTAAAGCATTTTACAAACACTTCCAACATATGGCCAAGTGTAAAACAGCACCAGGAAAAAAAAAATCCTGTTTGCAGGCTTCTCTCCTGATTTTTGCAACTGGCTCCTGTGGTCTGGCGTCCTCTCCCTGCTTGCCAAGAGGGGATCAGGGCTGTGTTTCTGCAAGGGGTTTTTGGAACTGCTGCTGAAGACCACCACATGCCAAGCTCAGCTCTGCCACACTTCTGAGCATTGATAATTCAGGCTCAAACCCATGGTTTTTGAGTTTTCAGGCAGAACCCAACCCCGTGACACCAAAACTGAGGAGAGTCACAGCAGCAATGGGCTGGCAGACCCCTGAGAGCAGCTGCTTCTCACCCTACAAACGTGGCTCTGCTCTGCCAGTGCCACCTCCTGGGGACAGCTTGATGGCACCACAGTGACACTTCCCTCAGTCATGCAGAGCTTTGAGGACAACATGGATTTAAAGCCATAATCCAGCCCAGGGGATGTGCTCATGAAGAGCAAGCACACACCTACACCCTGCTCAGCCAGGGAATTCTGCAGGGAAATGTGGAAAAAACAGAATGTAACTGCTCAGTGTGCAGTCACCATCTCTGCCAAAGTAGACATTTTCAGCTTTCCAGAAGATCTCTAAGAACTGCCAGCTGTCAAACCTTGTGTTTTTTATCTCATCTAACAAACAACAGCTACAATAGCAAGGAGCCCCAGGCACCGTGTAGAGACACTACTTGTGTGCTGGGTTTGTAAATAAAATTTAAAAAATTAAAATTAAAAGGAAGTTATAAAAGACACCTTTGGATATGACACTCTTTGCTGGCATCTGGGATTCTACTTGAAGGTCCCACACATAATCCTTGGCTTTCTTTGCAAGATCAGTTGAGTTTACTCCCAGATAGTCTCCTAAAGCCTTAACTCATGTTTAAGTCATTACTAGAGGAAAACTTGCTCACAGGCACAGATGACATCTTTTCTTCTCCTCCTTAATTAAGATGTACAAAATGGGGTTGATTCACCCTAAATGGGCAGAATAAAGTGATGCCCACACACAGAAAGTTTATTCAGTCTCCTGCTTTCCCAGCACCAGAACCAGGGCTCAGACATCACCAAAATCTCAATGCTGCTCATCTTGTGCTCACCTTCCACATTATGGAATAAACAGAGAAGTCCTACTGACCTAATCATGGACCTAAACATTGACATTTTTGCCACACTTGGCCTCAAAGTAACTCTACTCTTGGGCCATTCAAGCATTCCAAGGTTTTGCACTGTCTTCTAAGAGGAACATCTTTGCAAGCTCCAAGCACACAGCACAGCAACTGGGATTAGCAGAATTCAAATTTATGACCTGCATGCAATAATTAAAATAAGTGGGTATAAGTCTGGCACACTGGTAAGAGCCAGCAACACAGCTGTTAATCATAAACTTTTTTTTAAAAGGATGTTTCATGAGCCTCATCAGAAACATTCTTCACTCTTTCACACAGACAGGAATAAAATTTACACATTAGAAATTCCCTTCTGTGATTTAATCCCTGCCCCACACAAAGCATTTTTGATCTTGAAGCTGCCAATGCAAACTTTTAATAGAGTTGGCAGATGGAAGCCTTGGATGAGACGAATGGCAGAGACCCAGAACTCTCTGCACGCCACTTCCATCCCAACACAGGGCTCCTCAAGCCCACATCCGTGCCCAAGGCCAACACCAATCTTCCCTCTTCTCCCAGCACAGCAGAGCTGCCACACTGCCAATGAGCCTGGGCTATCAGCAACGTGTCCCCAAATTAATGTTGCTAATTTGAGTGCATCCCAGCTGGGCGAGGAGCCTGGATGCCTCGCGGGAAGCTGCTGGCACATCCCTGCAGGGAGGGTGAAGGTGGCACTGGGGTTTTGTGGCAGCCAGAATGGGACATGGTAAGAGCCTTATTCCAATTACAGAACCATCAAATTGTTTCAGTTAGAAAAGCTCTCTAAGGTCCAAGTCCAACCATTAACCCAGCACTGCCAAGGCCACCAGAAGTGCCACATCCACACATGAACTGCACCAGTTCCAGGGATGTTTTGGAGTATCCCAGTGCAGTTCTGGTGAAGGGCTGGGAAGGAACCCAGAGGGTCCCCAGGCTGGTGGTGGGGACCTCACACCTCCATGAGCATCCTCTCACTGCCCATCCCATCCCAGCCAGGACGGAACTGCTGGAAACCAGGCAGGCACAGCTGTAAATCAGGATTATCTGGAGCCACCACGGTTAATAGCAGTGCGGATTTACACAGGAAATTAAAGGTAGTGCCTTGGGGCTGAAGCACCAGAGTGAGAATAAAAAAAAAACAATAAATTAAAAAAAGATGATGTAGGAACAAAATCATCTCTCACTTCCACTGCAGGTCCCTGAAGGAGGTTTCTCCACCTTGTGGCTTGTGATCAGGTGAAAACTTTGGTGCAAGGCTTACAGAAATCTGTTCAGCTTGTGTAAAGTTTTATATTCACAGCCTTACTATTTCAGTTATGTATGATGTCTTTGCACATATCTAACAGAGTAACACACAGGAAAAATAACTGGAGAAATCCCTGCTGGCCACCCCCAGCCCCCAGAAAACACCGACCAAGAAATAAGTCCACACATAAAAAGTGTTTTATACAAACATCCAACTTGTGACCTTCCATGGTTATGTATTACAGCAAAGGCCTTTCCAGAGAAAGTTTAACGTTAGCTACTAAACATGGCATGACATTTATTCATCACGGGTTCCACAAGCAAAGGAAAAGTATTTTTACCTTGAACACTTCCATTGGAAGAGGAAAATTTGCTGCATCATTAAGGGATTTTTCCAGAGCGCATTTCCACTCAGTTATAGTCTTCAGAGAATAGATATCTAAAGGGATGACAATAACAAAAAGAAAAAAAGAACAACAAAACCAAGAGGTGACTGTTTGGAGATCAAACGTTTTTGGAAGACTAAAGTCCTTAAGTCATATGAATGGACAGAGCAAGTGAAATGAACAGTGTCTATACTCCAAGCTGTGCAGCATGGATAAATTCAACACAAAAGCAGCCAGCAGGGGCACACTGAAGGAAGATTGTGTTTTATAACCTGGAGTAAAACCCAGAAAAATTCACATCCTTCAAATACTGCTGAAGGAATGAGAATCACATTATCTCATTCCTTGAAAATAGTGAAAAACTCTCATTTCATTTCTCAAAATACCTGATGTTTCCTAGTTTGAGGAGCCTCAGGTCTTCAGCCAACATTAGTCATATTTGAACAAAACAAAAATTATCATTATAAAGGCACCTGTTCATCAGAAAGTGTTTGGGTTTTGGATTTTTTTTTTTTAATTGCAAGGTTTTGGTGGGTGTGGGAAGAAACATTTCAGCTAAATCTCTACCCAGACACATTTTTTGGTATCACACTCAAACCAGAGCATCACACTAGATCAAGGACTTACACTTATGAATTTTCATCATTATACTTTTAGGCAACATCTTTGTGCAGCTTCACATTGCTTCCAGTGAGTTTCTTTACACAGGTTTAATATTATTAAATCATGATATTAACAAGCCCTTTATGGTTCAGTGCAGTGAAATGCCTATGAATCATCAAAGGGAACAATGTAGGAAACAATGGTGTGATGAGGAACATTATATTGGATGTACTCTTGCCCTAGAAAACACATTGTTATCTTGCACGTAACAAGTTATTGCAGAACATTCATATCAAGGCCTCAAAGAGAGAAGATAGGTAGATAGATTGCAACAATTATTAAAATGGAAATGAACATTTGCTCAGTAATAAACTCGAACCTTGATACAGAGTGAAGAGTGTGGAGCTTTTCTTTGGCCAGTCTAGCTCCCCACATTCACATCAAGGTTCAATTTGGCCCAATTTGCATTTAAATCCTGTACATCTAATAACCATATATATATTTACTAGCTAGCAGAAGAGTTACTGCTGTATCTTACAATTCTGAAAGAGGGAATAAAAAATATGTGTAAAAAAAAAAGAAATTGGCAAGCACTGTTTCCACCTAGCACTGATGGTACAAGAGAATTTTATGCTCTGAACTCAACAGATTTAAGACCTTATCAAAGCAGGATTTGCAGAATCACTCACTGAAGTGGATGTATTTATACTTCCACTATATCAAATCTCACTACTTCAGAACAGACATCAAGGATATGCATATGAATTTAAACACACTTGAAGGGGAATGTTAACCTTTCAGGGCAGTATTTTTAATTCCTCAGCTGTCTGGTTATTAATGGGAATATAGATTTCAAGTCTTTGTTTACAGCATGTGCAGCGGGCACAAGTGTTAAGAAGTGCACTCTTTACCTAATTGTTCATTATTTTATAGTTTTGTTGTCCCCACTTCTCCCTTGCTTGCAGGAATTCTGATCAGCATGAAGGGCAGGGAAGGGGACGACTCACCTCGTTTCTTTTTTGGTTTAATTTACAGGGAAATACTTAACACAACATGATTTTGCCCCATGCTGCAGCCAGCCTGTTGTTTCAGGTCTGACTTCAGAAAAACTCTGCCTGATGCTTCCCTGCTGGAAACAGACCCTCATTTTCTATTGTGATGCCAGTGAAGCACAGGAAAGATGAAACTGCCATTTTGGTCAACTCTGGCCAAAATCAGTGAAAACAAACATCAACTTCTCTGGGCAGTGTCAACAAAATTCAAGATACAGAGGCAATTCCAGTGGTTTCAAGGGCCAGCAAGGAATATCATGTGCCCATTTAATTAGTGGCATCTCGCTTATGCTGAGCAAGTGCATGGACACTAAATTGCACGGTTAAAAGAGCATAAAGCATTTTATTTAAGTGCCAGGGCTCCAGGTAATTGAACAAAGTGTACTGTGTCAATTTGTATTAGGGTTCACAAGCAGTGAGCAATTAAAATGACTGGCAATTTGTATTTAAACAGAAAGTAGCACAAAATGGGATGATCTCGTCCTGCATAAACAGCCGAGCTCAGGCCATCAGTGGCTCTGTGTCAAGCAGCCTGTGCCAATTTGCACTAGCAAGGAGGCTTATTCCAGATTCAGATATACATCTGAAGGGGAAAATAAGCTATAACCCCTTTGCTTCAGGTTCAATGGCCTTGTGAGATATACAGAGTTGTTTGAAGAAGACAGCTGGGATGCTGTTTCATAAAACCATGGAATGGTTTGGGTTGGAAGGGACCTTAGACATCACCTAGTTCCAAGCCCCAGAGCACCCTCCTTCACATTAAGTGGGTCTTAGGATGTGGGTGGTTTCAGGAAAGAGAACCCTGCATCCAAAATATTGTTTGGGTCCATGGGATGTCCTTTATCTGAGGTGCTCTGCATCCTGAAAGACTGACCTGGAAGTGAAACCTGGCAGGTGTCAGAGGTGGATCAACAGGGAAAAGTCACACCCCAGACACAGAGGGAAATAAAGCTCAGGGTGGATATGTAGCATCCATGTCAGGGGTAGGCAAAGCACTGCCACAAGCTGCAGAAGTGATATATAAAAACATCCTTGTTTGACAGCAAGGGGACACTCAGCCTGATGTGGGAGCAGCTACATGTCCTCAGCATCTCTTCAGAGGAGATTCATAACAGCTCTGATACACAGTCCAAGGCTGTTCCCTTTCTCAGTTAAGGTTTCACCTTAACTGGCTTCAGATGTTCAAAATTTGGGACAACCAGGTGTGTGTTCATTGGTTTCAACCCCCGTGAGTGAAAACAAATAGGCTTAAAAAGATGTCATGTCATCTTACCTATGTTAGGTGTGTCTTAGCACCCTCTTTATCCTACCCATGATAAAGAGACAGAGACTTCTCATGCAGAACTGTCTTTTGATGCCTGCACCATGGCAGGTAAATCTAATCCCTGATGTGTAAAAAAACAAGGTACTGCCCACAGAATCTCTCCTTTCTAAGAGGGTCCACACTAGGTCTTTCACACAGACATCTTCCTAGTCCATATGCTCTTCCCTAAAGAAGTCACTAGGAGATGTACCCCTGACACAGTCTCCCGGCCTCAAGTCCATAGGAAACTTCATTTTTTGAGTTTGTGGTTTAATAGCCTCATCCCTGAGTTTCTTTAGAGCTCTCTGCTGCCAGCATCTCGTCCTCACAACTCACTACTGCTGCCCTGACTGCTCCAAGATTCCTTTCACAGACCTCTAATTTGAAGCAGATCCCATAAGATGAGCCACTTGGGTTTTTTTCTCTCTTCTTCCTCTCAGTTAATGTCTCATACACTTCATTAATTCATTGTGCCTCATGGAAATGCTGGATGGTTGGACGAGAAGATCGTAAAGGTTTTTTCCAACCTTGATGATTCTGTGATTCCGTGTTAGGTGGACATCAAATGATCAGGAGTGGAACAACCAGCATTCCTGCCTCCAGAAACTCCTCAAATTTCCACTCCTGACTGGCAGAGCCTGACAGCTGGGTCAGAAAGGGGGATCAATGAAAGACCCCAGGAACAGTGATCTGGAGAGGATTTGGGCAAAACAAGAAGAGTTCAGACCTGAAGGGTCTTTTCACAGCAAAATCCTACAAGGCTCAGCTTTAGGAGATGTAAAGTAATGAGACCTATTTAAGTCAGGAAGAAGATCTGGGCATTGAGTCCATTAACAACAATGTTGACTAAAAAGCGAATGACCAGAGAAATGGAAGGAGAGGAAACAGCTATCAGATGAAAACAGGTTAAGAACAAGAGACAGGAATTTTAAAAGTTAAATCAAGGAGAGGGGTGAAGAAAAGCAAACAACTCCAGCACATAACGAGTCCAGTAACAAGTTTAGAGAAAAACAACTGAAAAAAATTAAAAGAAAGGCACAAGGGGTAGAGAAGGATGTACAACTGGATAAAAGGAGGAAAGAGTAGAAAGCAGATGGAATGAACAAAGAGGAAGCACAAATCTCCTCTGAGCTATTTCTATATTCCCCAAACCTATACAGGCCAAGAGGGCTCAGAGATGGTCAATGAAAAAGTTGTTTCTCTGTAACACAAAGACTCTGTAAAATAACAGTGGGTGATATTCATGCTCTCCAGCACTCACGACAATTTAGAAGTGATGGGGAACATTGATTCCTACCTACCAGTGAAGAAAAACACACACTTCCAAAAAGCACTCAAGACCCAAGTCCCAGACAAACTTGTGAACACGAGAACTGAACATGTCAGGGTCAACTCTCCTCATTAGGTGTGAGGGACAGAAGCCACATCAGAAACACCTTCCCAGAGGAGGTGAATTTAATACTCATGGAAAAACTTACACAGCACAAAGAAAATGAGGCACAGACCTGGACACATTGTTAACCTACACAGGAGAAGGTGGATCAATGTGTGATCCCAGACTGGCTTAACTGCAGTCCCAATCCCTTTCCGTTCAAGCTGGTTTGAACACTAAACTCAACCCTAAAGAGCTTCATCTGCAAGCTGTGATCTCCTGGTGTTTCATATGGTCTGACAGATTAGCAAAGACTTCAGCTGAATTCATTTAATAAACAATACAGTTCACCTGACCCACTCTGAACCCAAATTAGATGCATCTCACCACCTCCCATCTGTGCCACAGCCAGACACTACTGACAAAGCAATGTGAATGCTGGAAAAGGACAAAGTATCTCAAAACATCAGTGAACACCCACAAAGGGAGACAACATTTCAAGGAGGTTCTTTACCTGCAGGTGGGTCCATTCTGTATTTATTCTCTTGACACCAACCGACTGGTCGAAGTCTGCAATCCAAGTAAAACAACCACTGGTCATAGGATTCAGTCTCCTCCAATCCCACATAGCGAAGGCGTAATCTTCCTCCAACATTTTCAACCACACTAACTATCCAGTACTGAAAGGGATTCTGGGAATCCTGCAGCTCTATTAAGGAATCAACTGTAATGAGGTCTACAGGGTTTTTTCCTCGCAGAGGCTGTTTGAATAGAAGCAAAACTCCTTATTTTAAACTTTATTTGAAGACTTCTCAAGGAAACAGATGACAGCAGAAGATTATTTTTGTTTTTCACACCATCATCCAAGCGATCAGCAAACAGTCTGTTCTTCTTCTATTTTACCCAATGTCTTCCAAGTGCAAATTCAGAAGTAAAACAGAAAACAACAGTTGTGCTAATTTCTCAACCGACATCATCAACAACAACAACAAAAAAAAGAATAATAAAGGTGGAACAGCTCGTAAGGCACATCCATTTAGGACACGCTCCTGGTCTACTCAAAGCCCAGTTGTATTGAAGGATTTTAAACAAATTCTCATTGATTGCAGCTGATAGGAACCAACCACAGGACTGGACCCTAATATTTACCTAAAAGGTGACTACTTTGTGCGTGACCCAGAAATTTCACTCTGTGTACTGATTTCTTTCACCAAAGATCAGCTTAATCTTGTTCCTACTGGCATGGTGAGCAAATTCTCCCCCGCAGCCATGGATGCAGGAGTCTGTGGGGGTTATTCCAAAGCTCAAAGCCCACAGCAGGTTTGGTTCCAAGCCCAAGGCACACAGGATTTGTTGGGTCAAGCCACCATGCCCAAGAAATCCCAGTGACTGAGGTTATTTGCTTCCACATGGTTATTTTCTGGGATACCAGTTTTGCAGCCATGTACACATGTGTGCAACTTTCCACCTGCAAGCACAGGCATTAAAAAACCATGAGATGCTCTGCAGAACAACCCCTTTGGGGCTCAGTGTTTTTGTTTTGTGACTGTAAGCATCTCTGTGTTCTCAAGCTTTAACATAATGCTTAGATTTCTTATTTGTTATTAAATACAAGTTTGAATTCTTGTGCAGTGTCTCAGTTCTGGGGTTTTAAGAGCAGCATTAAAACGACCCCAAGACTTGGAAGCATTGGTCCCCAAAGGAGATGCTAAGCAATGGCAAAATACATTAAAAACAAAGACCTTCTTTTCCCTGTGTGTTTCTCCCACTTTTACTTAATTAAACCATATAAACATCTCACATTACTTTTGAAAATATTAATTCTGTAAATCAAGAGTCAGTCCAGGATGGTTCTTTCTAAAAGTGGCTACAAAACAAAACAAGGAGAAAGTCTTATTTTTCAAAAAGTTATTTTTCCTACTGAATATTGAAAATATTGAAATTTTGAGACGCAATCAATTTTTATACATCTCTCTTAATCCAAAAGAGCAGGCAAGAGCATGAGAATATGATAAAAAATGCAATTAAAATTAACAAAAAGCTTATCACATGTACAATTTTAAACAAACTTATGATTAACAGATATTTCTCAGAACAATATATTTGCCATAATAAGCTACTTTTCTACAGTCCAAGCTGCAAGCATCTGTATAATCTCTTCAAATATTATTTCATGGCAAAATACAGTGTCAGAATTTAATAATACAACACAAATCCACTTTAAAGTGGATTTTTTCCCCTCTCATACAACTGCTTGCAACAAAATATTCTCTAATATGAAACGATGGTGTAATGATTTAACTTATTATAATAAATCCCTGGCTGTATCAAAGTGAATATTGCTTCCCTGATTTGTGTGCTAAATTTTAAGCCAATGGGCTGTCACTTACCCCATGAGAACTGAATGGCTAGGATTAATAATCAGCTTGCATGAAATATTAACATTTACCATCATGCAAGAACCCTTCACATGCCTAGCTGGCACGTAAAAAAAAACCAAAAATTTAAAAAGTAGCACTACATATTGATTTAACAGTCTTAACAACAATCTGCAGCACTCATGAACAGCAAATCTGTCAACAGGGGCCAACATACATTGCACGACACAGACAGCACTGAGCACATGAAACACCAGGAAAGGGTCAGAAACTGTTTCAAGCCAACACAATGTTTTCTCTCTCTGCTTTTCTGCCTGGGGCTGCCTCTCTTCCCTGCCCGCAGGAAGGGGAGGTTTGGCACACACCAGAGGGGGGGCTGGACACCATCAGATTTCTTGTGTCCACCTGGGCGTAGTCCAGGAATGGGGATGCAGCAGGATGAGGATGTGGATTATTTGGGGTCTGCAAGGCTGTTCATCCCTCAGATGAGGGGAAAAAACCCTAATGGTACAATATTAATTCTCCCTGCCAGGTACGTTCATGCTGCTTGGGCACGTGGAAAAAGGATGCAGCTGTGGATAGTGCAAGTGACCAGGGACAAAATGATCAAAAATGGTGCCCGGATGGACACTGTCTTCCCACAAGCCAACATGAGCACTTCCACAAAGGTAAATTCCTGTATACCCTTGCTCTCAGCACAGAGGGACAAAGAATGAGGGGCTCCTGCAGGATCATCTGTCTCCTGGGCAAATGCCCCCACAGCACTCACAGGAGAGCAGGGCAGGTCCTGATGCAAAAGCTGCCCCTGGTTTCAAGGTGAAGCTGTGGGATTTCTGGGTAGGATCTCAAGGCACACTGAGGCTGTCCCAGGTGCAAGCCACCCCATGGATTTGCTGCACAGACTGGGCTTTTGGCCAAATGGGTGCATTTTCTGAAGGCACCTCACCCAACACTTTCCCCACTAAATGTCACTGCTGGATTTAGGTGGAGGGAACGTCCTCGAGGAAGCACTTCCCATATAAAGATAAACCTGACAGTGTCCCCCATCAACCTACTAAACCCCCTCTCCAACCTGTGCCACAGAATGGTTTGGGTTGGAAGGGACCTTAAAGATCATCCAGTTCCAAACCCATGTCACGGGCAGGGACACCTCCCACTAGACCAGACTGCTCCAAGCCCCATCCAGCCTGGCTTTGAACACTTCCAGGGATGGGGCAGAGATGGACTGGCAGCTCAGGCCACCAGTTTGAGGGATCTAATGGGGCACTGAAATGCTGAGCTCTCCCTTCTGTGGATCCCCCCCATGCTCTACTTCTCCCACCAGGCCTTTTACGAGCACCCAACTGTCTAAAGAACTAAAAGGCAAAACAAACTCCCCGTGACTGGGTGAGAAGCAGAGCCAGCAGAGTCCAGGCACTGCTGACAGAGATTTTGGGGCAGGGCTGGGTCAGGTCCCAGGGCTGGCACACAGACACTGCAAGCACACAGCGAGGAGGAGGAGGAAGAGGAGGAACTGCAATCTAATACATACACCTTCCAGCAAATTCGCAGGGGCCGTCCTGGCGCCGGTCAGATCCTGGATGAGAAACTCTGTCCAGTCCATGTATTTCTCCTTGATTGCTGGGGAAGGGGAGGAAAGAAAAGAAATGCTTAGCACAGCAGACTGCAGCTGCTTGCCACGTGTGTGTCACACAGTGGGCCTGGTGTATTTATTAAGAACCAATTCTTCATTATTAGAGGGATGAGGCCCTGGCACAGGGTGCCCAGAGGAGCTGTGGCTGCCCCTGGATCCCTGGAGGTGTCCAAGGCCAGGTTGGACAGGACTTGGAGCACCCTGGGACAGTGGAAGGTGTCCTTGCACATGGCAAGGTGTGGAATGAGATGATCTTCCAAGTTTCTTCCATCCCAAACCATCCTGTGATTGAGTCAGTTTAGAAACATCTCTTTGGGTTTACCAGCTCTAAAGTTTCGGATGCAACTGCAACTCAGACAAGGAAAAAAGCTGGTTTGCTGTCCAGTTCTTTGGGCAACCTGTGCACACAGTAAAATCCCAAAAAAAGGGAAGGTGTTGCTCCACTGTAGCCACTGACAGTGATTTACAACATCGTGGCTTATCATCCCCATCTCTCCCACCCAGAACTGGCCACTGCCTGTGTAACCACTCGTTTCCTGCTTATCACCTGGGCCCAGATGTGATTTATAAAGTCTCTCTGTATGTTCACTAATGACCTCTGGGAAAAAAAGAAGCTGTGCAAACTTTCAATTCCTTGACAGGAGACCAGAAACTCCAGGTGCTTTTCCAACAGAGTAGAAAAATCAACCCTGAGAACATCATATATCAGCTGCTGAGTCAATACACTAGCAAGAAGAAAGTCTTTCCCTTATCAGGAACTTCTGTTTCATTTAGGAAAAAAAATTGATAATTACTGAGGTAAATACTGTGAACCAGCATTAATTTAGGACATGTATGCAGTTTTATAAATATATAAACTTTATAAATAAATAAAAATAAATATAGAAATATATAAATTTTGCCTCTAGGATTCACATTCCAGTCAGTTCTTGTTTAAATCAGTAGACACACAAAGGCAATAATTGAGCATATCTCAGCTTGACAGACAGAGATGCCTCTTCAAATGCACTGTGCAGTTGCAATCAAAAATCCAGAAATTCGACTTTAATTCTACCTGCCTGTAAATGAGAATTAAATTACATCTGAAATTTTGTTTTCTCTCCAAACTAATCTTACTTGTATGTGAGAAAATCATCAGGAATGCAGTTATGTTGCTAACTTAGAAACACCTACAGAAGAGAAAAATCACCAGCATTTGAAAATTTAAGCATTTCCTCTGAATAAATAACTAGATATGTTGTTTAAAGACCATTGCCCCATGGTAATCCACAGGACTGGGCATGGATAAAGACACAAGCCATGCCCAGGGCACCTTACCTCAACCTCATTTCTGAGCTCTGCTCCTTCCCCAAAAGCCAGCTCTCCCAGCTTGAGCTATACATCCCATTTAGTTATCTAAATTACTTTAAATGTGCATTTAAATGTACTTAAAATTATCAAACCTTGCACTGCTGGACTTGAGCTTCCATAAAATAGTGTTTGAACTTGCCTGGAACCATTCTAAGTCTTTTGCAGCACTGATTTCACACGACTTCCAGAAGATTTATGACCTTTGCATTATTTACGATGAAAAGAACAGCCTGAGAAGAAATGGTTTAGATTTGGCACTTTCTGTCTCAACACTCCTGCTGTGTACACCTCATCAGTTCCTGTCCACCCACCTCAGGAAAAAGAAAACAAGCTGAATTTTGGCGCCAGGGAGAGGATAGTAATTGTGGCAATGAATGAGGCTGGAGTCCCTCTGGCTCAGACTTCTGCCTCTCCCTGAGAACAGCACTGGGTGCAGCACAGAAAGGTGCAAGTTGAACTCGATTTTGGCTCATTCCCACGAAGTTGTCAGCCAAATTTCTGAATGCCAGAGCTTCACTACCAAGGAATGACAAATGTGATAAAAAGCACACACTTTGAACTTTCAAAGCTGGCAGGAGTTGGGGGGAGGGAGATGGGGGGAGAATAGGATTTTCAAAGTTGACAACAGATTAACAGATTTCAGGGGCTTCCACTTCCAGATGCCCAACTGAAGATGTCATAACGATGCCTGATTCACAGATCTGGCTGTCTGTCAGTCAGTCTCCCAGTGCCTTTCAGAGAGGGGAAAAAAAAAATCCCCTGTCCTTTTTGAAAGAATTGCACCTCACAGTTTGACATCTAAATAAGCTCCTCTCCACACTCAGATCTGGATTAGAGGCTTCCAAAGTCCAACAGTCACAAGGTGACCTCTGTTTTCAGACTAAACAGGCTGATCTGAAAAAAAACCAGAGCTATTCTCACTTTCTAGGTGGTTTCAGAACCATCCTTCCCATACAAATCTAATTTCTAGGGTTTTCCTACATTATGCTTTTGTGGCATAGATAAAACGACTCTGAAAACCTCTGAGAGGCAGGAAATTGCACTGGAAGTTGTAGAAACAGGAATTTGTACCTTCCTCTGTGCCTACAGAGCACAATCAGCCTTCTCAGTTTTACAGTTCAAGCCACCACAGTGCAAATATTAATTTTTAGTAGTAATGAAGTGAATCTGAATGATCACAATATCTGCAAAAGCCTTTGAGGCCCAAGCAAAATGTTAAACAAATATATTCAAACCAAGGAAAATCTGCTGGGTAAATGAGAATAGCTCTCAGTGCAATGCATGGGTGCCCAAACTGAGCATCCCTCTCCAGAAATGCTGCTGCTCCTCTGGCAAATCAGACTCCTTCAGCACCTGGGGACTGAAGCAGTGAACTTTCCATCACTATTTCCCATTTTCCCTCATTACCTACAGGAAAAGGCTCTACTGAACCTCTCCTACTGCTGGACAGGCTGGGAGAACTCTGCTTTTTTTCTGCAGCTGGCTGGCCAGTTGGTGGGAAGGGAAGGTGGCCAGGCTAAAGAATCCTGCTCCATGGTGACCTAAACTCCACTAGCAATCCTGTTTTCAAAACATTTTCAAAACAATAAATTAATTCAGTGAGTCATCCATGGGCTTCAGACACCTGAAAAAGACCCAACATTTCCTTCCCCAATTCCTGAGGAGCAGCTCTAGTGATGCACCACCAGTTCCCAGACTCAGGGACGGGCTGGTGAAGGTGAACCACTCCCAACAGACCTCAGTGAAATTATCCACACCTGCAAAAGTAAAAACCAGTAAAAAAAAACCTTGCAGCTCACTGCCTCCTTCCATGAAAAAATGATTGTTTCAGAGATAGCCTTCTAGTTTGGCAAATATTACAGCAAATTCTTGAATGAGAAAGGAAAAGGACCTTTCCAACATTAAGACTCAGCTTATAAAATTGAGTGCCCCGTCCAGAGACCTGAACTCCACCAAGAAATGGATCGTATCCAATATCCCTCAAATTCTTCCCACTTTACTCAATTCACCTTGCCCAGAACATCTCTGACTCCAATTCCTCCCTCTCCTTCTGACCCACTGCCATTCCCTCACTTTTACTCATTGGTCCCATTTTCCCAAGCTGCATCCTGAGACTCCAGGACATTTGGACCTGGCACCACCTGAGGAGCAGGGGCTGCTGCCAGCTGGTCACTGGCTGATGTGCAAAGCCCCATCAGTATTTATCATTTAAATTAGTATTATCATTAGGTATTAGTATTTATCATCAGGTTCTCCCCATCAGCTGCTCAAGCCCAGCCCTTTCCCCTTGCTCTGTGCGTGCTGACCATAAAAACCATTCCAAGAGCAGCTGGAAATGCTGGAGCAAGGCACACCCCATCCCCTCCAATCCCCCTGAACACATGCCCCAGAGCCAGGACAGCAGCTTCATTCCCTGCAAAATTCCCTGTGAAAAAACCCTGTAAATTCCTGTGCCCTGCCTCGGCACATAATGGGTTCAGATTTATCTGCCTCTCTAGAGAAATAAGAGATTAAAAGCACATTCACAGTCCCATGACAGCACTGAGGCACAGGCACTCCATTCAATGAATATGAGATACTATTATCACATTAGCAACTCTTGGGATTTTATCTCCTTTTCTAGTAGTTGCTGTTTTGCTGAGAGCCACTCCTCTCAGGTTTACATGGAAATTCTCATTTTCCTTTTTTTTTTTTTTAACCCCCAAGAAGAGGACACTGCAAAGTGCAGGAAAAACCTTGAAATCTGAAAGACCAACAAGAAAATGGGAAGAACGTGGTTGGTTTTTTACTTTTCATGACTGTTTTTTCCCCCAAGGCACCCATTTGATTGGTAAGAACAAGATTCAGGGATCTGAACTGCTGCATTTGGTAAAATAGAGTAATGGAAGCATAAATAACTTACAGGCATACAGCACCTAAAAATAAGCTACTCCTTGGAAACACCTCAGCATGCCCCATGGATACGTGTGCCCAACAAGCAGTAATATCAAATTATGCTCATTTTTGTCCATACCTAAAAAAAACCCAACAACCAAAAAACAACAAAACAGTCTTCATGTTGGGTTTCTTTTTTTTTTTTTTTTTTAATAACACAGGATCACCAGCAACCTGTCGACACCTCTACTAGAAAATCCCCACTGGAACACATCAACCTCTAAACAGCAGAGTTTTAATTTTCTCATATGTGAAGAACAGCATCTTAAACAGCTTTATAAAATGGTTTAAGATCTTTCAGATTAATCTGCTAAGTGACAACACTTTCAGTGTGGAAACTATTTTTATCATTAAAAATTTAACTCTTTCCTAGGACTGGAATGAACAAAAACAGTTAACAAGGGGAATTATAGCTGGGCAGGACTCAGGCAATTCTTTTCCCTCCGTTGCAAAATAAACTAAAATACCAGGATCTCATTAAAAAGATTAATTTTCTAAACAAATAATTCAGGATGTTCAAAATTTAATACACAAATTAGATATATATATATATACACACACACTAGATACTAGATACAAGAATGAGATATACATTTAAGATACATTAAAGTAAAGCTGCTGGTGTCAGAAATAAATGCCCAGAGCCTGGAGAGAAGGATCCCAGATCAGCAGGAGAGCACCTGAAGGGCAACACAAGGGAATTCCAGCCACTCCATACAGCAGGGCTGGGTGGAGATCTGCTACAGGTCACCCAGCCAGGAAAACTAAGGCTGTACAGGGTGTGGAGCATCCCAAGTCTAGTGGAAATGTCCCTGTCCATGGCAGGGAAGTGGAAAAATATGATCTTTAAGGTCCCTACCAACCCAAACCATTCTGTGACTCTGTGACGAGATACGCAGTTTTTTAAAAGCTAAACAACATATTGCAAAACTATAGAAAGCTTACAATATTGACATTTTCTTTTAATTTTGAAGTTGTCACACATTCAATGCAATATTTATAAGTTACAAAAATATTAACACATAAATGTTGCAACTATGTTATAAAGGTCTAAATGATGGAGTCGAAATGAGATGTCTTTATATCAAAATAACATAGAATGCTAAAACAATTTGTTTAGACTTCACCCATCAAAACAATTTGTCAAAACTGACATGTTCTCACAAAATATTTCCATTTTGATAAAGCAGCATTTTGACAGGAAACGGTTGAATCCCCACATTTTCATTCCTCTTGCTGAACTGTTTACATCCCTGTGAACCAGACTGGATGTGAAAACAGGATGAGGGCTGAGTGCTGCCCCAAGTAAAGGCTCAGGCTGTTTCTGAACCCTCCCCAAGACCTTCAGGGCTGGGAACACACTCCACTGCATACCCTACAAAGCCAGATCCCATATTAAGAATTTCCAAAATAAATCAAGTAAAACCTATGTTTAAAGAAAAATTTACTTAGTGCTTTGACGACATTATTCATAAAAATGACTATTTGCTTTGAATTCTTTTGTGGGCTCCCTGAAAAAAAGCCAAATGGGGCTAAAGACATCTTCAAACAATTTCTTACTTAAAACTTCAAACAGTCTTCTGTTCTCACAGCAGCAGAGTTCTGTGGTTTGAACTGGATCACAAAATAATGCAAATTCAGTCCAGAAAAGAAAAGGAAGTGCATCAAAAGCTGTTGATCTGATTTCCTTGTGGTGCAGCCACAAATACCATGAGACCCCCAACTTCAGAGCTCAGGCATTGTCTTCTATCCACCTGTCTTAAATAAAGTGTTCAAGGAAAATTATATTATATAGAGAGGATTTTCATGGAAACCAGAAGCCATAAGCAACTGCCCATCAAAGAATGCAGGTGCTCAAAAGACACTTCTGGACCAGCAGTACTCTGTGGTGCCATTCATGTGAATTTACAACAGGCTAATGACCAGATGCTGGAAGGAAGTGTGAAGTCTGTAGGAGAATGTGTAACTCTTGCATTCTCTGAGTAGATGATCCCTTAAGCTGTTGATGAATCTGCTTGATCTTAATTATCTCACTTTTTAAAAAACAAAACTGAGTAAGTGCAAACTTTAAATTAATGTTTAGCCCATGTGAGCTACTTAATTTAATAACAATATTCTGCATGTTTGTTAAATTTTCTTCAGGATATTTGGTGTCCTTTGTTTTTTCAAGCTATCCAAACCACCCTGATCTCATTTCTAAGAGAAGATTACACTGTAGTTTCTGTGGTCCTGACCCAAGAAAGGGCCAGCACACAGACTTTAATCCTTGCACACCCAACTCTGCATGAAAAAGCAGTCCTTGATTAGAAAAAGTAGAGAGGAAAAAAAAAAAAACCAGATAAAGGCATGAATACATGCTGTAGGTTCTCACCTGAACAACTCCCTTACAGTTTTTTTTCTATTCAACTACACTGAATTTCAGTACAATACGACTTTCATCCTTTCTGCTGCCATTCAGCATTTCCAGAAATTATATCCTGCTTATATCCTCTGGGTTAAAACAAGTAAGCTCATGAGCAAAAAGCTGCTTCACTGTCCACAGGACACTTTGCTTCCTACCATCCTTTGAGCCCTTCACAGAGGTGCACACCATTCCCCTCGGGTTTCTCTCGTCTTTAATTAACTGCTATCCTTTTAACAATAAAAAAGCAGCGAGTGGTTTGGGAGCTGCTTTTTCATTTCTTGAAGCTTGCACTGGCTACAAACTCCAACCCAAGTGCAGGAATTGTGGGTGGAAAAGGTGAATGTGGGGTGCTGTGGGAGAAAACCATCAGTGTGTCCAGAGTGAGTGGATGCTATTATACTTTTTTTTTTTTTTTTGATAATGCAAAATCTAGTAAAAATCCCCTCCATGAACTCACTGCAGCTCAGGAAGCTGAACAAAACACTTTGTCCTGGCAGACACCACCAACCACTGAGGCCATCCCATGCAGTAGGATCAGCTGTCTTCACCCCAAACACAACATTGTGGATACAGACACTCTGCTGGCATCCCACCCTGTGGCTTTCTGCTCCCAAGTCCAACTGCCCGAGATCAGAAGAGAAATTTGCCTCCTAGACCCCACCAGCACAATGTGCCACAAACCCAGACCAGCCTGTCCTGACTCCCTGAGCACAAGAGCCTCAGGCACCCACCCAGCAGTAAATTATCTACTCCTAAGTACTGTGATTAATTACCTTCCTTCAGTCAAAGTCAATACTTGTCTTGCACTGAAGTATTTAAAATAAATTTTTAGAAAATGGATAAAAAAGAGAGGGGTGCTGATAATGGGAAGGAACTCTGTCTTGGTGGTGTTACTTATCAATTGCAATCAGATCATGTAGATAAGGAACAGCAGCAAATCCATCAAGCTCCCCTTGCACTTGTCACATCCCTTTGTTCCAAGGCTTCACCCAGGTGTGATCAGCACCAGCCAGCCTGGAATCACCCAGACACAGCACTGCTCTCCCTCAGGATCTGGGAATGGGGGAAGAGAGATGCAGATGGGACATGGCAGGAGGAGAGGGGAATTAATCTCTTCCCACCCTTCACCTTGCAGGGGTGCAACCAATTCGTTCACCTGGTCCTTCAGCATAACAAGAAGTCACCTGGGGCCATCCAGCCTTAACAGGTTGGAACTTAATGATGAAGCATTCAACTGTTCAGAGCATTTACCACGTATTTATAGCCTAGGTTAACGGCTGGGCTCAGTGATCTTTTCCAACCCAAACAATTCTACGATTATTTATTTATTTTTAAGGTGTTTTTACACTGATTTCACCTGGAACACAATTCTACAATGTTGTCACCTAGACTAGGTACCAAAACCCACGCTCATTAATACCTCCAAAACTGGGAAGGGAATGCAAAATTATCTTCTGGACACAACCATTTCTAAGTGAGTGTCCTGGTTTACCAAAACTGGGAAGGGAATTAATTATCTTCTGGACACAACCATTTCTAAGTGAGTGTCCTGGTTTAGGGCAGATTTTGGGAGGAAACTTCTGAAGGGGGTCTTTTCTAGAAAGCAAATTCAAGCAGCCCCCCTGCCCAACCAGTTCAGGAGGTAAACCTCCTTCAAGAAAAGTGCAAAAAATCCCTATTTATGTAACAAGCAAAGTATTCACAAGCACAAAAAAATGGATAATATTAAACAATGGAACCTCTCACTCTTCTGAAGAGATGGCAAATTCAGAAGGTCCTTGTCATGGGGTATAAGCTCAGCTCACTCAGTCTCTTATCAGTCTCTCCTGTGCTGGGAAATGCCACATCCCAGGCTCCAGTGGGTCACAGGCATGGGCTCCTGGTGTTTTTCTGGATTTTCAGTCCAGAGCAGGCTGATCAGTTCCAAGAAGAAGAAAAGCCAGTTTGGGGAACTTCTCTGCCTCAGCTAGCCAAAAGCTAACTAAAAGCCAGAGAGAGCTCTTTCCTGCTGCCCATGCTGCAGACAACACTGTCTGTGAGAAGGAAAGCTGAAGCTCTTATCTCTGTTTTTGGATACAGCCACCTCAGACATTCCACTGCTTCTCCTTTCCCCCCTTGGCTCCCACATCTGGTTTTAAAAGCACAGAACTCAATATCCAGCATAAGCAGAATAGACCATTGGGGATACAAGCAGCATGAAGTCACCCCAGGACACTGGGTCAGTTATCAGCAGGCATGAATGAAGGCTGAAAATCATCCTGATTTTGTTACGGAATGCAACGTGGCACAAACGGGCTGATTTTAGTCTCAGTCACTTCTGTGATAAATTAGGAAAAAACCTGAGTTGTAACTACAAAGTCAGAGTGTTTCACCCAGAGTTAGCCATTTGTGCTCCTCCAAAATTTCTTACCTGAACAGAAATGGCACACTTTAAACAACAGCAGTAACAATGCTCTCTGCCCCATTGAATTCTAGGAACAAGGTAACTGAATTTCATTCTTGTCAACAACAGTCTTAGAAACAAATCAGGACTGGCTGACTTAAATAATATTGGATGTGTACACAGAGTTCCTGAAAGGCATTTCTGAGAGCCAGGCAATGCCTGGATTATGAAAGCTCTGCACACACCACATAACCATAGGGGTTCTCCCATCATTAGTATCAATGACCATTAGGGTGATGGCTCACTGTGAAAATGAGCATCCAAACTCTGCAGCTCCTGGCACTTAACCCCAAGCCTCCACGCACATTCCCTGATTATTTTTTCCTTCCTTGTGCATTAAGCACCATGCCCAGGGCTCAGAAGAGATGGATCATGAGCACTGAGAGCTCCAGCTCCCAATCTCCAGACCCAGGAGTCTTAATGAAGGCCTTGTCAAATCAGCAGTTTGGGAGCTTTCAGGGAAAAGAGGGGGGAACCTGGTATTGTGACTGTAATTTCTACGTCAGGTTTTAGCCCATAGAGATGCAAGCATAATAGCAATAACATTGTGAGAGTCCTGTTATTCAGGGAAAATCAGCATCTTAACCAAGCAAAACCAGATCACAGAGCTGAGAGTGACTGCATCAGGAGGTTATGAATTCACCTGTGTGAGAAACAAGTACATACACCAGATTCCTTGCACTTAGCAGGCATTTGCATGGTTATTTCCTTCCAAATTGTAGCCCCTCTGGGTGAAACCAAAAAACTATTTAGCCATCTATGCAGGCAAAGAGATTTACTGTGGCAGGTAGACAGAAATGCACAGACAAATGTAACTGAAATTGTAAAATCCCGAAAAGTTTAAAAGTTTTAAAAGTTAAAGTTTTAAAAGTTTTTTGAAAGTAAAATTTAGAAGTTTTGAAAGCCATGGGGGAAGGTCCTTGTGCTGCTTGCCCAGCCATCAGTCCTGGTAAAGTCTTCCTGTAGCAGTCCACAGCTCCTTGTGCACTAGTTCCACATCAAAAACACAGAAAGAGGAAAAAAAGCCTGTCTACAAAGCAAAATGCTGAATTCCTAGATAAATCCCCATCCAAGTCAGAATTCCTAACCACAGCCAGAACTACTGCAAGCCAGCCAGCAGCTTGGTTCAGAGCTGAATCAGTATTTCTGGGCAGCATGGGCACACGCCGGCCCATGCCAACAGCAGGTGTGCACTGGGGTCTTTCACACAAAATGACATTGCCCCAGGTGTCACTGATGCCCACACAGTGAAAGGAAGAAAACCTGGAGGTCTCCTGAACACCAAACACCCTCCCCTTGGCTTACCTTAGCAATGGACACAAGAAGCAGCTCCATGCCCTGTGCCTTTGGGATCTCACAGACCAACCCCAAATAGATTTTGTGGCATAACAACACCTAAAATTTATGGGTCATTCCATCTGGGGATGTCACTGCAGTATAAATATCCTGCCCAGGGCTCTGACCTCACACCTCCAAACTCCATCCAATTATCCCCCACACTAAGTGCCTCTTCTCACTCCCAAACCCCACGGTCACTTTCTGAAGGATATTCTTTGGAGACAGCTCTGCAAAACCCAACAAATTTACAGCAGCACAATGTTCTTACATAAAGCATAAACCAGTTCACTGCACAATTATGTTGTTTTTCCCTGGTAGTGCCAACAGTCTACAGCAAATATCCACTACAAATAAAACCATCAAAACATAGAAGACAAATAGAGGGATGTGATGTCCAAAAAATCCAGTCTGATTTGGGGTTGGGATTTTGGGTTTTTCTTTTTTGCATTTTCTGCATTCTACGGAAAGAAGAGAATGAGTGGGGAGGATGCTTGCAGTTTATTGTATGCATTATACTGTTTAATACACAACAGAAGAAATATCAACTGAAAAAAAGAGAAAGGACTGAAGTTTTGGTTAATGCTTAAAACTGGGGGAGTGTTTTTTTTTAGAATCACAGAATGGTTTGCACTGGAAGGGACCTTAAAGATCCTCTTGTTCTATCCCTACCATGGGAAGGGACACCTTCCAGCAGACAAGGTGGCTCAAAGCCCCATCCAGCCTGGCCCTGAACACTTCCAGGGATGGAGCAACCACAACTTCCCTGGGCAGTGTGTTCCAAATTTTTTCCAACTTCTTTTTTTTTTTTTTCCAGCAGCAGCAATTTCAAAGGGAAAAGCAAGCCATTACTAGTTTCAGTCTCACACTCCCAACACAAAGATGCATCCCAGAGGCAAGAGGCAAAGGGATTCTTTGCTGCAAAACTCTGTCAGGACTCAAGGGGAGGCTGGTGCCACTGTGCTTGAGTTAGTGAAGAATTTATGTTTAAAGAGACTGACCTGAAACAGAGGCTAGACAGAGTTGAAGGAATAAAGTAGGAATTTATTATAAGGTCTTCAAAGGATACACCTTGGGCAGTACAAGAGCCTGGCTGTGGGCTCCAAGATGGATTGTAAGGTTTGATTTAAGGATTTCCCTGTGACTCTCCCTAAATCTCACTGCTCATCCCCAGAGCTTGGGACAACAATGGAAATCCAACCATTCCCATGACCCAGCACCCTCCCAAATTATCATGGAAATAGCAAACAAGCCTCATTCACCACGACTCCAACTTCTGACACCCTATGAAGCAGAAACATATGTTTTCAAAAAAAAACCCATCAAACTCATTTCACAATTTACAGTGCGTTCTGTAATTAATCACATTTGTATTGCCAGCTCCTAATGACTGAATCCCGTTTAATCACTCTGGAGCCTTTCAGCTGTGTGATGTGAGCACCACAAATCAGAACCTGCAGGGCCTGATGAACATTCATCATGCATCCTTCCCGAAATTAATGGTACAGTCAAAGCACAGCCAGGCCCCATGAGGTGCTCAACATCCTATGCACAAAATGTAAATTCATAACCATCATCACAACACCATCAAAGAAATACTCCATCAAGGCTCATTTTGTGCTTGCTAAACATGTGTTTTCTTCACTTGGAAACAAAAAAGGGGCTTGAACTATAAATCCCAGGATCAAAAACACCCCCCGAAACTTTGAAGAGTTTAAATCTGAATTGGAGATCAACGTGGAACATTATGCAAGGCAACGTGTGAAATGAGAATAACAATGTGCTACAGGACCTGAAACGGGAACAGCTTTTCCACAGTGCTCTAAATTTCCTTTGAATTATAAAACTTTAGCTTCTCCATCAGCCTGGGATATTCTGACTGGAGATAATGATGCTCTGGTGAACCCAAATGTCTTCACTGCTAAATCAAATATTAGTGCAGAGCCATGGTTCATTCAACTGGTTTGTGAGCCCTTAATCTCGTCTTCATCATACAATGCTAACTCTTAAGTTTTTTTGGCTTCTTTCTAAATAAATTCAGATGTCTTATATCAACAGGCCTTCCCAAAAGATGCACCTGCTGAAAAGGTAAAGCTCAGCAGCAGAACTGCTCAAAGCAAAGCAGGAATCTATGGAAGAGGTAATTTCAGCAGTCGAAACATTCCGGGTGTAGATGATTCCCATGGGCAGAGACTCCTCACTGACCTTCCCAGAGCTGCTTGGCACAGGAGAATTGTAGATTTCCCCCTCTCCAGGTTTTGTACTCATCAGGGCAGAGCCCTGGCAAAACACATAGCAGGACAATTTCCTCAATCTGGAAAGGCTTCCCCTGGATATAATTAATCTTCTACATCAACTCCAGCACTTTTGGAAGTAGCTACATTTTTTACACCTAAAAACACTGACTTTCCCCTCATTTCTTCATTCCCAAGTGACAGCGTGGGTAAAGAAGCTTTTTTTAGCTACAAAAACAGGAGGTGGATGCTCTGCCTCTCAACACAAAGTAAACCATCAATCAGGATGGGTTTCAGCATGTCCTTAAGCTCATTTGTGGGTCTGGGTTTTATTTCTTCTGTGACCAAAATCAAATGGAAGCGAGAGCATGCACACAGAGACATAGAATCAGATTATTTGAGAATTCAGAGCGAAAGTTCTGCAATGCAGAAGGGCCAGAACTGACCCAGAATTTGGTTATCTGGGTTAGAAGAATTGATTTTTAGTTGTCATCAGGAAAATGCTTTATAGGAACATCCCTTAAACCTCCACACTGTGTTATCAGCCACCTCCACGGGCTCCAGGAGCATATGGTCTGCTTCAGGAATCCAGCCCCTTCCACGGTGACTGGGAGCCCACATTATCATGCATAATGAAGGAAAAATCAAGTGCAAGTCACAGCTGGCTCGGGATCATGCTGGTGCTTGCATCTGCCACTAGCAGCTTCCCAAATTCACTCCGTGCCTGTTCCTCACGAATCCAAGGTGCACCTGAAGGAAAGCTCTGCTGAAGACATGGCACTGGACATGCTGGCTTGTCCTTGGCCTAAAAGAGCTCAGAAAATCCTCCCTCAGCACTAAAAGGCATAATTTAATAATCAAACTGATCAAAAAAGGTACACTGAAGAAGAGTGTACTTGAATTTTGGCATGCTCTGGATCAAATCTCTTGTGTTACTCACCCTCCCCAGTTCCTATCCAATGCACCAAAAATATCACCTCCTTCTCTGATATAAACACCCAAAGCTGTGCCTAACTTTGAATATTAAAGACATGGTTTTTTTTTTTTTAAGTCTCCACAGATATCTCCAATAGAGATTAATTAAGTTTGACCACGCTTTACCTTTTATATCATTAACTGCCTAAGTCTAGTCTTACAGTTGAAGTGGCATTTCCATTCCAGAACTCCTCTGGGGAAAATTACAGGAGACTGGGGAAGGGAAATTAAATTCAATTATCAAGAATGACAATTTAAAAATCTCTCAAACTAATAATTTTTAAGAGTATTTTATTAAAAATGCATTCAGCCAGACATTAATTAAATTGACAATTACAAAAACGAGTGGTCTGCACCCACTGTTATGCTTTCAGGGTCAATCATCCCATTTTTCTGTGGTTTCTGGGCTTTTTAGCTCCACAGCTTGAGAGGAGATGTCCCAGGACATGGTGTGAGTGTGGAAGAACAACTGTGGATATTCACTGCTGGATATTCAAGGTGTGGGGATCTCCAGAGTCATGAGCAAGGTGCACATGTCAGTGGTGCTTTCTCAAAAAATGACACTGTAGTCTCCTCAGTGACAACACACCAAGCCTAGAAAAGGGGTTTTAATTCTTCTGTTAGATACTGAAGAGATTCTCAACTTTTCTGCATTTTGTTTCATATTCACATGGTCTGAAACAAGGAGCTGGATGATGCCAAACACTGGTTAAACTCAGAGCAACGGGGCCAGTAATTCTGAAACTTTTTTTTTTAAGGAGCCTCACAGAGGCTGATTATGAAATAATTTCCATCTTGACACTTAAATGTATTGGGAGGAGGATTCTGCTTTTTCACTCAGTGGATGGAAGAAGTTTTTTGCAAGAATTGTCAAAGAGAATTTTTTTTTTCTGAAATGGTCTCAAAGGTACCACCCAAAAAATCTACCCTGCTCCACTTGCTGCTAAAGAAGGAGGAAATCTCTACTTGCAAAAAAGTCTGGTGTCTGCTCACAGCCTTTTCCTGCAGTATTTCCTTGGAAATGCAGCTTCTCATTCAGTCTCTGCCTCAAGCTGCAATTACTCCTCTCCTGCCCTATCTCTGATCCTCCAGCACAACCTGCACTAAACCTCAGGCTCAAAACCAATGGTTTGGTCACGGTGGAGGCTGCAGACTGTGATCAGAATCATCAGCAACAGAAGGCAAAGCCATGGGGTCTCAACTGCTCACCTCAAGTGCTCCAAGCATCCTGAACAGAGCCTGAGTCCCACTGAAATGAGCTTTCCTTGCAGGGGGTCAGGAGCTGCCGCAGAAATTGGTTCTGCCAACATTTTGGGCTGGATAAAGCAGTTTTTGCAGCTCAGCATCACTCGCAAGGAGTTTTGCTGCATCAGGATTTGCTGAAGTTTAATGCTTTTGCTGTGCAACGGGCTTGAGCCTTGATCTATAGAGACAGAATCTCACATGGTGCCTAATAACACCACCAAAAAAATGGAACTCGGATCTGTGTGGGTTTGGACAAGCAAAATTCCCTCAGTTTCTAACACAACCTCTCTTCTAATACAAAGCCCTGCTCATATGTAGCAGAAACCTCAAGGGGCCAGACTCCATCCACTCAAGAGGGATAAATTTCAGTTCCCAAAGTTGCCCACTACAAAATCAACTGGTTCCACAGGAAAAGATAAAAAAGGAAGAAAAAAGAAAAAAAAAAAAAAAAAAGGAACTTTTGCACCTTTTCATGGCAAAAGCAGCTAAGAAATGCCTCATTCCATGCAACACCAACCCCACCATTCCATGCAAGGTGTGGGGTTGAGAGGATCCCCAGCTCATGCTGATGCCTTCCCAAAGTTAGCTCTACCCCTCCAATCACCCCTGCTTTTACCTCCCTACTTGCCCCATTTGCTTTTCACTTGCTGGTCCAGCTGTGAAAACATCAACTGGCTTCAGTCCTGCTGTTCCCAAGGAGAAATCACATCCCCAAGGATTTTTTAGAAATTATTGCAAAAGACATGGAACACAGAGCTAACACATACCCTGATTTCCTCCTGGCCATTTGTCATGACTGCCAACCATAAAGAAACTTCACCAGCACACCCGAGCCCCAGCCCTGCCAAGAGCCTGAGCTTGAAGAGAATTTCCATCTCCCTTCACAAATCTCTGATATCCAGTGCAGAAATGTCCAAACCTCGCTGGCCATAGGAGGCCAGACTCCAGAGCACTTTGGGCTAGTCTAGTCCTTCAAGCAGCAGCAAACTGGGTGCTGAAGGCTTCCAAAACCAAAAAAAATCCTATTTGCTTACAATCAGAAATGACCAACATGCTCAAGTGATTTTCCTGCTGGATAATGACCTCAGCTGCAGTCCTGAAACACCTCCAGCTGTGATGGTGGAGGATGGATGGCTCCTCAGGTTTTAGAAAAAGGAGAAAGTCAGGAGTTCTCTGCCTTGAAAACCCAGATGCACCATAAGGGCAGGATGAAATGAATCAGTCTCTGATATTCAGGCATCTTCCAAACAGCGGAACAGGTATCAGGAGAAAACAAACACAACTGAGTACAGTGCTGTGTACAGAAATGAACTAATATCAAGCTTGACTGAAAAAGTTGATTAAATTAGTTTAATTTAAAAGCCCAAACAAACCCTGAAGGAGGTTCTTTGTTTATTGCTTTTTACCAACAGCACACTTTACAGAAGAAGCACCATGTGGGCATGAAATATTCATTCATTAAATCTTTCATAAAGCTCCACACTATTGGTTTCACTCAGGATATATTTATAACTTGTCAAAGTCCCCGAAAATCACTGCTTTTCCTTTTCCCCCCCTCCAGACTGTTTATAAAAGGATTAGGCTTTCAGTTTTCATTGCAATATCCCTGATCCTCAGCTTTACTGTTGCTTGTACACAAGGTGCTGCTTCTTTAATCATAACAGGATTCATCATTCAGCCTTCCCTGCACCACCCAAAAGAGACCCTTAAAATGCTGCAAACCATCCAGCTGCTGTGGGAATGGCAGCATCACTCCTTTATGGGGGAAGGCAGCAGCATGTGGAGATAAAAGTCAGAACAGAGAGTCCACCCAAGCGAGGGAAAAGCAGGCAGAGAGTGGATTCACTGCAGCAGGGCCATGTCTGAGTCACTGGCTTTCAAACCTCATCCACTGGAGAACCACTTCTTGAACCCTTCCTTGGCTGCCAGCCAACCTCCAGATTAAACCCCTGCTCCGAGCTGGGTTAATAACACACTAGAGTAAACAGTGCTGCATTATCCTCAGTGTTAGCTGTAAAACTAAGTCATATTTTTTTACAAGGTTTGCTGACTACACGGCTCAGTCCAGTACGGGAACAAGGACAGGCTACAGTTACAGATGAAAAGTATTTCCATTTAGAAATCTGCAAAAATCCAGGATTTACATTAGGGGACAAGTGCATCTGTGAAACTGCCAACCCTCTAAGGACTTGCACTGATATCTAATCTAGGTGAAGGCCAAATCTGATTTTTCCAAATTATCCTCAGTAATACTCTGTTCTGCAGAAGATGTCCCTGCCCATGGCAGGGATTAGAATGAGATGATCAGTAAGATCCCTTCCAACACAAACCATTCTTGGATTCTATGATAAAAAAGCACCCAAATACAGATGCTGAAGAGGCACTTGAGGTGCCCTGCAGGTTGCTGAGCAGTTCTGGTGCCCACAGACACTGCACACATCCCTGCCTCGCTGGACCACAGGCTGCCTGGTCAGGCCTGCTCCTTTTTCCCTTCCTCCATTTGCTTGTGAGCATGAATAAATATAAATACAGTATAAGCAGATGTTGTTGTCCCTGGAAACTAGGCTTGCTGGGCATGTTCTGCTGAAACAGCTTCTTACTGGAAAATTAGGTTTTGATAAAAAGTGTGTTTCGTTTCTTGCTTTTAATAAACAGAGCTTACTTCATGTGCAAGCTCTGGGCTTTCTTTTTTCTGCTGGAAAACTAAACAATCTTGCACGGTTTCAGTTCTTCAAATGCCTGATCCTCAGCAAGGACTGGGTTCCCCAGGCACAAGAGCATCTCATGGGAATGGAGGAGAAGAATCTCAGGATGAATGCACAAGGAGAGGCCAAAACCCTCTGAGAAAAAGTCTAACCCAGGCAAAAGGGCAAGGTGGGACCAGCACCCATTTTTGAGGCGCTGAGTCTGCTGCAACTCAACCCAAAGACAGTTTTTTGGGTGTTTAAACCAAAGACAGCCACCCTGATGTTTTTGAGTGCAAAAACGCTGACTTTTTCCTGAAGGAAAATGCTGGTGAGCACAAAGCAGAAGCTTTGAATTTATGGTTTCATGAAGGCGAGAAAGGAACTTTTCTAAGCCAGTTCCACCAGATACTCAAGAGGAGCAAGAAGAGTGACCCCAGCTGATGAGACTTGGCCTCAGGGGAAATTTTCCCCTCAGCAGAGAACTGAGAGTGCCCCAAGGTCACTACCTGAGCCACAGGGCCCCTGCAGAGCCAAGGCTGGGAATCCTGTCCACATTCCTAAATAACACTTGTACAGCACTCCCAAAACACTCTAAATAAGAAGACCTGTGCTGAACCAAACAGTTTTCCCCCTCGATTTTCTCCATCACTCACAGAGCCACAGCAGTGCACACCGCACATTTCCCACTCAGGACGTGTTTTTTGGTCTAAGTTTCACAACTGAAATATCAGGATAAATCATCTACTCCCCACTCCACCTAATAAACCTGCCAGCATCTCATCCCTGCAAGGCTCTCTGCAGTTATGCCTCTGGACCTGAAAAATTATATTAAAAGGAAAATCAAAACAGAAGATGTTTACCTCAAACCCAACAGACCTGGAGATGATCAAAACCCTCTGCATTTGATAAAGTCTACAACTCAAACTTCTTGCAAAGCCTGACCCATGGCCAGGCTGTGCCACATTTACACAGTAGCTCAACAATTAATTATATTCCCAAAAGACACGTGGGGGGCTGTTATGCTCAGTTTACCCCAAAAGGGCCTCACTTGGCAATACTAAGTCTTTTGAAAGTAACTAAAGCCAGTAGCACATGAAAAAGATTTACAGTTTCACACAACAGTGAAAAGAGCATTTTCCCTATCAAGACAACATTACCCTGATGGCACTCAAGCCACGAGCAGACTCTTGAATTTTCCCATCCCAGGTTGAGGGATCTGAATCATGCCAAGGAAGGGAAGAAAAAACTACTGAGGGTGCTGTAATGAAAATATGCTTTTCTCAGGAGCAAGTCTGCAAGGGCTATGAGGGGCTGGGAGGAAATGCCAAGCCATGACATGCTCCAATGAATTCCAGCTCCTGGAAACTCCCAAAATACACCAGAGTCAACTGACCTGACTCCTACCACAGCAAATTTCAGCCAAACCCAGCATTTTTACCTCCTCTCCTCCCCTTTGCCGTCATCAGGAGAGCTTAGAGAGAAAAAAAAACGAACTATTTTTTTATGTGCTCATTAAGTATGATCTGCTAAATGTTCTATGCCAATGCATAAAGCTGCCTACTATGCTAATAGAATATTTAATTGACATTTATTTGCTGACTAGTTATTTATGCTAACGTCATCCCTGCATAATTAATAGTCTGCTAAAGTCGACTTGAAAAGCACACATAAAACACTGTACTAAGAGTCATTTGCAGCATTTAAAATAAAGAAATCCTACCATCTATTTACATTAGGTTAGTCTAAACTCATTTTTGATGGAATAACAGGATAAAGATCGGGCAGAGATTTTAAGAAACAGCCCTGTATACTGCTTTAGAAACATCCACAGGCTTTGACAGTGCAACCTCCCAAAGAAGATTTCCGAGTTTCATTTTACTTGGCTCGAGGGCCCAGTTCTTAGCTGATGTAAAACAGCATAAGCTCAGTGAATGCCTACTTATTTTCTCCAGCCTCAAGCTCTTAGGAAGTAATATTTCAGGTGAAAGAGCTAAACTGGGGCCACATCTGCTCTCCATATCAGTAAAAAAGCAAAAGGAGAAGTCCACCCTGCCCATCTGATCCCTCTACCTGCAAGTACAGCTTAATTTTTACTTCCTCTGGGATGAGATCACCAGGGGGAAGATGACTTCATTTAAAAAAAAAAACAAAACCCCAACTATATCCATGACTGTATTTTCTGAAAGGGAATCTCTGAACACCCTCATCCACTGTCAAAAACATTATCTCGCATCTCTGTGTCCTCCTTTTGAGCACCCACGGACAAGCTTTGCATTCAGCAAGGGAGATCCAATAATGATGCTGAAAGCCAAGGGTATGGGCCACATCACCACCACCCTGAGCTGTGACCCCAAAAAAAGCCTTCTGTGCGCCTTGGAGTGACATCAAACCCACACCTGCAACACAGCAGACCATTTTCTGGCCTTTCAGAATCATCCTGCTGTAAATTTCAACAAGGGCAACCAGATTCATTTCTCCCCTTCTTTACACTGCTGACCTCAAAGAGCAGGATTTTGCTCTGTGATAGATTCACATGATAGTATATAAAACCAACCAAACAAAAAAAGCAGTAAGTTGTCATTTGAAGGTAACCCAATATGCCATGGCGCAAGTTTTATCTCCCTTTTCAACCATATCCTGCCCAGAATCTGACCCAGCTCTTGGAATCACAGTGAAATTTCCCTCCTTTGCCCTACATCTGGGATAGGAATTAATCTCACCTGACAGCCAGATGAAAACCTGCCTCAAATACTGACCAAATGATGGTGTTTGCCTTCACAGAAAGCCTGGGCAGGCAAAATGCTTTAAGTCTACCCTTCTTTATGGTAGATTTGATGATTAAACTTCATCAAGCTCAGCACCATGAAAGAGAAGGTTATTTCAACACAGGATCAGACTTCTGAACTTTAATCCTCCTTGCACTGAGGCAACAAGGAAGTAAAAGCTGCTCTCCTACACAAAATCACAGTGGGACTGATCTTCTTGGTCACCAAGCCCAGGTACAGCCAGTGTTCAGAGGTTTCCCCATTCGCACCAGCCCACCACAAAACCAAAATATAGACCTGGCTCTCTCCCTGCTATGTTTCTTTCCATCTCCACACACTCCAGCTCACAGATCTGCACACAGAAATGCCCTGTTTGAATTTCCATCTGTGAATAGCATCAAAGCAGAGCCGCTGCTGCAGTTCCAAGTGTACAAAACAATCCCGTCATCCGGTGTCTTCAGCTCATTCCAGGATGCATTACAACAGTGCCAGGAGAGCCTGGGCTCTGTCAGCTCAGCTGGAAATCTGCAATCTGCACAAAAACCCCCGAGCGTCAATCACAGGATGTCCCTGCTCTTTCACAATGCATAATTTAGCTACTACACTTGTCAGGTTCCCCACGCCGCTCCTGCGCCCGATGGTGGATGTGTCCAGGAACTCAACTGTCACCAACACAGGAAAACAGCACATGGAAATGAACAGCCTAAAGGACACCTCTTTTCCTCTCACTAGTCAGCAAAGTTTAGTTAGGCTTAAATTTTTAATGCTCAGTGGGTAAAAGGGATGAAGGATGCTCAGTCCAAGGGATGAAGGATGGCAACAAACAAGTGCACTAAGAGGAGGAAGAGAGCGTTTGGGGATAAATGCTATCCGTGTTTCCATGCAGGCTGATACAATGGGGAAATTTTAAGTAACTGATGGAAAATCTGCCTTACATCCCACCCTTACAGTGCAGGAAACAAAGCCTCCCACATCACCACAGCCCTGCCACTGCCAGTGAACCCTGAAGCAGGTTGCCCTTCCTCATATGAACTACAAGTGCTGAAGGGCCTTGTCAGGAAGGATGAAAATTTCACACTCAGCTACACCAGGCTGTAGTTACCCACTGCTTACACCACAGTTAATATGCAATAAAGAAGAAATCTCTGTCCCAGGACGTGACATTAGAGCTGATCAGTGCCAAAGCTACAGACCATAAGGACAGCTTCACACTTGCCTCAGCTAGTTCATGAATAAACATCCAATTCATTCAAATGAGTTCTATATTAACTAATTTAAATAATTTTCATTTTGCTTTGAATGGTAAACAGATCTATTCTGCCAGGATAGTTGAGTTTGCAATTCAAATTACACACCGATTTGTAATGAGAAAAATATAATTAATGGCAAAGCTTGAAGTAACTACAATTTTACTCCTTTGATTTCCTGTGAAGGAGGGGGTTGGAGCGTGAAGCTCACAGGCACACGTGCACTCACACCATCCTGCCATAAACCAAGACATTTTATTGCCACCTCAGGTATTCCTGATCTGGTGACTGCACCATCACGTCACAGGAGGACAGAACATGACTTGACATTTTACTCACAGGCCACGGGCCTCATGATGCAACTGATGTCACCCCATAAATAACGGAGCAGCAGCCTGCAAATGAATCAACTTCCTTCGATTTGGATCATAAACTACAATTATTTGGCAGCCGCCTCTTAAAAGCTCTGTGTGTGCTGGACTTTAAATCAAGTTCTATTGATCTGCTGAACTGAACCAGCCCATTTTGTTGCATCTCTCTCCCATCTAATGAAATTCTTTGTCCCATCACTCCACCATTCCTGTCTGGCACCACATTTACGAGATGAGCAGCGATCAGTCCAACCTGCCTCGTGAGCAGAAACAAAGCATTGTCCCAGTGCTGTCGTTCTGGCTGTTAAACAAGTCCATTTGGGCAACTCTGCTTTTTAACCAAAGCCTTCAGCTCCTGATTAAAATCACAGCCTAATGACAGACAACCAGCCCCAGCCATGCTGTTTGATTGCATGGTCTAGCCAACAGATACAGTCACTGTAATCAAGATTACAGCGCAGAACTGATGCCTTCAGAACCAGGTCCGTGCAATTTAAAGCTGGTTTTTGTTTCCCCCAAAAGTCTGACAGCAAAATGAGAGGTTTAAAAAAAACTCCACAGAGTTCACAGAGAACATCAGCTTCTCTTTTACCAGTGCATAGGTCCTATGATTCTTTAAGGCCTGAAAGCTCAGATCCTCTTGGGCATTTTAGATGCCTCATTCCAAAATATGAGCCAAGCTCTTAAATGCTTAAATCTCTTTTGGAATAACAACCCATGCATTTAATTTCTTCTTTTTGAAAATTATACTGTGACATCTTCAACAAAGTTTATTCACTGAAAATGGGAGTGGGAGTCGGAAAATAAACAAAAAAAAAGCCCCAGACTAACAGGGCAGTTGCCCACATTCAGCACCCGGGTGTCCAGTTACATCACCCACCGGAGAAAAAGGGATGCAGGACACACTGCACACTTGCAGTCACTCAAGCAAGGCAATTCACACAGAGTGGCCACGACCCAAAGGGCAAATTCCAGCAGATCCGTGCAAAGCAGCTGCCTCAGGTTATAAGGGAATTGTTATTTTCTATTACGACATTCAGTAAATTCTCTTACCCTCCTGACCCTCACATTTGAGATTTAGTCTGCAGCACCGTACACCTTTCTGGTAGCGCTGATTGTAATCCACATAATAAAATGCAGTTTAAGAGGCCAATAAAATAAAATACCTCATCCCTCTCACATCAGCTTGATTTACTGGTACTAAGCCAAGAGATTTCTCAGCCATATTTATCTTCAAGGCTTCTTTTTGTTTTCTTTTTTTTTTTTTAAGCAATCAATCTTGTGTTTATTCAAAACACACAGACCAGAACAAAAAGACAAGTTTAGCTCACAGTTGGGCACATGCAAGGCAGGAATGTCAGCTTTGATTCAAGGACTCTGTCTATAGCTCACTTCAGGAGGAAGTCAGGGAACACTTACTCCAGGAGAATTCCCATGTGGCACACAACTGGCACACGCACTGTTTCCAGTGGCCACACAGCAAAAAGGGAAAGAGTAACTTCAGCAGCAGAGCCCTTAAATGAGACTTTCCTTAAATGTATGCACAAGCTGGAGGCTGAATATTCATCTCTTCTTCCCTTGATCCAGAATAAATGGGATATATGGCAGGAATACTTAGCAGCAACACTGACAATATGCCTCTGCCTGGAGCAGTGTAGTAGCAAGGATACACCACAGCTGCTCTGTTGATGCACACAGCCTATATATACATACATATATATATATATATATATATATTTTTATTCTTATACGCTGGGGATCAAATTGTATTATTAACAAACTGCTCCACATGGGCCACTCAGGAACCTACAACATTTCCATTCAGCTTCTGTGCACCTAAGAGCTGCCAATCAGGACATGCCCTAACCAATAATGACCAAATTCTGCTATCTTTAATCACGTGGATCCACCATTGGAATTAAGAGCTGCCAGAGTCTGGCGATGGAAGGTTATAAATTTTCAGGGCAAAACACTTTTGAGTGCAAAGTCAGCTTCTGATTTTGGTTACACCCAAGCTGATCTTGCTTATTTTAGTTTGTTCTCACTCTTGAATTTCACCCCTCCTTTCTACAAGAACAGGACAGTTTTCTCCCTGAAGTGACAATCACAGCATTGCAGTTCAGCAGTAACAAGACATCTCCCTATGGAAGAGCCTTCTGTCACCAGCTAGGGCAAAAATTCCTTTGCTGGAGGCTGACTGGCAAACTGAATCCTGTGGGGACACGACCCTGTCCACATCACCCAACACCAGCTGAGGACCTGGAGTACCCATCCCCTGTCGCATTCACATTCCCTGAAAAATCCCTTGGCCCAGGATTCTTCTCCTGGGAAACTGAGAAGCCTCAGACAAAAAGGGTAACAATTATTATGTCATTTGATTCTCCTGTGTTCTGCTCATCTGGAATGTGTTTGGAGATTGTCTACCCACAGGTGATTGTTTCATTGGGTTTTGTTATGAGTTGTTTTGACCCATTGGCCAATCAGTGCCAAGCTGCATCCAGATTCTGGAGAGAGTCACTAGTTTAATTATTATCTTTTTAGCATTGTGTAAGTATCCTTTCTGTACTCTTTACTACAGTTTAGCATAGTATTCTTTAATATATTACAGTATCATAAAATAATAAATGAGCCGTGCTAAACTGTTGTAAAGAATACAGAAAGGATCCTTACACAATGCTAAAAAGATAATAATAGGAGTCAGATTCATCATCCCTTCCTTCTTCGCGGCACCCCGCAAATACAACAACCCCAGAAATCTGAAAGCCCAACACCAGAGCAGGACCCCAGCAAAGCAGGCAGAACTCACCATCTGGAGGCATCAGGACCTTGTTGTTCTGCGTGCACCAGCCCACGGGGTGCAGGTCTGCTGTCATCACGTCACACCAGAAGTCTGCCCTGCGGTCGTCGCCGTAGCCGCAGTAGCGCAGCAGCAGGAGCTGCCCGCACGTGGTGATGATGGTAGCCACCCAGTACGTGTCTGGGTTGCTCTTGTTGGCCACTTCTAGTTTCATCCCGGGCTGGAAACTGCTCTGAAGGCTGATTTCAACCTTGCAGAATGAGAAAGGGATGGTGTTACTTTTTCTGCTGGGTAGGGAGCTGCTCTCCCCTCCCCTGGAAATGCTGCTCTTTGTCACTGTCATATTTTCTGGAAAAATTATCTGATTTGCTTCTCCTATGTTTGCTACTTTGGAACGTGGTAGGTGATTGTTTCATTGGTTGCATGTGAATTGTTTTTACTTATTGGGCCAATTACAGCCAGCTGTGTCGGGACTCTGGAAGAAGTCACGAATTTTCATCATCATTCTTTGTAGCCTTCTGTCTGTATCTTCTCTCTATTCTTTAGTAGAGTTTAGTATAGCATTCTTTAACATTATAATAACATAAAATAATAAATTAGCCTTCTAAGAATATGGAGTCAGATTCAATCATTCCTCCTTTGTCCTGGGGACCCCGAAAATACCACAGCTCTTAAAGAGCAGCGCTGGGATAGGACATGAGCTGATTGTGCTCCTAAATCCAACCACCTCCTTCTCCATCTGTCTGAGCAGCTCCATTCCTACTTCACTGGCCCATCATGTAAGTCCCACAGGCTGTGAAGTCAGGTGTACTGCATCCAAGAGAGGACTGGCACTCATCTTCAATCCCTACATGTCACTAATGCCTTGGGTACGGTCAGCACAACTCAAATGAAGTTTCATTTCCCAGGCAAATCACAGGACACAGAAAGGCAGCTATGGAGCACCTCTAGGAGTTAAGCCCAACTACAATAATTGGTCACACAACAACACTGAAGCCCCTCTAGAGGCTTGACAAGCATCAAGGGCTGAATGCTGCACCAGGCAGACCAAGGAGAGAATTTCCACTGCACCCATCCTCAGCAGCTCAAGCCCCAATCAATCCCCCCATGGAAAACCAGGTTATGACCTGCCACTGAAAGAAGTGAATTGTCTGGGTCACTGTCCTGCCATCTGATGGAGGTGTCACTTCCACTTATTTCAGCAGCGACAGGGCACCTATAACTTGCCTTAGGACACTGGAGATGCCAGTGCATCTCTTTTGGGACACTGCTGGCACTGCTGATGAACACCAGGGCCTGCTGCAGCACAGCCTGTGTTCCAAGGACAGTGGGATGCCTCCAGCTGTTGCTGATAAAGAAGAGGTGGATGCCAGGGCATTTGTCAGGTGCCAGCCTTCACAAAACCATCCAAAATGTAACCTGTCATTCCTCAGGAGATATTTAAGGACAGGTTGTCACAGGTTTCTTAGGACCTTATCAGCTACTGAATCCAGAGGGATTATAACTCTAGGTAAGCCTGTCTCTGATAGATTTCCAATTGAAATGGCAGTTTTAAATTACTCTTTTATTCACAAAGACAAATATAACATGGTCTACTTGCTCAACTGAGGATTCCACAGATGTGGGGATGCCAAGCTGCTGAGAAAACACTCCTCTGGTCCATCAGCAGTAATCCCTGCCTCATCCAGCTCCAGCTTCTGACCCCAAGGGCTGCCCAGCCAAACCCATTTATCATCTGCACTCTGTGTGCCTTTCCTGATGTGGGCACTTCCAGCAGAATCTGTGCCCAGAGGCACAGAACAATTGAGAGGGACCTTTGGACACAGTCTAACACTGAGGTGGTCAGTGACATGCACTGCTTTACTCAGTGCTAAGGCAGGATCTCAGCGATGCTCAGAGTCCTCACAAATAATCCGGGTACAGAGTGGCCCATGTCCCAGTACAAATGGGATCTCCTGGCCTCCCCCCAGTACAAACTGGCAGCTGCAGCTCCAAACACCTGAGCCCGATGCCTGCAGAGAGTGATTCATTTTCTGGTTTTCTCCCTCTGCTCACCGTAACACCAACGAGGTGCTCTGGAAGCCAAGAGACTTGTGACTGGAAACCACATCAAGAGGAGAATCAGACAGACAGATAATACAATCTCCTCCAACAGCTTTCAGCTTTTTTTTGGCCAGATTTTTGAGGATGGTGTTTCAGACTGTGAAGCAGTCACCAAGGGCTGTTCCCAGCACCAATGTGTCCCACACTGACACTCCCAGGACTCCGGTGCTGTGAGACACTGCAGTCAGCAGCATCAGCAGGGTGACCTGGGCATCTCCTCACAAATTAAGGCATCCTTAAGGGCTTCATGAAGCACTAAACTTTCTACTAGGAGCCTGGAACAGAAATCTGAGACAAGATGCTCTCTCCAAGCAGCTGCTGGATCAAGAATAAACTCCACAGTAAGAACTGCCCTGCAAATCTCCAGTTTAGAGAATTATGGTCCTTCATCCTGCAATTCTCTGGGTTAACTGTTGTTAAATGAAAGCAAAATAGGGAATGGAGGACTCTCCTGGTTTCTCAGACTAGATAAAAGAGAGGTTTTTCATCCCTGCAGCTCCTTTAGCCCTACAAAACAAGCCACAAAATTACCTGGAGGCAAAGGTGGTTTGACCAGGTGATCTCCAGAGGTGCCCCCAAATGCTGCTTGTGCTAACACAGAGCAGAGCACAGACCTGTCACTACCACAGCTGTCTGCATGCCCATGTCCAGCCAGGAAAAGCACCACCTGCCCAAGTCCCTGCTCCCCACACTTGTGAGACAGCACCTGCAGGCAGGAGAGATGGTTTCCTAAGGGCAACATTGAACTTCAGTGCTGAGTGACTCTGCCAGGCAGTAAATCAGGCATTAAAAGGAGCTCTGGGGAACGACAACACTCTTGTGAGATGCATCTCTGCAGGCTGGCATGGACAACAATGAATGTAAAGGGGAAAATCAGTGAAGAGAAAAAAAATGAGTGCATCAGAAGCAAAATGAGAGCAACACAACCCCTCGAAAATGGAAAGTCTGATGCAGAGGATAAGGGAGTGGCAGAGACACAGAACCCCCATGTGTGACTGCAAACACACCAAGGTCACCCAACACCAGCTGGGGGGCTATTCCCACTCAGGCTGTCACATGTGTGGAGGGACAATTTCTCCCCAAAATGGGAAGACTCCACTACAGTTCTCCAGGGAGCCCCTGAAAACCAGAAGAGGGAACGTGTACAACACCCACAAGGCTCAGAGAGAGCACATACATGTTTGAAGGAGGTGTGGGGAGCAGCACTGGTTCCTGTTTCCTCCAGGAACTCATCCCAGTTGAAGTCTGCATCCTCAATGCTGGAGCCCTCATCTGTTCAAAAGCAAAAGAAAAAAAAAAATTTAAAAATGGGAGAAAGAAAAGCAGCCTAAAACACAGCCAAAGAAGGCAAAAGTTGTGTCAAAGAGTTCAGGGTGAGAATAGCAACCAGTATAAACATCAACAGAAGGGAAAACAGAAAGCTTGCTTTAAGGATCTGTGTTTTGACCAGCTCTTGCTATGAATTCAGCAGACTCCGGGGTTTTAGCAGCCAACACTGAGACCAGAAATTACTCTGCTTCCACGGCAGTGGGGGCACAAAACTGTCACACGCTGCAAGAGGCACTTGGGCTCTTTTATTTTGCATTTGGTGACTCCCTGCCTGCCCACCACCAGCGAGGTGCAATGAATGTCCTTGTGCCCTCCCAGTGCTCCCCCAGCACTGGTGATTGCAGCAGTGCCCCAGGGATAAATGAGAAGATGCTTCTGTTGGCTGAGCCGTGTGTGGAACAAACACCCCAACCCTTGGGTGAGTGAGACCCATTGTCACTCCTGCTTCTTCTCCTTCCTCAGCATCGCTGCATCCATAAATTTCAGATAAACCCCTTTTCCCCAAGGCTACAGCTGCTTTCCCCAAACCTCCCTAGACCCCTAGTGCCTTCTTATTCTCTGCTCCCCTTCAGATTTGGGGCTCTGTGTCCTCTCTCCCCCATGCACACCACTGCCCCACAGCAAGGGCTGGACATGACCACTCCTTCTTTGCTTCCTTTAAAACCACACTGAGGCAGAGCCAAGGCCCCAAAACATCCCTGAAACGCACCCAGCAACAATTAAAAATAAATCTTCTTTCACTTACAGAAAATCAGCCAAATCTGATTGTTTTCATTTTGTTCCCAAGCAATCTTGCAAGGCCAGTTTCATCCCCAGAGCAAAAATATTTACAGTCTAGCAATGAGCTCTTTGCAATAAGCATTTATCAGGCAAACTCTGCGAGACCCTTTACCTGCCCCAGCATTCATCAGTGTGGTCATGATGTAATTAAAGTGACTCATGACAAACTGAATTAAGAACCCTCCCCAGACAGTTTTATGAAGAAAAAGGCTAGGTTAATTTATTGCAATTATTGCTACAGGTCTCCAGTTTCCAGGACCAGAGAAAATTATGTTGTGCAAGGGGAATCTCTCATTATTAGAAGGGGAAGACACAGTTTTTATTTGCTGCCTGTGGCACCAGACCCATATAGGTGAGGGAGAAAAAAGGGGATCAGAAGAGGGTTTTTGAGACAGAGCTGGTGGAGGGTAAAGATCTGTCTGGGAGTTCAAAGGTGAGCTGTCAACACTATTAAACACTTGCATGCTTCTGCATCAAGTCTGACTCCTTGTTCTAAACTCAAATCATCTCCTTAAATATGGAGATGCAAATCAACATTTACTCCAGTGATAAAGAGGCTACCAGATGACTCTTCAACTCAGCAAGAAATAACCCAATTCCATTATTACAATCCAAAAATAGACAAATTCATGGCAGAATAAAGAATGGGCTTTGTTTTGATTTTTGCAATCACTGCAAAAACCTCCAGGCTCAGAAGCTGGCTCTACTTGAGCTATCTGACCCAGAATGAGGGGTTTGTTCAACCTTGACTGAATGATAAGCCACAACTTAACCACAAGGTGGGAGCTTGGTGGAAAAATTCTGTATCATGCAGGCAGGCAATTTAGATGAACAGGGATATTTTTCGGCCTTCGTGCCTGCAACCCTGCAGAGTTAATGTTACAAAGAGCTGTGTGCAGAGATTTCAAAGGCTGAGCCTCTAAAACCAAGTCCATCAGTAGATGGGCAGGTATGATTGTCCATTCCAGGCTTAAAATTGCTTAAGCAACGTTTTACCCTGAGCACAACTAATCCCCATCCCATCAAAGGTCAGAAACATCTGACATGAAAAGCTTAAAGTGCATCATCTCCTCTGCCTCATCTCTCCCTGTTACCTGTATCTGTGGGGTTGGGATGGAATTTTCCAACAGTCCCAAGGGCATCTCCACCTCAGGACCTGGCCAGGATATTTGGAACAGTCTGCACAGGGCAGTGGAGGAGCCACCATCCCTGGGGGGATTTAAAACATTAACACAGAGATGTGGCACGTGGGGACATGGCTCAGGGTGTGCTCTTGGCAGTGCTGGGGGAATGGTTGGACCCAAAGCTCTTACAGATCTCTTCCAACCTAAATAATTCTGTGATTCTGTGACTTCCAGGTCAGCCCTGGGCTCTCTTCTCTCCTGGTCAGGCACTTCTGTCACATTCATATTTTCTGGAAAAATCCCTTTGCCCAATATTCTTCTCCTGGGAAGCTGAGAAGCCTCAGAGAAAAAGGAAAACAATAATTATCTGATTTGCTTCTCCTATGTTTTGCTGCTTTAAAATGTGTCTGGACATTGTTTATTCAACAGGTGATTGTTTCATTGGTTTCATGTGAGTTATTTTGACTTAATGGCCAATCAGGTTCAGGGCTCTGCGGAGAGAGTCACGAGTTTTCATTATTATCTTTTTAGCATTCTGTAAGTATCCTTTCTGTATTCTTTAGTATAGTATACTATTCTTTAATATAATATAAAATAATAAATTAGCCTTCTGAGAATGTGGAGTCAGATTCATCATTCCTGCCTTCATCTGGGAACTCCACAAATACAATGCACTTCCATGTCAGAGCATTTCCCTTTCCCTCAGCCCAGGATGCTCACAGTGTGCTCTCAGTTTTTATTCCTGTTTTTGCTCTCATCTCCTGTGTGGGTCAAGGCAAGTCTCTCCTCCAGCACGTGTCTCCTCTTCTCCAGCCCTCCTCAGCAGTCTTACAGGGAAGATTCATTCCACAGAGGTTTTCAGTTCAGTGCATTATCCCCAGCCCTTGCAAGGAGCAATGTCTCCAGGCAGGTCAGAGTCTTCTCCAGAATTTGGAAAAAGCTTTTTAACAAATATAACTAGACACTAGTTATGGATGCATCAAGTCCTTCACAACCTTATTAACCCTGACCTACTCTGCCACAGGCCAGCACAGAGACTCTCACTGGCAGGATCCTTCACATGCTGCCCAGCAAAACTCACACCACCACCTGCTGAATAAAATACCACCCAGATCTCTCCTTTCTAAACCCAAAAAAAGAGGCTTCAATGCCCAGAGGCAAGGCAGAGTGAGAGCTGCAGCCTTCCCTCGCTGTCAGCTCATTCCTCTCTGACACATCACCAGCCTGGCTCCTCTACCATGTTTTATCTGCAGACTTTATCAGGAAATTACTTTTACAAGGTCTGTAAAAATAATGTCAGAGCACTCATTTATCACAGCATCAGCGGTTTATTTTGCTTCATTTCACCACAACTGATTCTGAAGGGACTGTATGTTTTCAAAATGGTTTTTCAATGGATTTTGCTCCCTGCTGGAATTCTGGCAGGGGGGCATCCAGAGCAGACAGAGTGGCACAGGGATGGGACCAGCCCAAAGGACCCAACACCACCCAGACATGCAACAGGGCTGCACACAAATCTCCTCATCCATCACAAAAACCCAACTGCTGAGGAGCACAGGACACCCTGAAAGGTGATAAATCTGGCATTAAACCTATTTTACATACCAGCTCCCTTTCCAATTATTGGTACTTAGGTCCAGAGCTTTTTCTTAATGAAAGAGTCAAGGCTGGCTGGTTTGCAATACGGTGATGTATAAACAAGCCCAGGATGACAAATAAAATCAACAAGTCATTATCTGCGAGCCTCTCAATGGCTTTAAAGTGCTCATGCATTGACATTATAAAAATGCAACTGTTCCAGCTGTTAACAGCCCCCTGGAATGTTCAGCTATGGAAAAGAAAAGGGATAAAAGACCCAAACCCTGTGGCTCCAGAAACACTATATTTTTTTCCCCCTGTGGCTCCAGAAACACTATTTTTTTTTCCCCAGGCTTCACTGTAGGAGAAAGTATTTAAGGCAAATTTTTTAGACATCTTATTTATAGCACCTAGATACACATATATGATTTTCTGAGTGAAAAGAGCACTGAAATGCTCCCACAACAGGTGTGGGGAGAGGGAGACATCTGATCAATCACAAACCTCTGGCACAGCCTTGGGAGAGCCATCAAAATCCTTATCCCCACAATTTAGGCATTGCAGGCCAGTTCTCCTCATCCCCAAAAAAAAAGTCTATGGTTGGCCAACTGAATCTCATCATAGAGATTCCTACCTCTCAACCACAGATAAAAATAGATCCAGTGGTGATTAGACCAGCCCAGATGTGTCCACTCTGGAAATCCAAGGATCTGGTGTCCAAGGAAACAGGAAAATCACTGAGCTGCTACAAGAAGTGAGGAAACTGAAGGCTGAGTGGCCAAATTTCTGACATGCTGAGGGAGAAGCAGGGAAAAGCCTGGCTTCAGAAAGAAAGGTTAGGTCTAGCCATAATGTACTTTTTCATCATGTGACACAGTCTCCTCCAGCTAAGGCTGGATATGGGAAGTTAAAGCACCTGATCCCACAAAAAATCCCCAGAATGGAGCATTTACTTTTCTGTATCTACCACAGAACACCCAAATTTAGCACAGCAGATCCTCACACCTTCAGGAGCCCATCCCAGAGCATTACAAAGCATCCAGTCAGGAGCACAAGGACAACATGTGACCAGCACTCCTCAGTGTTTGTGAAACCCCCTCACCTGAAGCACTCCAAAAAACAGTGAAGGAAATGAGGGGGAAGGTCAGAACAAAGGAGAAATGCTGTAAAATTCTGAATGCTTGTTCTGTCTCTCTTTACTACAACATTTCAACAGAATAAAAAACGCTGGGGAAGCTGGGAGAACACAGTATGATGCCTTGGGAAAGGTTTTCCACGGCTGACTGTTTAAATTTTGAATAGCTGATACCTACTGCAGATGAGGTCCAGAAGAGGAAAAGCTCCTATTTCCCATCAATCACGGGACACATTCCAATCCTTAAGACCCAAAAAAGGGTACAACCATTCCCAATGCCTCCCTGGCTCCCAGCTCTACCTGTGAGGAGCTGCAGCAGGGACAAGGACTCGTGGGGGTGAAGGGGAGCTCACCTGAATCAAACTGCTCCCCATCACCGTTGGCTGGGCTGGGATCCTTCTCTGGGGAGAGCTGCTGGGTCTCCCTCATGCTGGCAATGAAGGATGCCCTCGTCTCCATGGCTCAGAGGAAGAGGCTTGGCCTTCCTAATTCATCCTGCAGCAAGGAGGACAAGCTACAAGGAAAATAAAAAAAAAAAAAAAAAAAAAAA